>NC_067487.1:22992082-23356249 GCF_947179515.1 Apodemus sylvaticus
TCCACTGATACTTTTCATGCAAAATTGATTGTAAGTCATTTTAGTTAGCCTGAATACTGAAAGTTCAAAACCATAAGAATCATGTGGAAGAATATTTTGAAGACATGCCAGCAAGTTTGTGCTTATTAAGTGGGAGACATTTCAAGAGGAGGCTAAAAGGTCTGACATTATTACCGATGCCATGATGTATGTACAGACAGGAGCTTAGCATAACAGCCTGAGAGGTCCAACAATCAGCTGAATGAGACAGATACAGATACTTACACCCAACCAATGGACATAAGCTGGAGACCCCTGTGATTGAATTAGGGAAAGGCTGGAAGAAGTTGTGGAGGAGTGCGAACCCAGAGGAAGACCAGCATTCTCACTAACCTGGATCCTCCTGATGTCTCAGACATGGAACCACCAACCAGTCAGCATATATGAGCTGATATACAGCCCCTGACACATATAAAGCAGAGGGCTGCCTCATCTTGCATCTGCAAGAAAAGAGGTACCTAACCCTCTAGGGATTTGAATCCACAGGGAGTAGAAAGGCTTGGAAGGGTTGGGAGGTGGTTGGGATATCCTCTTGGTGATAGAGGGAGGAGAAATGGGATGAGGAACTGTCAGAGGGTAGACCAAGTGGGGGATAATGACTGGATTGTTCAAAAAAAGAGTAAATATAATACTAATACTAATATACTCTTTCTCTTCCTCCTCCTCCTCCTCCTCCTCCTCCTCCTACTAGTACTACTACTACTATTACTACTACTACTACAACTACTACTAATAATAATAATAATAAAAGGGAGAAAATAAAATGCTGTAAACTTTAAAAATTATTATTATTATTATTATTAATTTTAATTTATTTACATTTCAAGTATAATCCCCTTCCCTGGTTTCCCCCCTGTCCTGTCCAGGAATGTCCCTCTCCTGGAAACTCCCTCTCCTATCATCCCTCTTCCTGCTTCTATGAGGGTGTTATTCCACCCACCCACCCTCAATTCCCCTATACTGGGGCATCAATCAAACCTTCATAGGGCCAAGGACCTCTCCTCCCATCGATGACTGAAAAAGCTGCCATATGCAACTGGAGCCATGTGTACTGGTTGGTTGGTGGCTTAGTCCCTGGGAGCTCTGGGGGCGGGGGTGATCTGGTTGGTTGATATTGTTGTTCTTCCTATGAGTTTGCAAACCCCTTCTCCTCCTTCAGTCCTTTCTCTAACTCCCTCATTGCCCACTCTACCCCACCCACCCGCACTCAGTACAATGCTTGGGTGCAAGAATCTGCCTCTGTATTTGTAAGGCTCTGGCAGGGCCTCTCAGTAGACAGCTATATCAGGCTCCTGTTGCCATGTTCAGCTCTCAGGTATAGTAGAAACGTTCATTGTACTCTGTCCAACAGCAGGATGATACTTTTGTAATAGAAGAGTTTGATGTTCTACATGCTTCACAGGTAGTGCAAATATCCTTGGAGTCTCTTATGTTGCATGCCCTACATATTATACAGCTCTAAGACAAAATGGTTAACAAGTAATTTTGTTCATTTTATGAGAATATGAATTGTTTATGATCTACTCTTCTTTGGGAATTAAAATAATATTCATTGTATGAATCGGTGTATACTGTGTATCTAGATATCAGTATACTTTAGAAATAAAACCACATTCTGCAATTGAAATCACAAAAACTATTTGGTAAATTAGTGAACACATTAATATAAATGAAAGCAAGCCATGAGAATGAACAGAGGATCTAATATTAATTCCTCCCAGTGCTTACTGTAAGTTGTATCTACTAGGAAATGTTTGACAATTAACTCACCAACCCAGAATTGTTTTCCACTGAATATATGATACAGAATAATATTCATGGGACTCACCCCCAAACTACAAGAGGCAATAAAGGTTTATATTTATATTGTTTGGGGAGTCAATTGGATTAACTTGATCACCTATATGAAGGGAGAGTTATTGTGTCTAAAAATAATTATTTTTGTCAGTCTATGGACTGTGGAGAGTTTGTATGTGTGTGTGTGTGTGTGTGTGCTTGTGTGTGTGTATGCTTGTATCTGTACTGTGTACCAGTTTAGAAAAGTGAAACCATTATAGACATTTATTTCTAGGCATACTGTGAGCTAGCATAAATGGCAATTATGTTATGGACTTGGTTCTTACAACAGACAAGAATAACAATTGATTTTCTTCTCCATGGATTACCTCTGATCTCATGGTGTATGTATGAGTATGAAATTACCCGTAACTCTGCTCATGCTTGGTTAGTAAAGAACCTTTATCTAAAATGAGGGCCGTAGACCCAATTTTGCTCTCCTAATATCAATTTTGACTTAAAAATTATATGCATATTAGGAAAATGCATGATAGAAGATGTTGGTGTATGTCTGGAGCAAGGATAACACCATGCATTTACATTTATAATGATTTTGGCATATATCCGACAAAGGACAATTTTGTTATAAGATTGGGGAATAAACAGTTATTTTCATGTCTTTGGAATAAGCCAGAGTATATGACTCCTTATGAGAAGAACAAGCTTTTCCATCATGCATGTCTGTATTATCCCCTTTTGTACTTTATGTGGTAAATAATATTTGTGTAAATTGCATGTACATAGAGACTTTGTATTCTCCTTACTTTCTGCTCAGTATTGTGAAAAACATCATCCTCAACTTCCACTTCAAATTCATTAGACATTTTGCTAATTGTAGATTATGGCTTCTTCTAGTTAGGCAATGATGTCTGGCCCCTTGTACTTTGGGGCACACTTTTTGCAGGGATATTAATATATTCTATTCTGGAATTCTGTGATTGCTTCTGCTACTTTTAACTCTGCTGTAGGGAGGGAAAAAAACAATAGAATTGTTGCATTGGTAAAGTACAGCTTTCAATTCAGTCCCCATACGTTGCCTATTCTACATACTATGGAATAATCCCCACTGATGTTTTATTCCCACATAAAACATCCTGCCTACTTCCTCTGAAGCACTATAACCACCTTTAAAATTAGTTTCTAGAGCCACCTCATGTTTATCCACTATATTTACCATTCACAATCATTTCTTGCATACCTGTAAATATCAATAAGGAAATATGTTGGATCAATCACCTAGAGACCTTCTTACATTTTAGTATCTTTTATGGTAATGCATCATCTAATACTAGTTTCACTGATAATTCTGTATTGTTTTTTCAGAACCTATCTTTGCAAGCTATTTTTGATTATTGGTTCAGACAGTTGCCAATTTCAAAACATACAAATGCCCCAAGCTTAGTTGGCTTTTTATGCTGTGTATTATCCTCATTGTTGGATAGGAAGTTAGAAAAAGATTGCTAGAAGTTCAGATTAGGTTAAACTTTTCCTTTGTGAGAAAAGTCTTTCTGCCAATTAAAGGATAATCTTCTAATGATAAAGGTTGAGCCAACTGGGCAACCTCTCATTGTTCATAGTTTTCAGAAAAACCAGTATGATTTGAGAATTCTTCAAAATAGGAACATATCACATTTCAGTGTGTCAGGGGTTCACAATACAAACCTGATCATCTATAACTCATCTGCGATGGCTGATCATGATTCCTTCTGGTCTTTAGATGAATTTTAGCATGTTTAAGTTAAAGTACAGAAATGGCTACACCTTAACAGTGAGTACTGAATCATCTTTGTGAAATGCCAGTTTGTCCTTTTGACTACATGCTTACTTGTTATTAGTTTTATGTTTTTTCTCTCATTCTCTAGTTTTTCAATGCCAAAGAAACTTTGTAATAAAAAACCCACCTGAATTTACAGTGGGTGTTTCCATCTTTGTGTTTCAAATTATCCAGAATATTTACCCGTATCATTTTTATGTGTTAATTTCATTGTGCCATGCAGCCCAACTATGTAATAGTGGGGTCACTACATTATGCCAAATATTAATATGTATACAAATAACATTAATGATAGTTAATGATAGTCTCATGTTCTGGGTGGAATGTGATCAAAAAGGAAACTGCTGTTCATTATCTCAATTTTGCACTGTTTTTAGAACTTCACATTTAACATAACCTATCCATTAAAGAAGGCATCAAAATATGATTGGAAGTACAGGTGATTTATTACAATAGAGAACAGAGAGTAAAAACAGATAGGGTGACCATTGGATCAGGATGCATGTTTAAACACAGGAAAGGAGACTGGGGTGGATAAAACATTTAGGATTGTGATAAGGATTAGGATAGGGTGGTCAATGAGCTACAGTCCATATCACAAGAATCCTATGAGTTGTAAGATGGAGATTCTTGTTAATCTGTTTTTAAACAAAACAATGTGTTAAGGTATGTACATGTAAATGTGATACTGAATGAGTAGCCAGGGAGTTTTTCCTTGTCTCATGTCTGCAAAATAAAAGAACAATACCAACATAGTACAAACACAAAATACAATGTTGTTTTTTAATGCTAGTATATAATTGGACAGAGAAAGCATGGCCAGTTAGGGCATATATAAAGAAATAGATTTTCTTATGATATACATTGTGATTTTAAACATTTCGATAAGTGTTCAACAACTGGTTTCATTTCAAAATGTCCTGAAAAACAGCATTGTATTACATAAAATAGTTAAGACCATTCACTGTAATTCCATAAGCATTATCTCTTTGATCCTTGGGAAGTGAGCCATAGTAATTATGATACAGCTTAATAAAATTAAGAAAATTTCTGAGTGAATTTAAGCTGATGCAGTTTGTATCGGTTTGGTTTCTTAAATTTGGCTCAAATGCTTAAAGACCTCAAATCCATTTTGTATTTTGAAGATTGGACTTTTATAATAACCCCCTGATGCTTCTTTGAAATACTTTTAATCTTTCTGATTTAGTTGTGAATGAAAAATGACCTAAATCACATTTTTGTCTTCCTAATAGAGGTGGTAGGAAGAGAACAGCAGGTTTTCTCTGAAAATAAGTAGCCTGGTTTGTCTGAATATATTTATAGCTGGTATATTATCTTTTGCTCTCCATGCTCAAAAGATTAGGGGGTCAATGTATTTGAAGTAGAAAAAGTAGAACTACCCTGGGAAGTAAACCTATTAAGAGCAATGGTCTTTCACACCACGAAGCTTTGCAAAAGACATACATATTGAGACCGATCAAATGTGTCTTTAACTTCTGCATAGGGGGTAGAAAGGCAGCAGAGAAACAACGTAGGCAGCTCACAATGTAGCCTGAGACCAAGGTCAAGCTATTAAGTATGCAGTTGCAGAGGGCATAACAGTCCTAGACAATTCACACTGCAGGCAAAGCAACAACTAAAAGATGAAAGCAGTTAAAGCAAAACAAAACAAAACAAAACAAAACAAAACAAGAGTAGCAAAGGGGAAATATTGAAAGCTAAAGCTTTCATTCTGCTTATGGCTGTATTGTATGAAATTTTAAATATAACACACATTTCATACTCATAATCAGTTTGTATTTAAGACCAATGTATTCATGTATTTCTGTGCCTTCATTGTCATTAAAAGTCCCGATTTCAGAATACTGTTGTAGACATTTGCTTCCTGCTGATCAAACTCTCAGTTCTTAAGATAGCAGTCTCTGAATCACTATTAGTATCTAGGACATTAGTACAACCTAGGTACTAGTTAATTCTTAATCTACAAATGTCTTCTCATGTCTGAATTTCTCAATTCAGCAACCCTTTTCTCTTTCCCCATGCCAGTGATTTAAACTAAAAAAGTACACTTCCAACTATAATGATTATTTCAAGTCTTATTCTAATATCCAACCCCACTCTATATCTATTGACATTAAAGATCATTTTTCCATTCCAGAATCTACATGCCTTTCATCCTACTGATTTCCTGGTTGGCACAAATATTCATTCATACCTCAACACCATTATGTCCTCTTAGCTCTCCTCAAAAAATTCTTCTTTAAATCTTGGCTCTAAAAGCAGAGGGTTGTCTCAGATTCTATTTAGAAGAAAAATTTTTTTCCTCTGTTTTATTTTTGGTCATCACATTTAATCTCATAAATTTTGATATATTTATATTATACATTAAGAAATTAATTTATCTTAAATAATTTTATTTTCCATTCTGCAAGAAGACTTATCTACTATGTGAATCTCATCTGTCTCATCCAATGGCTGATAGATTATCATGTTATTTTGAGAGAAGAGTGATTTTCATTCTTGTCCATTAATACCAATAAGAAATATTGTGACATTTTTCTGTGTAATTGTATTCAAAATAAATTCATTCTTTTTGCTTATGTCATGAATCACTTTTGGCAAACAGCTGATGCTGGAACTATGAATGGACCTTGTTAGCTTACTTCAAGAATGCTCTTGAGACTCCTTTTTTTCTGAGCTGCCATATCCTGCCTTGATATGAGTTTTTGTACCTACTGTCATTATATCTTGTATTCAGCGTTTAGTTGATATTCATTGGAATCCTGCTTTCTCTCTTCCAAAGGGACATGGAGGAGCAGTGGATATAATGGAGAGGGGAGATATTGGGGCATTGAAAAGAGTAAAGGAATGGAAAAGTACTGTTGGGATGCATTGCGCAAGAGACATGTAAATAAATATAAAAAATAAGAAATTTATGAAATAGATTCTTCTAAAAGAAAAATTAAATTAGTATTATTCTTGCTTTGAATAGCCTTTAGCACCAACACTTTGCCCACTCTTGACTGCATCAGTTTGCTCTCTGTTATCATTTACTTTAAGTCCATTTTAAGAGTGTACAACCTTAAACTCCTATTCTTATACTAGTTCTATTATTATTCTGCATCACTGTCATTCCTTCCCACCAAGGTAAGACATTAAGTTTCCATTCATTAAAGTGTTCCTTTAAGTGAATTCTAATTTGCTTCTTTCAACTATTGGCATAATGTACTCTTTTTTTTTTTTTTTATTTTATTTATTTACATTCCAAATGTTGTCATCCATTCTGTTCCCATATCTCAGAGTCAGAACAATGATACTTCCTAATAAGAATGTAAAATGAATTATTGTCAGATGTGGTTATTATGGTTGTCACATTGCACAGCATAATATTACAAATGCTGCTTTGAAGAGATAAAAACTTGGTAACAAAACTCAAAAAATTTCTCTAAAAACATCAATTAACATGATTTTCAATGTAGATCAAGTTTTAAGGTAATAATGATTCTCTTCCCAACAGAGAGAGACCATTCAAAAAATAATAAAACCCGAAATAAATCGAACTGCACTATTACAGAATGCTGTCAAAAATGTTCAAAGAATATTCTAGAAGAGGAACAGAAAGATTATAAGAGCCACAGGAACTGGAAGTTTGCTGTGATACCTTGTTTCCTAGGAATTTCAAGAGCTACACCAATAATGTCATAACAGTATAACTGCCTAAACATGAATTGAACAAATACAACAATATTAGACATGCCAGTGGGTGGTGGCCAACCCATGAACTCTCAACCCAACAGAAGGAACTATAGGTAACTACAGAATTCTGAGAGCAGAAGTCGTTGTTCATAGGGATGCTTATACCAAATGATTATCAAATACCAAATGGTAAAAAAGCACATACAAGTAACATTATACAAATTTAATAGGCTATACTTATGAATGTAGAAATATCTTTATTTACCCATCCTGTCTGTCTATCACCCATCTATCTATTGTTCTATTATCTATAATGTAACTATAGTCTTCCAAGCATCTTTCATCTATCCTCAATCCTTCTAAGAAATGGCTATCTCCATCCACATATAAATATATGTGTGCAAAAAGAATTAATAAAAAATAAGTTGTTGGATGGTGGTGGCGCATGCCTGTAATCCCAGCACTCTGGGAGACAGAGGCAGGTGGATTTCTGAGTTAGAGGACAGCCTGATCTACAGAGTGAGTTCCAGGACAGCCAGGGCTATACAGAGAAACCCTGTCTTGGAAAAAAAAAAGAAGAATAAAAAATAAGTCAAAATTTGAAAGATAAAAGAAAATTAAATAGGAAGGATTGAAAGGGAGAAAGTTATTTGAATGGAGAAATGTAATTATAGTCACAAAAACTATGAGAAATAATTTAAAAAACATTACTTTGAGAATAAAACCTAAGCTCTGTTATTGAAAAGCAAATTGGTTCTTAATAGTAAATATTCTCTAACAAATCATCAATATATAAGTTAACATTGTAAGTAAGAGACACCTGTAAGAATCAGACAAAGAAATATAATAAGCTACAGTGGATAAATCATTGCTGTTTTTATATCTATTTAATTTTGTTCTAGAAACATGCTAAAATTAATTAACCCATAACCTTAACCTATTTTAATATTTAATTCCTACAGAAATCATTAAAACATGAGTATTTATTCTGATATATACTAATTAATTAATCTTTCACAAAAACAGATTTAGCAGATTTACCTCTTTTTCTTTGCTGTTGTTTGTTTTTGTGAAAGAAACTAAGAACTCTACAATTAATCTGTAGGGGGTCGACAAGATGACTTTATGGGAGAAGGCCTTTGGTAACAAGGCTTACCCTGTGAGTTGGATGCTTAGATCTCATATGATGGAAGGAGATAATTGTCTCTTATAAATTGTCCCTTGACATCTATATAACATTCATGCTTGTGCACTCCCATATAACTACAAACAAATACTTGTAATAATGAGAAACAAATTACAAATAATTCATAGAAAGCCAAAAGAATAAGATTAGGTTTTAATATTCAAGGTGTTGAGCACTGAATTGAATCTTGTTCCAGGTGTTTGCATGTGTATGTGTGTATGTGTATGTGTGTGTGTGTGTGCATGCACACATGCGCACACTTGTGTATGTGTGTGTGGTTTCCATAATCACATGGATATGAGGCAGTTTGGGCTCAAAATTCCTCTTTCTTTCTCCTATTTGAGGATAAAAATCAAAATAACATCTACTCATAAGCAGGAATTGGGTCCTAACTGTCCTTTGAACATATACATAATCTGACACCAGAATTTGAAATAAATACATCTTATCCACCATCTTAAACAGAGGTATAATTCCTGTATATCAATATATGCCACTCTGAAAATGAATAAGACTATCAGAATTGTTACCTGAGGTAGAAATATGAAACAAAAATATAAAACCTCTAGCCAAAACATAAATTCTTAATTATTTGGCTGAGAAAGATTGAAAAGCAATAATTATTATTACACTAGTACATCTCATTCATCTTAGCAACCCTATGACTTTCTCAACTCTTTCTAGAGTTGAATCAATCTTGGGTAATGGAGTTTAAGTTGTTAATAAACTTCAGCTTTTTAAATAAGACTGCAGCAATGGCTATAACTACTATTTCAAAAGTCTTTGCCTTGATTCTCATGAAGAAAATACAGTTATTGATTTTAAAGCTCATCATTATGAATTTCTGTATTATTCTGAAAATACCTCAACATTTAAATGAGAAACTTTAAAATGTCATTGAGAGCAATTTCTCAATTAGAGAAAAATCATATGCATTTGAAATAGATAGCTTTATATATTACATTTTACTTGATGCTAAGAAACAACCCTCAGCTTACTTTGTACAGCATTAGATATGAGGCAGGGAAAATGACTCTGTTCTTTTTCAGTTCACTTGTAGACTACTTATCTCATCTACCCCTTAGCTCCTCTTAGAGCTAACAGTTCTGTCCTAGTGTGTACTTAGCACCACGGTGCAGTGGTTGTAATGGCTTGACTCATATCCTTTCTCAAGATTAAAGCATTTAAAATGTATTTTTCCCAATTACTTTTTCTGTAAATGTCTACCTAAATTGAATACCTTAGCTGCCAGCTTCTGAATTTCCATTTAAACACAGCTGTAGCTACTATTGCTCTTGAAGAACGCACCTCTGAGGCAGTGAAGAGTTAGCTTTAGATTTATGCTCCCATTGGAAAGTACCCAGCAGAAAGTTTCAGTGGATTGTTTGCATAAGGGCTGTGGGAGGCCTCAGAAACAGCTGTAATGGCCATGGACGTGACACTATTAGGAGTCATAGCTTGAACCCCAGGAACAAAAGGGGTGCCTTGGGGGCCCTATGAATGTTCTTGCTCAGAGTATATACTTTAGGAGTAAAAGTTCTGTTCCAATATACTTTTGGGAAAAACTCCAATCTTTGTGTGTTATATTTTTCTTTCCTTTGTAGCTACTTTACTTTGTGTCTGCCAAAAGCTCAGCGAGAAATTCCTAATGTGCTAAATGAGCTAATCTCTGAGGTTCCTTCCAGCTTTAAAACTCTACATTGCTGTGGCAGATAGTACTGCAAATGTGCTCATGCTTAGAGTTTGTTCCCTAAAATAAAAATGGAATAAAACAGATGAAGATGCAGGTGCCACATGAAAAAGCACAATGACTAAATGGACCAGCATGAGGTACATTGTGTCCCGGCTGCTCAAATACAAGGCACATTCTGCGCTAATTTTTACTCATAAAAGATTTTGTGGTTCATGTGAAAACGTTTTATCAACCTATGAATTTCAAATATATACACTGAGTATAACATGTAGTCTGAAAAATTACATAAATAAGTATGTCTTGTAAGTATTGTTCAATTGGTATGCATTCTGATATGCAGAGGTATTTAAAAGATATTGAGAGGATTATAGCCCCCAAGAAAATAGGTAGATGTTTCTAAAGGGCTCTATATAAGATTTGTAAAAGTCTATACATGAAATGCTACACATGCAGAGAAGAGTGCATCTATAACATGCAAGATATTCTGGGAAAATATTGACTGTACTTTCATAATATTAGGTGAAGAGTATTTGAAAATACTCTTATATACATTTATATACATCTCATACTATATTTATACATATACATATTCTGCATATTTCTTTGACCTTAGACTTTAGACTCACTGAGAGTATAAATGCATTTAATAAAAGTATATTAAGCATCTCAATATGCACTATTCATAGTACATGATGTACAAGTAAATATTTATAATGTTAGTATAATTACTTTCATGTTTTGTTTTAATTATGACAGAAGACATAGAAGCAAACTGTTTACAGTAGTTCTGTACACCTAAGTAAACCATGATTAGGACAAATAGGACGATACATCAGCTGCACACATCTTGTATATGTGAGATGGCCTTTGAAGTACATTGACATTAACTCCTATTTTTGTACAGTATGCCAAGTTTTTATTTCTCTTGTAACCATTGCTTTTAGTCCATTTTAGGTATGTGCTTACCAAGTGCAAAACATTCAGAATAGTGTGATCAGGTGTGATAGGAGCCTGTGAGAACCCATAACCTTTGATTGATGAAAAAGCTGAGATCCTTCCAGCAAAGTACCTAAAACGGACAGCCATGACTAGGAAGAGGTGGAACGTTCATATTGACTAGCTCAAAAATCTGTAATTTGCATCATGTAATATTATAGTCTTATAGTGAAACACAAAAGAAATAATTGTCAGTGTTTTTCACAGTATAACAGCATTATGGAGAAAAAAAATGAATGAAGAATAAGTTCTTTTCCAAATCTGGCAGGATAAGAAGCATGGAAATGAACACAGATGGTTGCATATTCCGTAGGAGTAAAGCAGTAGGAATAGAAGGCACACAAATGAGCATCATGTCTTCCTGCTGCATGTGTCCATATATAATATGTAATATATGTATATAACATTGAATGTATATTATTATATGTCATTGTGTATGTATGAATTTTATATTATATTGTATACATATGTATACATATGTATAAAACTAAAATGGATGTATGTAATAATTTAATACATATTGAGCACACATATATAGGCTTCTGTACTATAGCAACAGTATTAAAATCAATAGCAAAGGTCTATGTTGTGGAATTTCTTCTATGTCACCTATATCATCATCTCTCTATATATCATTGATATTTGTCTTTCTTTTAAACACTTCCCACCTAACATCCTTCTGTTAGATCTTTTTTTTAAGCCACATTTTTCTGTAGATTGATAGTGCATATGGCAATATATACTTTTTAATGAAATAATTACATTAGCTTTTCTCATAAGCATGTCCTTTAATTAATCTGAAGAGAAATGTACATTGCAGATTTCATGATCAGCAAGTGTTTATTTTATTTAAAACAATAGCCAAAAAGGTATGATCACTGAAATTTTATATATGTAAATTCTTCTGCCATCTGTTTCACGTGAGTTGTAACTTGTTTAGAAGTAAATTAGTTTTTCAAGTCCAGTAACCTTTTCATTCACTTCCTAAAATGTAATAACGCAGGCCTTTCTAAACTAGAATGGTTTTCATGTCTTTGTTCACATTCTCTCTTCTCTAAATATTTGAATTGTCTTATTTAAATGGCTTATTAATTTGTGGTACTTCATGTTCTAATATTTTGGATAATTTATTTTATGTTTGCCCTTTTTTCAGTGTTCTATTCTTAAAATAGAATAAGTCAAGGTGTATTTTGGTTTCATATGTGTCACACATAAACTCAGGAATTAATCTGTACTGACACTGTTCCCTATATAATACTATATTTGAGACAATGTTGGCCATAATGCTTCAATGTTTGGAGTGTGTACTTTGATAAATGAAATTAATATATTCCAGATAAAGCAAGAGTAAAAAAGTAAACACATGAAAAATTAATAAAAAATATATATATTAAATTATACTGTAAGCAGTGCATATAAGTAAACCAGAATTGATATTAATCATAGTCATATTTAATTTAATTACCTACATATGGTAGTATTTTAATGTTTTCTTTCAATATTTTAGAGTATATTAGTAACCATATTTGATGAAAATAAGTGATTATAAATAAATTTTCAATAACTTTTATTCAGTGTGCTGAGATAAATATTTCCCACCTTTCTTGATGCATATATTTTATTTTCTCAAAATATTATAACTTTACAAAATTATATTTATATGTGTAAATATGTTATGTATTTCCAGATATCTCTTGCAGAGGACTTGAATTCTGTTTTAGAAACCAAATGGCAGTTCGCACACATCGTAAGTCTATTTCCAGGGTATCTCACACATTCCTTTGACCTACTTGTACACTGTCTGAACACAGTGAACATAACACAAACTAAGAAATATTTATACACAGAAAAATTGGAATTTAATTACATAATCTATGCATGTATATTACTGATGAAATAGAAACAATGTGATAAAAGTATATTCAAGAAGTTCTGTGCAAATATTAGTTACTATATTACATCTATTATAACAAATACTGGTCTATCATCTCTTTGTATCTATCTATCTATCTATTGATTGATCTATCTATCTAATCATCTATCTATCTATGATCTATCCACCTATCCTTTTATATTTCTATCTATCATCAATCTCTCCATCTTCTTTTTTTTTTTTTTTTTTTTTGAGACAGGGTTTCTCTGTGTAGTCCTGGCTGTCCTGGAACTCGCTCTGTAGACCAGGCTGGCCTCGAACTCAGAAATCTGCCTGCCTCTGTCTCCCAAGTGTTGGGATTCCAGGCATGAGCCACCACGCCCAGCTATTCTCCATCTTTTTTTATGCATCTATATTAACCTGCTATTTCTCTAACCTCTCTGCAATTATAAACTATTTATTTCCTGTTTGTGTATTCATATATGTTCAGTGGAGCTTTTGTGCTTACATTCATGAGCCCCACTCTTTGTTGAAGATAAATACAATTTAATGAGTTGTTTTTCCTTTCCAACAAGCAGTTACCAGAGGTCAGTTACATCAGGCCTTCATATTTGGTGGAAATTGCCTTTGCCCACTGAGGCAGGATTTAAAAATTTAAAAAAATCATTCACCCTACTTCTCTCTTTTTCTCCTCTCTCCCTCAATCTCTTTCCTCCAAAGAACCTATGAATATTTTGCAGGAAAGACTAATGACATGAAGTAGTCATGAGATCTCCAAACTTATAGGCACAGGTCTACTATTTTAGAATGTTAGAGGGGACTACAGTCATGTCTCAGTCAATAGAGTACTTGTTTACAAGCAGGAAAAACTGTATTCTGCCTGCCAGACATAAATTAGAATTATCTCAGCCATATGGTGGTATCTTTGTGATTTCAGTGCTGGGTAGACAAAGAAGAGGAACCCTCCTTTTCACTAAATAGTGATTTGCTAAATCATAGCCAAGGAGAGACATCAAAAGAGGTAAACAATAGTCCTCAACATTTCATCTGAACAAGTTATCCCCTAGATTATATATGCATGTTCATATACACACATGTATATATAATATAAAGGATACATATATATCCTTTAAACCACACACACACACACACACACACGGATTAGAAAGAGAATTGGAGCTGAGTATACAGTTTAGACAGTATAGTACTAGCCGAACTTACATGTAGCCTTGTATTTGGGCACCAGACCTGCACAAACTGTGTATGGTGGCACACACATGTAATTCCAGAACATGGGATGTAGAGGAAGAAAAAGCATCAAGAATTCAATGATTTTCCTGGTGACAAAATGTTAGAGGCCAGCCTGAACACATAGTGAGTGGTTAAACAAAAACAGTGGTAAAGATTTATTTGCATTTGGTTTTCATTAATTCAGTAAAGTGTAACATATTCACTGCTCTGTACATACCACTTATGATTCATTCACACAATAGGTACCATTGCAGTTTAGAAAAGGATTTTAGATAAGTTATGTTTGAAGCTTAGGAGAAGTAGGCAGAACTGTTTTGTATTTTTTAATTCATAAATATAAAAGCTTCATTTTTCTTGAAATTTTATTATGGTTAGGAATCTTGCAAGCATATATTTTGCTCTGATATATTCAAATTTATGGCTTAAAATCTGGAATGTACAAAATAAAAATACATAAAAAGTAAATCCTTGACATTTATCTTGATGGATTTTTATTGGAGAAAATAAATATCATCATGTTATATTTCTCTAACTATAGAGACTCCTAACACTTGATGGTTTCTATAATTGAACTCACCATTAATATTTTATATGACAGCTATATATATTACATATTAAAATTTTATTTAATTGAATCATCTGTGATTGTTAAATTATAATCATAGTTATGGATTGAGTAATAAAATTAACTGTCACATCTCAAAGTAGGTGTTACCTTTAGATTTTCACTCTTTTAAATTGTCAGTTATTCTTGACATGTGTATTGAATGCACAGGGCAATGGATGCTATTGATGTACTCAGCATGTGACCTACGCCCATGTCCTGTGTGTGTGTGTGCGTGTCTGTGTTGCAAACTGTAATTTCTTTAATTTTTAGTTTATAATATACTAACAGTTAGTCTCCCTTCCTTTTTTTGTCTTGTCTTCCCTCTTTCTTCTCTTTCTTCCTTTCTTTTACATTCATGTCCTGCATTTTCATTAACTGTGGATACAGTTAACTGTACTTAAACCAGCTCATCCTGTACAGTATTGCTTGTGTGCGTTTGGTATTGTATAACCAGTTGGTATGCTGTATCCAGAAGAGACGATGGTCCCTATTCTCAGTGTTTACTTGGCTGCAGTTATTTCTGAAGGGTAAGGCCTCATGTGCTCTGTGCCTATGGTTTTTCTTGAAGAGCTCATGTTTATTCAGCCTTATTGAACTTTCCAGTATAGCTTTTGACATTCCTAAGAGACAGAATCTCACAAAAACTTCTTAATCTTGTTTTTAGAACACACACACACACATACACACACACACACACACACACACACACACACTGCTCTTTTTTCATTTTCCTTTTTTTTAATTTTTTTCTTTTTAGTTATTTTAAACTCAAGGTTTTGTTCCCCTCTGATGCACTGCTATACCACACTCCATATCTCATCCCTGTGCTGCTGTCTCCATGCGGTTGTCTCCAACCCCCACCCCCACATCACCAGACTTCTTATCTCCCTGGGGCCTCCAGTCTATTGAGAGTTAGGTGCACCTTCTCTGATTAAACACATACCCAGAAGTTCTCTGCTGTATATGTGTTGGGGACCTCATATGAGCTGGTATATGCTGCCTGATTGGTGTTCCAATACCTGAGAGATCTCAGGGATCCAGGTTAATTGAAACTGCTGGTCCTCCGGGTCATCCTCCTCCACAGCTTCTTCCAGCTTTTCCCTAATTCAACCACAGGGATCAGCAGTTTATGTCCATTGGCTGGGTACAAATATCTGCTTAGTGAATTTAAACTTTACTGCCGAAAAGATTGAGTTGCAACTTTATTTCTATTACTATATTTTAAACTGGTTCTTCTTTAAGGATGTAATTCATTTTCCATCATTCACATTGCAGTTATTTGGGAAATTAAAGAAATCAAGAAAAAATGATTAACAAGTAATAGAGGTAGGAGTATAAAAAATTACTTTATTATAGAAAATATTGATTAACAAAATCCAGACAAAATCATAATCAGTAGAGAGATTTACTGCTACCAAAAATTCTAGCAGGTACAGAAAAATGACAGTACTTTACAAACAGCAATTATACACATTCAGAGCATAATGGCTGAAAGAAATGAACACATAATTATAATATATCGAGTAATGTCTGCAAATGAAAAATCTGCAGAGTAAAAAAGTAAAAAGTTTACTTTTGGAGAGATAGATATTTCTAAGTGTTTCTTAGCTTCCTTTAAGATGAGCACTTGCCAAGCCTATGATATTTGTGTAAACACATCCATAGTCCATAGTGGAGTTGGAGAGTTAATCATTAAACCAAGTGAGAATGGTCTTTCTTACACCTTTTGGAAAGGAATATTCTTACTTTAAATGTGAAATTCAAGTACAACCTTTCAAATCAAAAGTGATATATAACTCCTACACGCTTAGTAATCTCCCACTGGGTGAATCAACAGTATGGTTTTACTTTGAGGAATGTAATTCAGTGTTGTCCAATAATAATTTCTACATATTATAACTCTTTCCAAGTTTTTATAATTAATGTTAAACATTGCTTGTGCAATGAGTAAAAAAATAAAATCATCTCTTCTTAATGTAATAAATTAGTTATCTTTTGAATTATATTCTCATGTAGGAACAACAAAGCTTTAGCTTTTCCCTAAGTCTTAGGGTTGTCTAGACTTACAATCAGAGAGCTACATTTAGGTAAATATACTTCTTTTTGTTTCTTTTTTTTTTCTTTCTTGCACCAACAATTCTTTCTTTTTTTCTTTTTATATTGGTTATATTATATACTTACATTTCAGGTGTTATCAGCTTTCCCAGTTTCACCTCCCCAAATCCACTATCCTTTCCCTCTTCTCCTGACTCTATGAGGGTGCTCTCCCACCAGCCAACCCACTCCTGCCTCAGCACCCTAACAATCCCCTATCATCTAGCCATCAAATGGGGTACACAATCACTTGGGGTGAGGAATGTAAAGAAGTCAAATAAAATATAAAGAAACTCCCTCTTGCTTTCCCTCTCCCTCTCCCCCCTCCCTGTCCCCTTTCTTCTCCCTCTCCCTCGCCCTCTCCTTCTGTCCTCCTCTCTCTTTCTCACATTAAATGTTATATGAGGGGTGGTCCAATTCACATGTTTTCCTGTGTGTGCATATTTGTGTAGTCGAGGATGGAGACCTGGTGTGAATGACTCCTGTGTTCCTTTATCACTCCTCGCCTTGATTTTGAAGATGAGTCAGCAAATCTGAAATGCTTGTAGATTAAATGGCCCGGGAGCTCTAGGGAGCCTTGTGCTTCTGCATCCCCATGGATACTATTGCAGATACTGTTAAGCTGAGCTGGGCAGATGCTGTGGATAAGAAATCAAGTCCTCATACTTGTACAGTAAGTACTTCTTTGTGCCTTCAGACCTAATTTTTTTCTTTTGAGGTATATTTTATGTAGTTTAGCCTGCTCTTGACCTTGCTATGTATTGTAGGAAGATTTTAATCTCATTTTAATCACATTTCTTATGCTGGAAATATAATTGACTACACTTTGGAAAATTTATATATACCACTATGCTTTTAAATAAACACTGTTTACCATTTTTATATTAGCTCATCATCAGTAAAAAGGAAGTAGAAGTATGCCTGTGTCTATTCACTGAACAATAATGCAATTAATATAATCAATATAAGCAGACCTAAAAGATTAGCTTGAAAACAAAGGGAACAGGAAGATATTAGACAGTCGGAAAATGTCATCACTGTGAGCTAAAGGCACAAGCAGTTTGAGTGGCACTGATTATCTCTTTTCTTTTTAATCTTTTGAACCTAGCATTTGTTAAATTAATTGGCTATTTTATTTCTTTACATTTCAAATGTCTGCTCTCTGAATACCTCACATCCCATCCCCATCCCCTTTACCTCTAAGAGGGTGCTTCCCAAACCACCTACCCACTCTTGCCTCAAACCTCTATCATCCTCCTAACTTGGGGCAACAAACCTCCACAGAACCAAGGGTCTCCCCTCCCATTGATGTTAGATAACACATTCCTCTGCTACATGTGTAGCTGAACCCATGGACCAACCCACATACACACTTAGGTTGCTGGTTTAGTCCCTGGGAGTTCTGCATGGTTCAGGTAGTTGATAGTGTTCTTCCTATGGGATTGCAATTCCCTTCAGCTCCTTTAGTCCTTCCACTAGCTTTCCATTGTGGTCCCTGGGCTCAATCTGATAGGGTCCCTGGGCTCAATCTGATGGGTTTATTGGTCATGTGCTAGGAAAGCCTCTTAGAAAACAGCCATACTGGGCTACTGTCTGGGAGCACTTCTTGGTATCAGCAACAATGTCTGGGTTTGGTGTCTGCCTATGGGATGAATCCCCAGTTAGGGGCAGTTGCTAGATGGCCTTTTCTGCAGTTGCTGCTCCATTTTTTAATCTGCATATCCTTTAGACAGGAAATGTTCTGGGCTAAAAATTTTGATAGGGGTGGGGTGGAGAGGGGAGCATGATTAGGTATTAAATGGTGAAAAATGACTGAAATACCTAAAGGCAAACAAAAATAATGGAAACATGCAACCTTAGGATATAGGATGTTGGGGTGACCCACCAGAATATACCAGAGACCTGGGGGTGGGGGGAGAGACTCTCAGGACTAAAAGGGAGGGACCTTAGATGAAATGTGGAGAGGGAACTACATTGGGGAGAGGGAACTTATAGGACCCACCTCCAGCAGAAAGACAGGACATCAAGTGAGGGATGGAGTTGACATCCCATAGTCAAAAATTCTGACCCATAATTGTTTTGTCTGAAAGAACTGCAAGGTTGGAAATGGAGAGGAACCTGAGAAAAAGAAGGTCCAGTGATGGGCCCAAAGTGGGTGCTAAAGGGGAGGCCCCAAGACAAGAAAGACACTATTACTGATGTTATGTAGCACTCACAAAAATGGACCTCATCTGACTGCCTTCTAGAAAACCCAACAAGCAGCTGAAGGAGTCAGAGACGCATTCACCCATATATTTGCACCCAATGAATGGACATAAACCACTGACCCTTGAGGTTGAATTTGTGAAAGGCTGGAAGAAGCTGAGGAAAAGAGTCACTCTGTACTCACTCTGTACTCAATTATCCTTGACCCCTGACATCTCTCAGATACTAGAATACCCATCAGGCAGCATTCACCAGTTGATATGAGGTCCCCAACACATATACAGCAGAGGACTGCTAGGTCTGGGTTTAGTCAGCAAAAATGCACCTAACCCTCAAGAGACTGGAGGCTCTAACGAGTTTAGAGGTCTGTTGGGGTAGGGGTCGGATGTGGGGACATCTGCCTGGAGACATGGGAGCAGGAAGGAGTTATGAGATGTGATATGGGGGTAGACCAAGAGGATAAAATCTGGAGTTTAAAATAAATTAAAAAAATCAAAATATTAAAAAAATCAAAATAAAAATAAATTGAGATGGATGGGAGGTACTGTCCTACAATCAGGGGCCATGACTATCTACTAGGTGATCTCTACAGGTTCTATCTCCACTCAGTTGTGTATCCAGCTACTGTCATCCCTCTTGGGTTCTGGTACCCTTTCACTTCCCTGGTATCTGGGATTTTCTAGTGGTTCCCCTCATTCCCCACCCCCACTGCTACAAATTTCTGGTCATTTTCCTGATGCTCTAGACTTCTTTCATGTCTCTTCCCATAGCTGATCCTGCCTCCTCCTCTTATCCCCTCTCCTTCCTCTCTCTCTCCCGAGTCCCTCGCTCAACCTGCTGTGATTATTTTGTTTGTCCTTATAAGTAGGATGGCTGAAGCCACATTTTGCTGTTCCTTCTTGCTGAGCTTCATATGGTCTGTGAGTTTTATCATGATTATTCTGAGTTTTTGAGTTAATATTCACTTACTAGTGAGTATATACCAAGTGTGTCCTTTTGGGTCTGGGTTACATCTTAATTTTGAAAACTAAGTATAAATTGTATTTTTCAATATATCAGATGTTTGTTACAGACTT
Source organism: Apodemus sylvaticus (assembly GCF_947179515.1). Taxonomy (NCBI): domain Eukaryota; kingdom Metazoa; phylum Chordata; class Mammalia; order Rodentia; family Muridae; genus Apodemus; species Apodemus sylvaticus. The sequence goes on from NC_067487.1 coordinate 23,012,409, forward strand.
TATTCTCAGAGAGAAAGTAATTTATACAGCAAATCTCATTTCTGCACTTTCTCAAATTGTATCACAAATATTGAATCAAATCTTGATGCTTATTTAAGTAAGCTGATTAGCTAATATATAGTACTATCACGGACAATTTCTGATTTTTATATTTGGTTTAATATTTGAAAAGCCTAATCTTCTTCTAGGTCCAAATAAAGATATGCATGTAAAATTGCTATGTGCAACTTAATTAAAGCATATTGATGTTTGTCCTGGAAATGTTCTTTCTTCTCGATAAAACTTCTAATTGTCATATCCTTGCTAGGAATAAGAATCCACAATTATTCAGGATTTATTGGGTTACTTAATTAATCCTTCTATTATTAGATATAATTGAAAAGGATGATGTGCATTGATGTTCAAAATTACTATATTTTAAATAGCAGCTTGAAATATTTGCAGAAAGTCTAATACTTTGCAGTTAGTGCAATATAACAAGAATAAATCAATGAATTCCTAGGAAATACTAATATTCTTAATTTTTCAAGCTGTGTGCATTATTATATAACATTTAGGTAATGTGATGCCTTCCTATACCTTCTCCCCTACCCTCATCTCCCATCTCCAAGAGGATGATCCCAAACCACCATCTCCACCCCAACAGATCTCTCCACTCCTTGGGGCCTCAAGTATCTTGAGATTTAGGTGTATCTTCTCTGAACAAGTCTAGACCAGGGAGTCCTCTGCTGTATATGAGTTGGGGGCCCCATATCATCTGGTGTATGCTGCCTTGTTGGTCGCTCAGTTTCTGAGAGACCTCAGGGGTCTGGGTTACTTGAGATTGCTGGCCTTTCTACAGGGCTGCCCTCTTCCTTAGCTTCTTCCAGCCTTCCCTTAATTCAGTCACAGGGGTCACCAGCTTCTGTTCATTGTTTGTGTATAAATATTTGCATCTGACTCTTTCATCTGCGTGTTGGGCCTTTCTGCAGGCAGTCATGGTAGGTCTCTGTTTGTAAGCACAGCTTAACATCAGTAATAATTTCAGGCCTTGGGGTCTTGCCTTGAGCTGGATTCCAATTTGGGCTTGTTCCTGAACCTCCTTTTCCTCAGGATTTTCTCTATTTTTGTCCCTGCAGTTCTTCAGACAGGAGCAATTCTCAGTCAGAGCTTTTGACTGTGGGATGACAACCCCATTCCTCCACTTGATGTCCCCTATTGCAAAAGCCTAAACTCAACAAAACTGGAAAATCTAGATGAAATGGATGATTTTCTAGACAGATACCTCATACCAAAATTAAATGGAGACAGGTAAATCATCTAAGCATGCCCATATCCCCAAAGGAAATAGAAGAAGTCATTAAAAATGTTCCAACCAAAGAAAGCTCAGGGCCAGTTGACTTCAGTGCAGAATTCTACCAGACCTGCAAAAAGATGTAATACCAACACACCTCAAACTATTCCATAAAATAGAAACAGAAAGAATACTTCCAAACTTGTTCTTTGAAGCCATCATTACTATGATACCTCAACCACAAAAGGACCCAACCAAAGAAGAGAACTTCAGACAATTTTGCTTATCAATTTTGAATTTTGAATATTAACCCAAAAATAATCAATAAAATGTTTGCAAACTAAATCCAAGAATGCATCAAAAATATTATCATTCACCATGATCAAGTAGGTTTCATCCCAGAGATGGCAAGGTTGGTCCAGTATATGTAAATCCATTAAAGTAATCCACTATATAAACAAGCTCAAAGAAAAAAATGACATGATCATCTCCTTAGATGCTGAATAAGTATTTGGCAAAATACAATACCCCTCCATTTTAAAAGTATTGAAGAGATCAGGAATTCAAGGCTTATACCTAAATATAATAAAAGGTTAATGTATTTTATTGTATTAAGAAATTATAAAGGTATTATAACAAAAAATTATGAGATGAGAAATCTGTTATGTATCTATTATGAATTCTGTCAAAAGTCTCATATGCAGTTTGTAATTTTATATACAATTACAAAGAATATAATGATGTGATATTCAAAAAAGCTGCTTTACCTAAAAAGAAAGTGAGTGGAATTTGGGTTAGGGGTGCTCGTTGGTGAGGCTGGGTCAGGTGAAGTATTTGATACATAATCTTATTTGAAATCACTGTGTCAAAATTATTTGTTCAAGTATTCTTTAAAAATTACAAATAACAGGAATAGTAAATATCAGTATGTAGACTATCATTCCTTCATCCTCTATCTTAAAGAAAAGTTCTATCATCTGTGTATTATATGCTGGAGCTTCTTAATTGTCCTTCTTTGCTTAGCACAAACATTTTAACATTTAACAGTATTAGATCAGTTGAATTAATATTTCCATCTGAAACAGTACATGGACAAAATTTTAGTATGGATTATCTTATTGGCTAAGAATATGAACCACAAATGCAAACCAATGATGAAATGGCAACCAGTCCTTCTGTGATTGGTCCTGACTATATTATCCAAGGACTTTCATCCTAGGTAAAGTAGTATCATTTGAGCCCAGGAGCTCTAGGGATGTCCAAGCAAAATACAGCAAGACTGGAATGAATCTGGCTGCTGAAGAATTAAGTAAACAGACTGGTATTCAAAGGAGAAAATTCAGTTTTGTTTTGTAGTGATATCTATTAGGACTGGGATACAGAACTGCATTTTTCTTGGTTGTGATATTCTATAATGTCATTTGTTGCAACAAGACTCTCCTTAAATAGGAGTGAGGCATAGTATTTTTAACATAGCCAGGTCAGGTGTAATCACAAACAAACCTGGAAAAGGAACTGCAATCATTTTACTGAACAACCTATACATGAATTGCATTCTAAATATTTGTCCTTGCTACCACAGATGAGTGGAAAAGCAAATTTTTCTTAGTTTTTAACTTTAAATATTCTTCAGCCAGTTATTCATTCAAAAGTTAATTGAATTTCTTGTATGAGTAAGCTAAAGTCAACTCATTTCAGAGATACAATTAATCAGAGTTGACAAAATTATTGCCTACCTGGAGATAATAAGTTGGTGATAGAATTCTCAGAATGAAAAAAACAAGAACAACAAAATAAACAGACAAAAATGGGGTTTAGGGTAATGGAATATGAAGGAAATTGCAGCAAGGGTGCAAAAGGTATTTCAGATATGTTTATGCAAATTAGAGTCACTAAGGCAAGCAAATTGGTTGAAGGTTTAAGGGGTTAAAAGAAAATGTACTTACACTTGGGATTAGAGTGGGTCTAAGACAATGGATTCCTTCATGCATATGGTTAAAATAAAAATGCCAAAATCTGTATGGGTAAACTGTGGCTGAAGAAAAATAAGTACAAGAGGCAATGAGGAATAGGTAGTGTCAGAGAGGTCATTATCAGATTTGGCTTTTAGTTAGGGATGGGGAGTCTTTGATGTCTGAATTGAAATGGATGTGAAACAATTTATGGGCATCATGTTGGCATATGTGCTTAAAATAGACGTTATAAACCCAGAGATAGGTGGGAAATGAAGCCTCCTAAAAGTCCATGAAAATAACCCCTTCTAGAAATAACAGGGCACACCAGATTGGAAACATCAAAGGCATTGTAAGTGAATTTGAAACTAAGTTAAAATATGCAAGTGAGGGTTTAAATGTTTATTTAGGACTATTAGTCATGAACAGAATACAAGTATCAAATGAGTGAGTACAGATCTAAAATAGAAATGGCCAAAGACTTTCACTGTCAGATCCCACAGTGGTCATGGAGATGAGAAGAAACTATTGAAACATTAGACAGACCTAGGAAAGAAGGTGAACATTGTGTCTGCTGAGATTCACTGAAACTTCAAAGGACAGAGTCATGGGTTCAATTATGGTCTGATGCTCGATCAAATAAAACAAAACTTTGTAATTTTGCAGTTAGAATATGTAAGTCCTCGAGGGAGGAATATATATGATAGGATGAAATGAAGACTCAATTGGGGAGTGAGTGTGGCATGGTTATTAGGAGAGATCAGTGTTCTAAATGGGAGAAATGGAACAGTGAAAAAAAGGGAGGGGCCAATTTAAAAATGGTTTCAAGTAGTGTATTTATATATGTATTTACCTCATCTGTTTTAAAGAAATGAATCTGTAAACAATTTAGTTACTATTTTAATATCATTAAAATTGCTATTTTATCCTTGGCTGTAAAGAAACTTACATTTTAAAGTATTGAACAGTAAAGACAGTATAACATAGATATACAAGCCAAACACCTTATTGATAGAGTTACTATCACAAAGAGATGTTATGAATGCATTCACCTCCTTGTTCAATTTTTATTTTTCAAGGAAATAAAGTACAAGATCAAAGCTGAGAATAAGAATATTAAGGGTGATTTGAGAAGATGGAATTTATCTGAATGATAATTTAGGGGACTGAAAGGCAAAGGGACTTTGAAAACCATAGGTCACTGTCGGCAATCTTGATAACATTTTAAGATGAAGCACAAAGACCCATAAACCACAAAATTTATGCTGAGGATAGAGATGAATGGGGATATGAAGGGTTTAGGTGATAAAAGTATAACAGAATGCCCAGACTTCCTAGCTCACCATGCTGTCAGAATTAATAACTCTGAGGGTTGAGAACTACAAAGAAGTGAATCTTTGTCTGAGTGTGCATTCATTTTTAAGCCTATTTATACATTTGGGAAAAATAGAATGTAAAAATGAATTAAATGACAAAGAAAAGGTTTGCAGGATGTTTTATGGCACATGGCATTAAGCTGAAGCAGAGGCATGTGAATTTCTGTAATTTTGTTATTTTTGCTGTTATTGTTGTTGTTGTTATTTTAGTGTAGTCTTTGTATGGAGTTTCAGACCAGGCACTATGAAGTGGATAGAAAAGTCTATGGCCCAGGATTATGCTGCAATCTCTTCTGTCTGTTTCTCACAATAGCTAAGACACTCAACATGCAAAATATTAACCTGTAGCCCACACTAATCCATATTACACATATGACTTCAATCAAGAATATAAATTCTAATTTTAATTTTCTTAACAGTTAATGTATGAAACATAGACATTATTAACAAATTCATTTTGACAATTTTCTTCTCTTTATAAATACACTAGAAAACCTGTGGAGAGGAACCTGATAGGGAGTTGATTTTAATTTCTAATTCATAAATCTATTATCAAGTATTACACTTAAATAACATAAGCATATATACTGGTTCAATAAAAATATTTATATATTTTGCAATTGTTTGCTTTCCATTTATCATCAATCCCAATCCCTTAAAGGAAAATAAAATGTCCCAGAAACAAAGTAGCCCTCAAATATTCATAACTAAATATAGAAAAGGTGATACTTGTTTCAATATTATTAATTTTACATGTTGTACAGATTAAAATTCAAATCATCTACTTTTTAAATTTTATTTTGTTTTATGTCTATAAGCAGCTCTTGCTGCTTGTACGTCTGGTGCCACAGAGGTCAGAAGGAGGCATTTCAACTAGAGTTACAGAGAGTTTAGCACTCTGTGTGTGTTGAAAACTGAAATCACGTCTTCAGAATGAATAGCCAGTACTCTTAATTGTTGAGCCATCTCATGAATCCCCAATACTTTTAAATGTTAAAATTTAGAAATGATACATCAAAATTTAAAAAAAATAGTCTTCAATAGAAGTAATTTCTAAGAGGAGAGTGAATATTTTTTCTATAAATATTTGTAAGTAAATAAGCAAATACTTCAAAACTTAAAATATTATTGTTCTCATATATTTCTATTCAATATGTATTTGAAAATATATGAGCATGTCCAAAACAATAGTACATCTTTTTCAGTCTTGGTTATTTTCTACCTTGCTACAAGAGGGAGAATTAATGAAATATATAGTCATCAATAAATTAGTAACACTGAAATCCATACAACTTTTTATTTACTGAGGAAAACTGTACTCATTATATATATCTTTGCTACTTTACCATAAAATTCAATCTCTTTTAGAACACACTTCAAATGAGGTACAAGAAGAACGGAGGAGTGGCCCCTAGTTCTGGAAAGACCCAGTGTAGCAGTATAGGACAAAACCAGAACAGGGATGTGGGAAGGGATGGGTGGGAGAAGAGAGGGAGGGAAGGGGGCTTATGTGACTTTTGGGGAGTGGGGAACCAGAAAGGGGGAAATCATTTGAAATGTAAATAAAAAATATATCGAATAAAATGTAAAAAAAAGAAAAAAAGAAAAGAAAGAATAATATGCAACACAGAATCAAGATTAATAAATAATAACTGTGCAATAGTTTCAAAATTTTCAAAATATTTTAATGTTTCTGACTGTGTGAATTTAGTATTATAGCAAATGAACAAGATCATTAGGCTAGAGTAGATAAATCAATGCATTATGACATGACCTAATATTATTTTTTAAAAGAATTTGAAGGGGAAAATGTTTGGGGAGAGGCTCAACAACCACTACTTAGCATAATAACATTATGTAGGGAAACAGATTTCCCTATAAGAAGACACAAACTAAATGGATTTAAAATATTTCCCTAACCTAAAGAAGAAGATGCATATTAGTGTTTAAGAAGCATACAGAAGAGCAAATAAACTGGATAAGAAAAGTAAGTGCCCTCTATATATAAATCAAAATACTAGGCATAGAGAACAAAGAAAGAATATTAAAACTTGCAAGGAAATAAGACCAAGTAATATATAAAGGCAGTCCTATTAGAATAACCTCTGACTTCCCAATAGAGAATCAAAGTCAAAAGGGCCTCAAAAGATGTGCTGCAGACTCCTAGAGACTTCAGCTGTTGACTGCCAGTTTAACCAGCACCATTTGTTGAAAATGCTGGTGTTTTTTCCACTAGATTGTTTTGCTTATTTGTCAAAGATCAAGTTTCCACAATGGTTTGGGTTCATTTGTCTACCTACAGTGAGGACCTACAACAAAGTTTTTAATCATCATAAGACAAAAAAGGGAAGACATTCTATGGTAAAGATAAAATTTTAGCAGTACATATATGCAACTAAAGCCCTTCCTGATAGACTCAAAGGAAACTTTTAAGAGGCTAATCACATCAAAGAAACAAGAAAACAATCAAAAACTAAACAAACAAATAATAATGAAAAGTACTAAAGAAAAGAAGAATCCCAGACCAAAAGAGGGACACACACACACACACGTACACACACACACAGACACACACACACACTTACATACAGTCAAACCAACTAACCAACCAACAAACAAACAAAAAACAAGAATCAACTAGTACCTCTCATTGACATCTGTCAAGATTAATTGTCTCAATATGACATAAAAACACGCATGGACAGAATAAATGTAAATACAGGATTCATACTTCTTCTGTATCCAAGAAATATACCTCAACATCAAGGTCACAGGGTAAATTACCTCAGAGTAAATGTATATATAGAAAAAGACATTCTAAAAATATGCCTCAATGTTAGGCTGTTATACCCATTTAAGTTTTAGACAAAATATGCTTCAAGACAAAACTTAGAAGTAAAGATAAGGAAATACAATAAATTCTCAAGAAAGAAAAACTACACCAAATGGATAATGTAATTCTTAATATATGTGTTCTAAATATCAGGACACCCAAGTTTTTTAATGAAACATGCCTCTACTTAATTCACATACTAAACTTCAGACACTACACTGATAGTGGAAGACTGCGGTTTTCTACTTTTACCAATAGATTGGACATCCCTTCTTACAGACAAAAACTAAACAGAAAAATGCCCGGGCTAAACGACATCATAAATCAAATGGACCTAACAAATATTTACTATGTACTGGTTACAAAGCAAATCTAATCAGATAGAAAAAGGAAGTAACTCCCTACTTGCTCTCCGACCACCATGGATTAAAGCCTGATAGCAACAATAATAGAAACAACAGAAATCTTGCAAACACCTGGGAAGTGTGCAACTTACAACTGAGTGTAAAAATGGCTCAATGCAGAAACTTAGAAGGAAATTAAAGCTTGTCAATAATTGAAGAAAAATGAATAGGTAAGAAGCTCAACCTTCCTGAAACACAATGAAGTCATTTCCAAGAGGCAAGTTAATAACATAAAGTGTGTGCATGTTAAATTCAAGTCAGGTGGAGACCTCTTATTAACTCACTGGTAAATTAACAGCACACCAGAAAGCTCTCTCAGAGGTACAAAAATAAAAGGATATCACACTCAATATAGGAGTTTGCAAGGAAATATAAAACCCAAGACTAAAATCAATAAAATAAAATAAAGACAGAATGAAAAAATTTGAGTTGTTTCTTTAAAAAAAATCAACAAAATTGATAAACTCAGTCAAATTGAGAAAAAGACGAAAAGAAAATATCCACATTAACAAAAAACATAAATGAAAAGGCAGATATAAAAATAGACAAAGAGGAAATCTTAATAAATTTAAAACATATTTTAAAAAACCTATACACTTCTGAATTGGAATATCTAAAGAAATGGGTATTTTCACAAACATACCAAAGTTGAATCAAAATCAGATAAGCCTTTTAAACAGAACTAATACTCCTATAAATACAGGAAAAATTCAGTCTCTAACCTCAAAAGCCCAGAGAAGGTTTAAGTGAAGAATTACACCACACATTCAAACAGATAAAACCAATAGTTCTCAAATTATTCCAGAGAAAATAGAAATGGAAGGAATGCTGCTGGATTTGTTATACAAGGCCACAGTTCCTCTAGTACCCAAACCATGTAAAGATCAAACAAGCAGCTGAAAGAGTCAGATACAGATATTTACACCCAACCAATCGACAGAAACTGGAGACCCCTATGGTTGAATTGTGGAAAAGCAGGAAGAGGCTGAGGAGGAGGAGGATGGCAGCCACATGAGAAGCCCAGCAGTCTTAACTGACCTGGACCGCGAGATCTTTCAGAAACTGAGCTGCCAACCAGGTAGCATACACCAGCTGATATGAGGCCCCCAATTCATATACAGCACAGGACTGTAGGGTCTGGACTCAGTCAGAGAAGACAAACCTAAGCATCAAGAGACTTGAGGCCCCAGTGAGTGGGGAGACCGGGTGGGGTAGGAGTGAGGACATTCTCTTGGAGGCAGGGGCCAGAGGGACACACCTTGTTGTACATATCTTGCCAACAAATAAAAGGTCCAGGACAGAAAATAGGTTTGACCAAATGGGCCTCAGTGGAATACCCAAAGAACCTGGCCTGCTCTAGTGATGTAAATTATTTTCCACAAACTGACATTAAAATCCTATTACTGAAGACAAAGTCTAGTCTATGAATATGAAGAAGGTGAGCTGGTGCTTAGAAAAAGGCTTCACTCAAATGGGCTCATGTTTTGGTATAGGAAAATACTCTACACACTTAAAAATGATAAGCACAAATACCAACAGTGTCCTTACATAGATAGTAATATGTGCACATGAGTTTGCCTCTGATGGGTTCCTGGAGCTGAAAGGAGAAAAAAAAAAAAACATATGTTCCCATCTTTGATCTAGAAGCTATAGCAATGTATAACCACTTAAAATGAGACTTTAGGATATTCACTGCCTGCCTGGAAAGAAAAGCATTACTAGGTACTGTATCACCGTGAGCTTTAGATGTCTGGTGGTGCAAACCGCCAGGGGTCTGCCTGCATTCAGGAACTGAGCACATAGGCGGTTTGTCTGCCAGCCATCGGGGCGTGGGGCCTGTGTCCTGCCCAGAGAGCTGCAGAAGGGGAGAACCCCCTCGGCCATATTCGCTGCCTGCAGGGACAGAAAAGGGTCACTAGGTACTGTATGACACTGAGCTTTAGATCTCTGGTGGTGCAAACCACCAGGGGTCTGCCTGCACCAAGGAACTGAGCACATAGGTGATTTGTCTGCCAGCCTGCCGGGAGTGGGGCCTGTGTCCTGCCCAGAGAGCTGCAGAAGGAGAGAAGCCCCATGGCCATATTCGCTGCCTGCAGGGACAGAGAAGGGTCACTAGGTACTATATCACCCCGAGCTTTAGATCTCTAGGGGTGCAAAGCACCAGGGTCTGCCTGCACCAAAGAATTGAGCACATAGGAGGTTTGTCTGCCAGCCTGCCAGCCAGGCATGGGCTCTGTGTCCTGCTGAGAGAGCAGCAGAGGAAGAGATTCCCTGTGGCTATATTCCCTCCCTGCCTGGACAGAAAAGCATCACTAGGTACTGGATCACCCAGGGCTTTAGATCTCTAGGGGTGCAAATCTCCAGGGGTCTGCCTGCACTCAGGAACTGAGCACATAGGCAGTTCATCTGCAACCCAGTCTGTCACGGGATCTGTGTCCTATGTGAGAATCAACAGAGAGAGTGACCCCTACCACACCATCTACGCTCCATAATAGAGCAGACAGAGAATACCTGGTTGACCTTGACAACCTAACTATAATGTTGCTTGAGGCAAGACTGAGCTGGGCTCAGTAATCTGTGCCAGAGGAAACCCAGCCACCCAGTGTTGCAGAAATAACCTTAAAGATCCACAGTAGGTTGAAGCACCAGCCAGTGACAATAAGACCATCTAACACCTGGGAGAACTAGATGGCTAAAGGCAAACATAAAACTGTTACTAACAGAAACCAAAGCATTATGGCAGCATCTGAACCCAATTCTCCAACAATAGAAAGTTCTGGATACCCCAACACACCAGAAAAACAAGATTTGGATTTAAAAATCACTGGTCATGATGCTGGTACAGGAACACATGAAGGACATATTAAAGAAATTCAGGAGAAAATGGATCAAAAATTAGAAACCCTTACAAGGGAAACACAAAAATCACTGAAAGAAATTCAGGAGAATACAAAAGCCAATGAGGAGGAAACACAAAAGTCGCTTAAAGAAATACAGGAGAACTTTGATCAACAGGCAGAAGTCATGAAAGAGGAAACACAAAAATCTCTTAAAGAATTAGAGGAAAACACAAACAAGCAAATGACAGAACTGAGAAAAAACTTCCAGCATCGAAAAACAGAAGTAGAAACAACAAAGAAAGCACAAAGGGAGACAACTTTGGAGATAGAAAACCTTGGGAAGAAATCAGGGACCATAGACACAAATATCAACAACAGAATACAAGAGCTAGAAGAAAGAATCTCAGATGCCTAAGATACCATAAAAACCATGGACTCAACAGTTAAAGAAAATGCAAAATGCAAAAAGCTTGTAACCCAAAACATCCAGGAAATCCAGGACACAATGGGAAAACCAAATCTAAGGATTATAGGCATGAGAGTGAAGATTTACAACTTAAAGGGCCAGCAAATATCTTCAACAAAATTATGTAAGAAAACTTCCCTAACCTAAAGAGAGAGAGAGATGCCCATGAATATACAAGAAGCCTACAGAACTCCAAACAGAATGGACAAGAATGGAAATACCTTCCATCACATAATAATCAAAACCTCAAATGCACTGAACAAAGAAAGAATACTTAGGGCAGTAAGAGAAAAAGGGCAAGTAACATATAAAGGAAGACCTATCAGAATTACATCAGATTTCTCACCAGAGACCATGAAAGCTAGAAGATCCTGGGCGAAGCTCATGCAGACTCTAAGAGAACACAAATTCCAGCCGAGACTACTATACACAGCAAAACTCTCAATTACTATAGATGGAGAAACCAAGATATTCCATGACAAAACCAAATTTACACAATATCTTTCTACAAACCCAGCCCTACAAAGGATAATAGGGGGAAAATACCATTACCATGAGGGAAACTATACCCTGGAAAAAGCAGGATATTAAGCTTCTTTCATCAAACCCAAAGAAGATAACCACACACGTATAAAATTAAAATAAAAAATGATAGGAAGCAATAACCACTACTCCTTAATATCTCTTAACATCATTGGACTCAATTCCCTAATAAAAAGACATAGACTAACAGACTGGTTATATAAACAGGACCCTACATTTTGCTGCATACAGGAAACAAACCTCAATGTCAAAGACAAAAACTACCGTAGTATAAAAGGCTAGAAGACAATTCCACAAGCAAATGGTCCCAGGAAACAAGTCGGAGTTGCCATTCTAATTTCAGATAAAATTGACTTTCAACCTAATGTCATCAAAAGAGACATGGAAGGTCACTACTTGCTGGTCAAAGGAAAAATCCAACAAGAAGAACTCTCAATCCTGAACATCTATGCCCCAAATACAAGGGTGCCCTCATTCATAAAAGAAACTTTACTAAAGCTCAAAGCACACATTGCACCTAACACAATACTTGTGGGTGACTTCAACACTCCACTCTCACCCATGGACCGATCAGGAAAACAGAAACTAAACAGAGAGACAGTGAAACTAATTGAAGCTTTGGACCAATTGGAGTTAACAGATATATATAGAACTTTTCATCCCAAAGCAAAAGAATATACCTTTTTCTCAGCACCTCATGGTACCTTCTTCAAAACAGATCATATAGTTGGTCACAAGACAGACCTCAACAATATAAGAAGATTGAAATAATCGCATGCCTTCTATCAGATCACTATGGAGTAAAAGTGGTCCTTCATAACAATAAAAACAACAGAAATTCCACATACACATGGAAACTGAACAATACTCTACTCAATGATAACTTGGCTAAGGAAGAAATAAAGAAAGAAATCAAAAATTTCTTAGAATTTAATGAAAATGAAGGCACAACATACACAAATCTATGGGACACAATGAAAGCAGTGCTAAGAGGAAAACTCATAGCTTTGAGTGCCTTCAAAAAGAAATTCGAGAGACTAGAAGATTAGCTGAACAACTGAAAGCCCTGGAACAAGAAGAAGCTAATTGACCCAGGAGGAGAAGAAGACAGGAAGTCATCAAACTCAGGGCTGAAATCAATCAAGTAGAAACCAAGAGAACCATACAAAGAATCAACAAAACCAAAAGCTGGTTCTTTGAAAAAATCAACAAGATAGATAAACCCTTAGCCAGACTAACCAAAGGGCACAGAGAAAGTACCAAATTAACAACATTAGAAATGAAAACGGAGATATTACAACAGAAACTGAGGAAATTCAAAAAATCATCAGATCCTACTACAAAAACATGTACTCCACATAACTGGAGAATCTGGAGGAAATGGACATTTTCTTAGACAGATACCAATTACCAAAATTAAAACAGGATCAAATAGACCATCTAAACATACCCATAATCCCTAAAGAAATAGAAGGGGTCATAGATATGCTTCCGACCAAAAAAAGCGCAGCACCAGATGGTTTCAGTGCAGAATTCTATCAGACCTTCAAAGAAGACTTAATACCAATACTCTTCAAACTTTTCCACCAAATAGAAACAGAAGGAGCACTACCCAACTTCTTCTTTGAAGCCACTATTACGCTGATACCAAAATCACACAAAGATCCAACTGAGAAAGAGAATTTCAGGCCAATTTCCCTTATGAATATCGATGCAAAAATACTAAATAAAATTCTTGCCCACCGAATCCAAGAACACATCAAAACGATCATCCACCATGATCAAGTAGGCTTCATCCCGGGGATGCAGGGATGGTTCAATATAAGGAAATCCATAAATGCTATTCATTACATAAACAAACTCAAAGAAAAAAACCCACATGATCATTTCATTAGATGCTGAAAAAGCATTTGACAAAATTCAGCATCCTTTCAAGCTAAAAGTCTTGGAAAGGACAGGGATTCAAGGCCCATATCTAAACATAGTAAAAGCAATATACAGCAAACCGGTAGCCAACATCAAACTAAATGGAGAGAAACTTGAAGCATTCCCACTAAAATCAGGGACTAGACAAGGCTGCCTCCTATCTCCATATTGTTTCAATATAGTTCTTGAAGTCCTAGCTAGAGCAATTAGACAACATAAGGAAGTCAAAGGGATACAAATTGGAAAGGAAGAAGTCAAACTATCACTATTTGCAGATGATATGATAGTATACTTAAGTGATCCTAAAAACTCTATTAGAGATCATCTACAGCTGATAAACAACTTCAGCAAAGTAGCTAGCTACAAAATCAACGCAAGCAAATCAGTAGCCTTTATATATCAAAGGATAAGCAGACTGAGAAAGAAATTAGGGAAATCACTCTCTTCACAATAGCTACAAACAGCATAAAGTATCTTGGGGCAACTCTAACTAAACAAGTGAAAGACCTATATGACAAGAACTTCAGAGCTCAAGAAGGAAATCGAAGAAGATCTCAGAAAATGGAAAAATCTTCCATGCTTGTGGATTGGCAGGATTAATATAGTTAAAATGGCCATCTTGCCAAAGGCAATCTACAGATTCAATGCTATCCCCATAAAACTCCCAACCCAGTTCTTCATAGAGCTAGAAAGAGCAATTCTCAAATTCATCTGGAATAACAAAAAAACCCAGGATAGATAAAACTATTCTCAACAGTAAAAGAACTTCAAGGGGATTCAGTATCCCAGACTTTAAACTTTACTACAGAGCAATAGTGATAAAAACTCCATGGTATTGGTACAATGTCAGGCAAGCAGATCAATGGAATAGGATTGAAGACCCAGAAATGAACCAACACACTTATAGTCACTTGATCTTCAACAAAGGAGCTGAAAGCATCCAGTGGAAAAAAGATAGTCTTTTCAACAAATGGTGCTGGTTCAATTGGAGGTCAGCATGCAGAAGAATGCGAATCGATCCATTCTTATCTCCTTGTACTAAGCTCAACTCCAAATGGATCAAGGACCTCCACCTAAAACCTGACACACTGAAACTAATAGAAAAGAAACTGGGAAAGACCCTTGAGGACATGGGCACAGGGGAAAAGTTCCTGAATAGAACACCAATAGCTTATGCTCTAAGATCAAGAATTGACAAATAGGACCTCATAAAACTATAAAGTTTCTGTAAGGCAAAGGACACTGTCAGAAGGACAAAATGTCAACCAACAGATTGGGAAAGGATCTTCACCAACCCTAAATCTGACAGAGGGCTAATATCTAATATATACAAAGAATGTAAGAAGGTAGAACACAGAGAACCAAATAACCCCATTAAAAATGGGGTACGGAGCTAAACAAAGAATTTTCACATGAAGAACTTCAGAGGGCTGAGAAACACCTTAAGAAATGTTCAACATCATTAATCATTAGGGAAATACAAACCAAAACAACCCTGAGATTTCACCTCACACCAGTCAGAATGGCTAAAGTCAAAACTCAGGAGACAGCAGGTGTTGGCGAGGATGTGGAGAAAGAGGAACACTCCTCCTCTGCTGGTAGGATTGCAAGATGGTGCAACCACTTTGGAAATCAGTCTGGCGGTTCCTCAGAAAACTGGGCATGACACTTCCTGAGGACCCTGTTATACCACTCCTGGACATATACCCAGAGGATTCTTTAGCATGCAATAAGGGCACATGCTCCACTATGTTCATAGCAGCCCTATTTGTAGTAACCAGAAGCTGGAAAGAACCCAGGTGTCCTTCAACGGAGGAATGGATACCAAAAATGTGGTATATTTACACAATGGAGTACTATTCATCCATTAGAAACAATGAATTCATGAAATTCTTAGACAAATGGATGGAGCTGGAGAACATCATACTAAGTGAGGTAACCCAGTCTCAAAAGATCAATCATGGTATGCACTCACTGATAAGTGGATATTAGCCTAGAAACTTTGAATACCCAAGACATAATCCACATATTAAATGATGTCCAAAAAGAATGGAGGAGTGTCCCCTGTTTCTGGCAAGACTCAGTGCAAGAGTATAGGGGAATTCCAGAACAGGGAAGTGGGAAGGGGTAGATGGAGGAACAGGGGGAGGGAAGAGGGCTTATGTGACTTGCAGGGAGTGGGGACCCAGAAATGGGGAAACCATTTGAAATGTAAATAAAAAATATATCAATAAAAAAAGAAAAGAAATTTTTGCAATGTCATAATAATATTATAATGTAATATAATATTTAAACTGACAGTCTTCCTGTTCTCGGCACTCAGTCAAATGAAGAATAATATTCCGATGTATTACATGGGAGATGAATATTATAAACTTAATATTTATTTGATTTGGAGACAGTTGTGATGAATCAAACAGTTCAGAATTGTGGTTCTACCATTAGCAGTGTGTTTTGTGAAGTTAGCCTTAACGTTGGGCTTATTAGTCCTATGGGGCTTTAAGACTTCAAGGACCTAGTGTGTGAGAAGACTTCATAAACACCAAGTGATGTCATTTCCTTGTTTGGCCTGAACTTACCCAGTGCTTTTTACTAGGAATGCCGTGCACATGAGAATGTTGGTAGATTCAGATATTTTCACATTTCTGTTTTAGCAACCCACAATTTCAAAAGATAATAAATCCCTGTTATCTTCTAACAGAGGGCATTATTAGATCTGTTTCTTTTTTCTCCAGAAACTGGATTTCTTCACATGTATTAGAAACTTGACATTGTTAACATAGATGAGAAACTTATAATCACTTAATTATATAATAATATAATAAAAACTTATTTTTTAAGCTTTAAAAAAAATGAGACTTTAGTTTTCTCCAGAGGAGGCTCACTGAGAAAACAAAATATTCTTTAGGGTAGGCTGCATGCCCAGTAGTAGATGTTCACTGAAAACAAACTCAAAGACATCTTTGGAGGTTCCTTATTCTCTCTCTCTCTCTCTCTCTCTCTCTCTCCCCTCTAAATTTTAGCATATATTTTTCATACTTCACAAGTTCTTTGCAATATTTCCTATGTCTTAAGCTTTAATTTTTATGGGATTCATGAGTGGGGAAACTAGTGTGTTCCTGTCTATACCTGTTTCTTGTAGAGTTCATAGGCTCTATTCTTTGTTTTTGTTTATTTTGTCATATATGATTTTTTAAGTAATGTCCTACATTTTATTTTATTATCGACCCTTAGAATCCTGTTTATTTTCTATAAAGGAACAGAATAAAAGTGAATCCAGATAGAAGGAGATGTGGGAAACAAGTGAAAAGAGTCAAGGGTTAGAAAGCTAATAAGATATATATTATATATATATGGGAAATGTAGGGAACATGATTATAGCAGAGTTATACTTCAATTAATGAAATTATTAACATTAAAATATAATAAAGGCAAAGTAGAGAAAGGGGAAATAGCCTTACTTAATTTATGAAAAGAATGTTTTAAAGTTCATAAATGTATATGAATCTTAATAAATAAATCAACCCACATAAGGATGCATCAATTTAAAATGTCTCTAACTATAAGATATGTCGATGGGAAATAAGCATATAGAATGATGTTTTAGGTTTTCTTCAGTGAAACAAAATTAGAACCATTACTAGCATTGGACTATATATCTAAAAAGGTAGATATTATTTTAAATAGCATTGTAAATTTTTAAGTCAGGTCAATAGAAATATTATAATATCAAATTTCATGAGAATATTTTTCCATACTTCACACATCAAAAAGAACTGGTGGGAGCGAAAATAATAAAACCGTGTTGAATATACTGGTGACAAAGCTAACAGCACTCAACCATTCTGCTGCTGGGCAAACATCCAAAACGGATCACAGAATATATCCACAACAGCATGTGCAAGAACATTCGCAACACTTATTTCAATAACAACCTGAATTGGAAACAATCCTAGTATCTAACTGCAAGGAATGGATAAATATATGATGAAAATAATCAGGCTTCAAAACAACATGTGGTCACAAAAAGGAGACTTTCAACTTAAAGACCAAGTGAGCAAAGCTACCTGATGAAAAACCTATAACTACCTCATGCAGAACATCCATTGCAAAGAACAAATCAAACCTGGCATCCCAGCTGCCTAGAAGCTTGGAGTGGGAATACTTACAAGTCTGGAACAAGCTTGGGCTTAATGATGTCTTGATGTCATTTTGCCTGAGAAGCTTATCAAGACACTGGGCACAGAGTTTATATACCCTGTCCTGATACTTGGGTTCAGTCCTCTATACAGTGACAGAGAGAAAGAAAAGAGAAGTCAGTCAGTCAGACAGACAGACATGTAAACACACACACACACACACACACACACACACACAGAGAGAGAGAGAGAGAGAGAGAGAGAGAGAGAGAGAGAGAGAGAGAGAGAGAAAGACAGAGAGAGAGACAGAGAGAGAGAGAGAGAGAGAGAGAGAGAGAAAGACAGAGAGAGAGACAGAGAGAGAGAGAGAGAGAGAGAGAGAGAGGGAGGGAGGGAGGGAGGGAGGGAGGGAGGAAGGAAGGGAGTTAAAAGACTGAGAAAAAGCACAAATGCTGATTTTCTACATCTATGTCATGATTCAACAAGCTGGATAATTAATTAGTGATTTGTGGATAGCAGTGATACAGGCTTGGAATGTTGCAAATCTCAAACCAAATTATTTAGTCCGATAAATAGTCCTTCAATGTCCAACTATTATCTGACCTAAAATCCTTGGGAAAGTCAAGTGACACATTTTGAATACATAAACCTAACATAACTCTAGCTTCCACCATTGCAAAATTTAAAAATAGTATCAAATAGCATGAAAAATCTTATGCATATATGTCTGCTTTGCTATAATTTCTATTTCTGTTTTTTAGTTATTTTTTTAAACTCCTAATTTTATTGCCCTCCTCCAGTATATCCTCCACATCCTATTCCTCCTCACCACCCCTGATCTCCATGAAGATGTCCCTGTCTACCACTTCCTACCCAAACAGACTTTTAAACTCCCTGGGGCCTCCAGTCTCCTGGGGATTAGGTGCATATTCTCTGACTGAATACAAATCTGGCAGGACTCTGCTGTATGTGTTGGGGGCCTCATATCAGCTGGTGTGTGGTGCCTGGATGGTGGTCCAGTGTTTGAGAGATCTTGGGGATCCAGGCTAATTGAGACTGTTGGTCCTCCTACATGGTCCTCTTCCTCCTCAGCTTCTTCCATTCTTTCCCTAATTCAAGCAGAGAGGTCAGGACTTCTGTCCATTAGTTGGGTGCAAATCTCTGCATCTGACTCAGCTGCTTGTTGGGTCTTCTGTAGTGTGGTCACACTCAGTCCCTTTTTGTGAGTGTTCCATAGCTTCAGTAATAGTCAGGACCTGGGAACCTCCCCTTGAGCTGGATCCCACTTTGGGCCTATATCTGGACCTTATTTTTCTCAGGCTCCTCTCCATTTCAATCCCTTTTATTCTTTCAGACAGGAACAATTATGGGTCAGAGTTTTGTCTGTGGGATGACTAACTTCCTCCCTCACTTGATGCCCTATCTTTCTGCTGAAGGTGGATTCTACAAGATCCCTCTCCCCAATGTAGGGCATTTCATCTAATGTCCCTTTCTTTGAGTCCTAAGAGTCTCTCACCTTCCAGGTCTCTGGTACATTCTGGAGGGTCCTTCCAACTTCCTACCTTTCTAGTTGCATATTTCCATTCTTTCTCCTGACTCTAGGGGATTTCAGTCCTTTCCCCCACCCAATACACAATAATAATCCCCTCTTGCCCCACCTGTCTTTTTCTTCCCATGTCCCTCCTTCCCAACTTGTGATTTCTTTCTTCTCCCTTCCAAGTGGTACTGAGGCATCCTC
The DNA here is from genome assembly GCF_947179515.1 of Apodemus sylvaticus. Classification (NCBI taxonomy): domain Eukaryota; kingdom Metazoa; phylum Chordata; class Mammalia; order Rodentia; family Muridae; genus Apodemus; species Apodemus sylvaticus. The sequence goes on from NC_067487.1 coordinate 23,031,899, forward strand.
ACTTGGGCACTTCAGCTTGTTGATCTTTATGAGTTCTGTGGGCTGAATCTTGGGTATTCTGTACTTTTTTTGGGGGGGGCTAATATGCATTTATTAGTAAGTAAATACCACCTACCATGCATGTCCTTTTGGGTCTGAGTAACCTCAGTTAAGGTGATATTTTCTAGTTCCATCCATTTGCCTGCAAATATCAGGATGGTCGCATTCTTAATAGTTGAATAATATTCCATTGTGTAAATGTAACACATTTTCTGTATCTATTCTTCTGTTGTGGAACATCTGGATTGTTTCAAGCCTCTGGCAATCACAAATAAAGCCGCTATGCACATAGTAGAACACATGTCCCTGTGGAACAGTGGGGCATCTTTTGGGTATATTCTGTGATCTTCAGGTAGATCTATTTCCAATTTTCTGAGTATCTTAGTCAGGGTTTTTATTCCTGCACAAACATCATGACCAAGAAGCAAGTTGGAGAGGAAATGGTTTATTCAGCTTACATTCCACACTGTTGGTCATCACCAAAGGAAGTTAAGACTGGAACTCAAGCAGGTCAGGAAGCGAGAGCTGATGCAGAGGCCATAGAGGGATGTTTCTTACCTGCTTGCTGCCCCTAGCTTGCTCAGCTTCCTTTCTTATAGAACCCAAGACTACCAGCCCAGGGATGGCACCACCCACAAGGGGCTCTCTCGCCTTGATCACTAATTGAGAAAATGCTTTATAGTTGGACCTCATGGAGATATTTCCTCACCTGTGATAACTCCAGCTTGTGTCCAGTTAACTCACAAATCTAGACAGTATACTGAGGAACCTTCAGATTCATTTCCAGAGTGGTTGTACCAGTTTGCAATCCCAAGAGCAATGGAGGAGAGTTCCTCTTTCTCACATTCTTGACAATATATGTTTTCTTCTGAGGTTTGGATCATAGCCATTCTGATTGGTATAATGTGGAATCAGTGTCAATTCTGTGAGCAATACAGACTTTGAACATTTCTTTAGGTCCTTATCAGCCATTTGAGATTACTCTGTTTTATATTCTCAGTTTAGTTCTATACTCCATTTGGTGGTTAGCTTCTTGTTTTCTTTACATATTTTGGACATTAGCCCTTTATTGTATGTAGGATTAGTGAAGATTTTTTTCCCCAATTTATATGTAGGTTGCTGATTCATCTTATTGACTATGCCCTTTTCCTTATAGAAATGTTCCAGTTTCATGAAGTCCCATTTATCAATTTTTAATCTTAGAGCATAAGCCATTGGAAGTTTACATAAGAAATTTCCCCTGTGCCAATGAGATCAAGGTTCTTTCCCAATTTCTCTTCTATTAGATTTAGTGTATTTAGCTTTTATGTTGAGGTCTTTGATCAACTTGGAATTGAGCTTTGTGCAAAGTGAGAAATGTGGTTCTATTTTCATTTTTCTACATATTGACAGTCAGTATGAGCAGCACCATTTATTGAAGATGGTTTCTTTTTTCCATTGTATATTTTTGGCATCTTTTTCAAAGATCATGTGTCCATAGTGTGTGGTTTTATTTTTGGTTCTTCAATTCTATTCCACTGATCAACTTGTCTATCTCTGTACCAAAACCTTGCAGTTTTTTTTAATTTATTGCTATTTTTTTATTTACATTTCAAATGATTTCCCCTTTTCTGGGTCCTCACTACCCGCAAGTCCCATAAGCCCTCTTCCCTAGGTGGATATTAGCCTAGAAACGTTGAATACCCAAGGCATAATCCACAAATTAAATGATTTCCAAAAAGAATGGAGGAGTGGCTCCTGGTTCTGGAAAGATTCAGTGCAAGAGTATAGGGGAATTCCAGAACAGGGAAGCGGGAAGGGGTAGATGGAACCATGCAGTTTTTATCACTATTTCTCTGTAGTAAAGCTTGATGTCAGGAATGGTGATTCCCTGAACCATTTCTTTTATTGTTAAGAATTGTTTTGGCTGTTCTGATTTTTTTTTCTTTTTGCTTTTACAGATCAATTTGAGTACTGCTCTTTCTATTTCTTTGAAGAATTGTCTTGGGATTTTGGTGGGAGTTGCCTTGAATCTGTAGATTGCCTTTGGTAGAATGGCCATTTTTTACTATATTAATTCTGCCAATCCATTTTCTGAGATCTTCCTTGATTTCTTTCTTGGGAGACTTCAAATTATTGTCATACAGGTCTTTCAGTTGTTGGTTTAGAGTTACCCCAAGATACTGTGTATTATTTGTGGCTATTGTGAAGGGTATTGTTGCCCTAATTTGTTTTTCAGACTGTTTATTATTTGTATAAAGGAAGGCTACTAATCTATCTGAGTTGATTTTATATCTGGCTACTTTGCTAAAGGTGTTTATCAGATGGAGTTCTCTAGTAGAATTTTGGGGATCACTTACATATACTATCATATCATCTGAAAATAGTGATACACCTGTTTTTATTTACCAATTTGATTTTTTTTGTTGTCTTACTGTTCTAGCTAACACTTCAAGTACTATATTGAATAGATATGGGGAGAGTAGGCATCCTTGTCCTCAATTTTAGTGGGATTGGCTATTGGTTTGCCAATAAATTGCTCTTATATTTGGATATGGGCCTTGAATTCCTGATCTTTCCAATCCTTTTAACATGAAGGGATGCTGTAGTTTGTCAAATGCTTTTTCTGTATTTTGTGAAATGCTTTTTCTGCATCAAAGAAAATTATCATGTGTTTTTTTTCTTCCTGTTTGTTTATATGGTGAATGGTGTTAATATTAATGGTTTTCGTATATTCAACCAACCTTGCAACCCTAGGATAAAACCTGCAGTGAATATTGGTATGATGTGTTCTTAGATTCAGTTTACAAGAATTTTCGTGATTTTTTTTTGGCATGGATATTCATAAGCGAGATTGGTCTCACAACTTTTGCTTGTGTCCTTGTGTGTTTTGGGTATATGAGTAATTGTAGCTTCATAGATCGAGTTAGGTAGTGCTTCTTCTGTTTCTACTTTGGGGATTAGTTTGAGAATTATCAGTATCAGGTCTTCTTTGAATGTCTAGTAGAATTCTACACTAAATCCATCTGTCCCTGGGCTTTTTTTTTTTTTTTTTTTTTTTTGGTTCAGAGGTTTTTAATGACTTCTTCTATTTCCTTGTGAGATATGGGCTTGTTTACATTATTTACCTGCTCTTGATATAACTTTGGTATGTGGTATCTCTCGAGAAAACCATTCGTGTCATCTAGATTTTCCACTTTTGATGATTATAGGCTTTTATAGTAGGATCTGATGATTTTTTAAAAAATTTTCTTCTGTTTCTGTTGTTGTGTCTCCCTTTTCATTGCTATAATTTCTAAATGACTTGTTGTTTGAATTTTTATTCTGTGTCTGTAAAGATGTAGTGAAACTATAACCAAACAGGAATGTGGTACTTGAGATAACTTGGAGGAGTGTTTCTGAGCTATCCATACTTAATTTGTTACAGGTAAAAATAATCTCTCATTCACTTACAGATAAGAGCTCTGTATATTTGCTTAAAAGAGAATGAATAGAACTAAAATGAAAAGGAGAAAGAAAGGAAAAGAGAAAAATTGCTTCAAGGGGAGAAGACACAATGCTTCGTTAAATTGAATAAAATCTGCATACAGTATATTGTTATTTTAATTTGGTATAATCCTATTTATTTTAAATATGTATATAACCTAAAAGGTATCCAATATTATCCAATAATCATGTGAATTACAAACAAGTATAGATGAATAAATAATGTGACAGACTAATTTTTTAATGGAGTAAAGTAATCTTCATGGAATCAAATGGACAACACTTTATAAATACAAATGTGTATTAATAATAGAATATTTAATCCCCCAAACTGAATAAATCCAAAAGCTAGGGCTTTGCAAGGATCCAATTAAATAGATAATCCACTGGCTAATCTGATCAAATAAGGAAAGAATCATAGAACCATATGAGGAAACTAATTATAGTACAATATTTTGTTCAGTTCTGTTTAAGTAAATTTGAAAATTGACTTCAGATCCTCAGAAAATATAAATTACCAGCAGAGCATAAATGTAAACAAACCAATTATCATGGTACAATTTGAGAAAGCTGTCAAACAGCTCCTTTCCAAAATAAAGCAAGCCCAAAAAATTTTCACAAGTGATTTTATCAAACCTTCAAAATACAAATATTTTTAGTGTTATTTAAATGTTTCCAAACAGAGAAGGGGAGAAATGCACCATCTCTGTTTTCTTCCAAATTCCCATTTGAAGAAGTAACATACGTTTTCTTTATATGTTCTTGGAACTCTTCATATGTTTACTCGTTGTGGTAATGGGTAGGTGGATTCACAGTTGCTGACAGAGAGTGAATTTGAGTGTGTTTATTTATTCTGGATGTTTTTCTTTACTTCTTTCTAAGGAGTGACTGGCAACTGTGATATTTGAGTGGCCATGGAATAGATAAACAGTTTCCATGTATGGTAGAATGCACTGTATTGGGCAAAGGAGGCTGAACACTCACTGCTGTTTAGACAGGGTAAGCCTGTCCCTGGCAGGTTGCAAACAGAGTTTCGTCACAGTACCTTTTTAGACCCTTCCATGTTTTTTGTTTGTTTGTTTTTTCCTTTTTATTATGTGTAAATAATCCCATGGTAGATGTCCACTTTACTGCCACTTTAGCCACTTTACTATTCTCTCTCTCTCTCTCTCTCTCTCTCTCTCTCTCTCTCTCTCTCTCTTTCTCATCTCTCTAGTTCTTTCATTTTTCCTTATAAATACTCAGGCCAATCTATTGGGAAGAAGGAAGGGAGGAGCCTGGGTGGAAAAGAGAAAAGGGAGGGGAAATGGAAAACAAAGTCATGTATGGGAGATGGGGATTGTGGGGTAGGGGAAGGAAAGGGGCCCTGAGGGCCAGAAGAATGAATGTAAATATATAACCTCAAAAAGGAGGAGGTGGTGTCCCAGAGACCTGGTAGGTGAGAGACTCTCAGGATTCAACGGAAGGGACCTTTAGATGAAATGCCCTACACCAAAAACAAGAGAATTTCAGGACCCAAAGTGGAAGACATTAGCTGAAATACCCAACAAAGGGGAGAGAGAAATTGTAGAGACTATATCCAGAGGTTAGGCATGGACCTGGTTGAGGGATAGGGCCACCCACCCATCTCAAAATTTTAACCAAGAATTTCTCCTGTCTAAGGGAAATGTTGGGACAAAGAGTAGAGCAGAGTCTGAAGGAAAGGCCATCCAGTAACTGCCCCACCTGGGGATCCATCCCATATACAGCCACCAAACTCAAACACTATTGCTGATGCCAAGAAGTACTTGCTGACAGGAGCCTGATATGGATGTCTTCTGAGAGGCTTTGCAAGAACCTTACTGATCCAGATTCACATGCTTGCAGTCAAACATTGGACTGAGCAGGGAGACCCAAATGGAGGCTTTAGGGGAAGGACTAAAGGAGCTGAAGGGATGTGCAACCCCATAGATAGAACAACAATATCAACCAACCAGAACCCCCAGCGCTCCCAGGGACTAAACTACCAACCAAAGAGTACACATGGAGAGACCCATGGCTGCAGCTAAACATGTAGCAAAGGGAGGGGAGGTTGTTGGTCCTGTGAAGGGTTGATGCCCCAGTGTAGGGAAATGCTAGGGTTGTTGGGCAGGAATGGGCAAGTGGGTGAGGGAGCACCCTCCTGGAGGCAGGGGAAGGAGGCTGGGGTTTTTTGGAAAGGAAACAGGGAAGATAATAACATTTGAAATGCAAATAAACAAAATAACCAATAAAATAAAACAAAACAAAAACAAAAACAAAGAAATGCCTTACGGTGGGAGAAGGAACTTGTAGTGTCCACCTCCAGTAGAAAGACAGGGGATCAAGTGGAGGGATGGGGTTGCCATCCCAGAGTCAAGAGCTCTGACCCAGAATTGTTCCTGATTGAAAGAATTTCAGGGACAAAAATGGAGAAGAGACTGAGGGAAGGGAAGTCCAGTGACAGGGCCAAAGTGGGATCCAGCTAAAGAAGATCCAATATCCAAGGCCTGACACTGTGACTGATGCTATGATATGCTTACAGATAGGAACCTGGCATGGCTGTCCTCTGAGAGACCCAACAAGCAGATGACTGAGAGAGAAGCAGAAAATTAACATCCAACCAATGTACTGAAGTTGGGGATCCCTGTGGTTGAATTACAGAAAGCCTGGAAGAAGCTGAAGAGTTTGGCAACCCCATAGGAAGACCAGTAGTCTCAGCAAACCAGGACCCTTGAGAACTTTCAGACACTGAAAGTGTATGCTACACCAGGCAGCATACACCAGGTGGTATGAGATCCCTGACATATATACACAGTAGAGGAATGTCTGGTCTGGCTTCATTTGGAGATGATGCACCTAACCCTGGAGAAACTTGAGGCCCCAGGGAGTGAGGAGGCCTTGTGGGTTGAGGGGGGCATCCTGTTAGAGACAAGAAGAATGGGATAAGGTGCTGTGGTAGGGGGTGTCCGGAGGGGGGCAACAGGTGGACTATAAGAGCATTATAAGTAATTTAACAAAGAAAAATGAAAAAAATGAATTCACATTTAAATTCATCCATTTTATATCATACCATATTAATGCAACTGTTATGATCTGTTGACTTTTAAGTGTATATATTTTTAGCCGGGCGGTGGTGGCTCATGCCTTTAAACCCAGTACTTGGGAGGCAGAGGCAGAGGCAGGTGGATTTCTGAGTTCGAGGCCATCCTGGTCTACAGAGTGAGTTCCAGGACAGCCAAGGGCTACACAGAGAAACCCTGTCTCAAAAAAAAAAAGTGTATATATTTTTAGACTCTTCCCTCCCAAAGTAGCTTCAATCTGGTACTGGATAATTTTTGACCACATACAAAAGAATATTTTTATAGTCAAAGTGCTACAAGAAAGGAATTTGAATGTGTTCAAACATAAATAAATGATATACCCCTGTGGTAATGTGCCTATTTTAAATATTATATCTGGTATACACAGGTTGTATATCATTTTGTCCTCTATTAAAATGAGAAACTTTCATATTTTTCATTACCTTAAACTAATATTTTAAAATCACATGTATTTTAACAGAGAGAAAAAATAGAAGATTCTCTGTAAAATCACCAATGGTCAGAGCACTAATCTGTCCTACACAGTCTGGTTTTTTTCTGCCAAAATACTTACAAAAGTTGATCTAGGATCTTAAATTTAAAAGCAGAAATTTTGTAGTATTTTTTTCAAATATAACACTGCTCATCATGAATAGACTCACTTTCTCCTATTACTTTCTCCTATACTCAGATTTTGTTCGGGCAAAGCTCAGCATATTAGATCTTTCGCACAGGATGTTTGGAAACAGAGCATCAATGGCTTACTCTATAACTCAGAGACCTAGACTAATGCCAAAGGAATAGAAGGCTGCTTAAATGACAGTACACAAACAGACTCTTGTTGGGTGCAGCTATGGTCATTTCTTATGAACAATTCTGCTGAGGAAAACAGAGGGCTATGGCAGACCTACTCAAGATGATAAAACCAGTAAAATATGGCATTTTTTTATTATCTATTCATCAGAGTTCTTAGCATCTCAGGTTAATCTGTTGTCTCTAACTTCTACTTTAAATCAAATCTTTCTTCTTCCCACATAATTGTAGTGATTCCCAAACCACAGAGACCACCTCTTCTAATCAGAATGGCCTAAAATTATGGAGCCAAAGGAATACAAACAAGACTGAGGGTTTGTTTGCAGTGTGAGTTAGTTGTATATTCACATGTGTGCATTTCTATTACAAATAGTACACGAGGGTCCACATGTAGCAAGACTGTAGCTATTTCTATTGTAGATTATAAATGTTGAACTCATGTTATATCTTGGAAGGTCTCACTACTTATTTTACAAGAAAAGCCTAAATTTCTTTCACCATTACTCTGAAAATGATTCTTTGGACTATAATTATTATTCTTACAATTAAACTCTCACTCATCTACTTGAGACTCTCGAGGTATTTTAAAAGTCAATGACTTTTAATAATCAATTAACTTTTTCTTTCTATAATGATAAGTGACCACCAGCACTGCCTACTAGTTTGAAACTGAGTGGAAATGATATTGAGATTGTTGTGTTTTGTGCTTTTACTAAGTTGAGAAAAACTCTCAATATTACTGCAAAAAAAAGAGCATTAGTAGTGATAAAGAAAGAGCTTAAGGATCATATGTTTAGCCATTATGAAGAATTGATGTTTGGAATCCTCCATAAGATATGACAGGTGTGTTCAATGAGAGGGGAGGCCTTTGTTCCAGTGAAGCTTTGATGCCCAGTAGAGAGGAATGCTATGGCAGTGTGGCAAGAGTGGGTGGGTGGGTGGGGGAGCACCCTCTTAGAAGGAGGGGGAGTGGGATAGGATAGGGGGTTTACAGAAGGGTAACCAGGAAGGGAGATAACAATTGAAATGTAAATAAATAACAATCAATAAAAATATAGTAAAAGAAAGAAAACAAAAAACAAAACAAAAAAAAATGGAAAAAAAAAAAAGCAACAAAACCTAATCACACACGAAGAAAAAAAAAAAAACATTTCCCAGGTGGAAGCAAGGAAATAGGCTATTGCTCCCCTGTTTAAGCTAACAAAACTAATTCCAGGAAATAGCAAATGATACAGAGACCTAGATGAAAATCCCTTAATTTCCTGTGAGCTCTCCTAGTAAACAGTTGTTGTTTTTGTTAACTCACTGCCATATCCTCATTGTAGGAATTAATCCTTTTGCTCTGAATTCACTTTAAGATTCTTAGAATCATTTGTAGGAAGGCTACTGATTTGAGTTAATATTATATCCTGCCACTTTGCTGAAGTTGTTTATCAGCTGGAGAAGTTCTCTGGAAGAATTTTTCAGATTGTGTATGTATACTATCATACCATCTGAAAATAGTGATACATCTATGTCTTCTTTACCAATTTGTATCTCCTTGATCTCTTTTTATTGTCTTACAGTTCTAGCTATTACTTTGAGTACTATATTGAATAGATATGGGGAGAGTCTTTGTCTTGCCTCCAGTTTCGGTGGGGTTACTTCAATTATGTCTCCATTTAATTTGATGTCGCCTGTTGGTTTGCAGCAAATTGCTTTCATTATATTTAAGTATGGGCCTTGAATTCCTGATCTATCCAATACTTTTAACATGAAGGGGTATTGTACTTTGTCAAATGATTTTTCTGCATCTAAGGGGATGATCGTGTGATTTTTTTTCTTTGAGTTTGTTTAAACAGTGGATTATGTTAATGAATTTTTCTATATTAAACCAACCTTGCATCCCTGGAAAGAAGCCTACTTGATTTTGATGAATGATGGTTTTTATGTGTTCTTGGATTCAGTTTGCATGAATTTTGTTGACTGCTTTTGCATCAATATTCATAAGTGAGATTTGTCTGAAGTTCTCTTTTTTGGTTGGGTCCTTGTGTTGTTTAGGTATCAGAGTAACTTTGGCTTCATAAAACAAGTTAGGTAGTGTTTTTTCTCTTTTAATTTTATGAAACAGTTTGAAAAAATTGGTATCTGGTCTTCTTTGATGGTCTGGTAGAATTCTGCACTAAATCCATCTGGCCCTGGGCCTTTTCTATTTGGGATGTTTTTTAATGACTTCTATTTCCTCCTGTGATATGGGCCTGTTTAGATAGTTTACTTGCTCTTGAATTAACTTTGGTATGTGGTCTAGAAAACCATAAATTTCATCTAGATTTTCCAGTTTGTTTGAGTATAGGCTTTTATAATAGGATCTGATGATTTTTTGAATTTCCTCTGTTTTTTATTGTTATGTCTCCCTTTTTATTTATGTATCTATTAATTTGGATACTGCTTCTCTGCCTATTAGTTAGTTTGGCTAGGGGTTTATCTATCTTAGTAATTCTCTCAAAGGACCAGCTTTTGGTTTTGTTGATACTTGATCTTTAACAAAGAAGCCAAAAATATACAATGGAAAAAAGAAAGCATCCTCAAAAAATGGTGCTGGTCTATCTGGTTATCAGTATGTAGAAAAATGAAAATAGACCTGTATTTTTCACTTTGTCCAAAGATCAAATCCAAGTGGATCCAGGACCTCAACATAAAACCAGATCCACTGAATCTTATAGAAGAGAAAGTGCGAAACAGCCTTAAACTCATTGGCACAGGGGGAAACTTCCTAAACAGAACTCCAATGACTCATCCTCTAAGATCAAGAATTGATAAATGGGACCTCAGGAAACTGGAAAGCAGAGGATATAGTCAATAAGACAAATTGGCAACCTACATATTGGGAAAATTTTTCACTAACCACACATCCAATAAAGGGCTAATATCCCAAATAAATAAAAAATTCAAGAAAACAATCATCAAAATATTAAACAAAGCAATCAAATTATGGGGTATAGAACTAAAGTGAGATTTCAAAACTCAGGAATCTCAAATGGCTAAGAAGCACCTAGAGAAATGTTCAAAGTCCTTAGTGATCAGAGAAATGCAAATCAAAATGACCACCTTATGCCAATCAGAATGTCTATTATCAAAATCACAGGTAACAACACATGTTCAAAAGGAAGTGAAGAAAGAGGAAAACTCCTCTATTGCTGGTAGGATTGCAAACTGGTACAACCACCCTGGAAATCAATCTGGAGGCCTCTTAGAGAATTGGAAATAGATTTACCTGCTGACCCAGTTATACCACTCTTGGGAATATATCCAAAAGGTGCTCCACCATGCCACAGGGCACGAGTTCCACGATGTTCAGTACAGGCTTATTTGTAATATCCAGAAGTTGGGAACAACCCAGATGTTGCATGACAGAAGATTGGATGGAGAAAATGTGGTTCTTTTACACAATGGAATACTCTTCAGCTATTATGAACGAGGGAATCCTGAGTTTTGCAGGCAAATGGATTGAACTAGCAAAAATATCCTGAATGAGGTAACTCAGACTCAAAAGGACAAGTATGGTTTGTGCTCACTAGTAAGTGGATGTTAGTGAAGGAAAAAGAAAGAAAGAAAGAAAGAAAGAAAGAAAGAAAGAAAGAAAGAAAGAAAGAAAGAAAGAAAGAAAGAAAGAAGAAAGAAAGAAAGAAAGAAAGAAAGAAAGAAAGAAAGAAAGAAAGAAAGAAAGAAAGAAAAGTACATAATACCCAATATACAGTCCATAGAACTCAAAAAGGTCAACAAGCTGAAGTGCCCAAGTGAGGATGCCTCAGTCCCACTTGGGAAGGAGAACAAAACTAGTGTAGAGGGAGAGAGGGACCTGGGAGGGAAAGTGGACAGGGTGGGAGGGAGGGAGAGGGAGGGGGGAATCTGATCTGCTATTGAGTTGGGGGAAAGATCTGAAGTCCTGAGGGCCAGCAGAAAGAATATAATCAGGCAACCTTGGGAAATAAGAAGTTGGGTTTACCCTCCAGGATGCACCAGAGACCTGAGAGGTGACAGACTCTCAGGACTCAAAGGGAGGGACCTTAGATGAGATGCCTGACAGTAGGGAGAAGGAACTTATAGAGCCCACCTCCAGCAGGAAGTCAGGGCATCAAATGAGGGAGAGGGAGACCCTCCCACAGTTACAACTCTGACACATAATTGTTCCTGTCTGAAAGTATTACAGGAAATGGAGAGGACCCTGAGGAAAAGAAGGTCCAGCAACAGGCCTAAAGTGGGATCTAGAACAGGTGGAGGTCCCAAGTCCTAACACTATTCCTGAGGCTATGGAGAGCTCACAAAAAAGGCACCTAGCATGACTGCCCTCTGGAAGACCCAACAAGCAACTGAAAGAGTCAGATGCAGATATTTGCACCCAACCAATGGACAGAATCAACTGACCCCTGTTTTTGAATTAAGGAAGGTTGAGAGAAGATGAGGAGAAAAGCAATCCTGTAGGAGGGACAGCAGTCTCAATCTGGATCCCTGAAATCTCTCAAATACTGGACCACTAACCATGCAGCTGATATGAGGCCCCCAACACATGCACAGCAGAGGACTATAGAGTCTGTGTTCATTTAGAGATGATGTACCTAATCCTCAAGAGACAGGAAGTCCTAGGGACTTTAGAGGCTAGGTGTGCTGGGTGTGGGGACATCCATGTAGAGACAGGGGTGTGGGGAGGGTTTATGGGATGTTCAACAGTTGGAGGGTGGACTAGGGGTAGAGGGAATAAAACATGGAGTGTAAAAATTAATTAATTAATTAATTAATGATTATTATAATCTCAGTCTGGCACCCATAGAAATGTAGATGAAAAGTAATATTTAGAACATTGTAAATATCTGTGTTTTTCAGATCTGTAGATTTTTGTCCTGAGTGCTTTTCCTATATTACTCCATTTCTGATACTTACTAAGGACCTTACTTTATCTGTTCCACAAAAAATACAATAATACTTTTATATATCTAACAGAATAATTTGGCCCATTAGCGTAGATAGAGAGGGATGTAGGTTGGCTAAGCTGTGGAGCCCATTGCGGTTTACAAAAATCTGTAGCCTCTGACACTTCCCAAATTTTGGGTGTGATATATGGTGTGCTTAGACTTCAAAAGGCCTACTAAGTATTATTTTTTATTATTATTCCAGAGGGCAGTCATGCTAGGTGCCTTTTTTGTGAGCTCTCCATAGCCTCAGGAATAGTGTTAGGACTTGGGACCTCCACCTGTTCTAGATCCCACTTTAGGCCTGTTGCTGGACCTTCTTTTCCTCAGGGTCCTCTCCATTTCCTGTAATAAAGGAGAAAGGGAATTTTATCTTTCAGGGATTTCTTTTCACTAGACTGTACATTTGAGGCAAAACACTACTATAGCCAAATATTGGCTAATGTTTCTTCAAAAACTACACACACCTCTCAAAAAATGACCTAGTAATATTTACCTTGTTTTCTGGTTAGAATGATTTCTGGTTAGAATGACTTCATATATTTCTTTAAAAGTGGATATTTCTCCAGTCATGGTATGTTGTGTGGTTGTCCTATGAAGAAATTGATTTAAATCTGAGAGAAATCAGTATTTCCTAAGATACCTGTCCCTCTAGCGTTTCCTCTGGGTTTTTCTAGAAGATTTTAAGTGCTGTCATAAGAAAAGCATACCACATTGGAACCTTAGAAAGTGAGAACTGTGGGCTCCAAAGATAAACAAATTTTCATGATCTGAGTGTTTGTGTTATATCCTGAGACATTTTCTTTATCACAGTTGTGGAAGATTTATTTCTTGCTTCTAATGAGTGAAAACAAGGATGACTAGATTTTCTGTGCAACACACAAATTAACCATTAGTAGTGAGGAAAAATTAGGTCTAAAATAACAACTATGCAGAGTTAGAGAAACTGTGCTTTGGAGCATTTATTCTCACCCTTCCTAACACTATGACACTTTGATACAATTTTTCATGTTGTATCCACAACCAAAAAGTCATTTCTTGTTACTTCCTAACTTATTTTTGCTACTATTATTAAATATCATATAAATATCTAACATGAAGAATATATGATATGAGACTTTGCATTGTGACTCATACATTGAGTTTAGAAGTGTGTAAACATTTGATGTATATTCTATATCCCCTTGCCCTTTATTTTTAACCTTAACACCCTCCATTTTCATAATAAAGACATGGGTTTTATATAGGAATATCTAGCTGGATATGATTATACTCCTTAGAAAATACGAGAGCTTGGAAGCCCAATTTTTCACTCCATCAACCCTGAAGGATGTTTAGTTAGGTTTTGGAGGGAATCTCAGTGTGCAGCATGAATAAGCCCCACTTGAAGATGTATTAGCCAAGTCTCTTGACTGTATGATGTGCCCTAGATCTGCGGTGCCCTTAATATAAAGACAAAAACAACTTATTTGTTCAATGGTGAGTCTTTATATCTCCACAGGGCACCGTCACTAGCTGTGAGGCCTCTTCTGGGATAAAGTATCAATTTCCAAAAAGGAAAATATCTATGATAAACATTATTGGGAACCATTTTCTGTATTTCAGTGGTAGTTAAGAAGTTGAGTGATATATGTGCCATCCTTGAAGATGGGATCTGTACAGACCATAAAGTGACTATGTAATGAATTGATTATTACATGGGATCTGATTCCTAGCATCCTGAAATAAGTATCACAAAATGAGTGATTTCATGCAGATAAATAAATAAATAAATAAATAAATAAATAAATAAATAAAATATATAGCAAATTATAAAGCATGGACTAAGGATAAAAATAAACCATCATCAATCACTACTTACTTACAAGTTAAGTAGAAAACATGGATTTAAATCAATGGGTGCTTAATGAGATTTTGCTAAGAGCAGAAGTATTTATACATATTGATACAATTACATCTTATGTTTTGAGTCTTTCCTCTATAGCGTTACTTTTTAAATATGTTTATACATGTGTCTATTAGGTTATATGCATGTGTATGTGGGTGCCAACAGAGAGCACAGGGTGGAGATCCTTGGAGCTGTAATTCCAACCAGATTTCTTTTACACAATATGAATGATATGAATGAACTTGGCTTCTCTGGAAAAGCAGTATGCTTTGGGAAATGCTTATCCATCACTCAAGCTCCCATTAACTTTATCAGAAATAATTTCACTTTTATAATCTTTAGAAACTTTTATTAATTCTCAAGTACTTCATACCTATGTACAATTAATATATTTAACCTTTACTTCTTCCTCCAACATTTCTATATCACTTGAACTATGCCTCACTTCCATCTCTAATCACTTATCATATTATTTTTTAATAGCACACACAACCAAATGATTCATTCGTTGTAAATTCACCCACCAAAGCATGGGGAACTTACAAGTAGTCACACCACCAATAAAGCATGGTTCTCTTTCTGCTTTAGTATGGTGTTTCATTATGATAACCATTTCTTGGCATTAATTTCTTTCATTCTACTCATATTAATGTGTTGCCATTCTTTTTTTTTTCATTCTTTTTTTTTTATTCGATATAATTTATTTACATTTCAAATGATTTCCCCTTTTCTAGCCACCCCCACTCCCCGAAAGTCCCGTAAGCCCCCTTCTCTTCCCCTGTCCTCCCTCCCACCCCTTCCCACTTCCCCGTTCTGGTTTTGCCAAATACTGTTTCACTGAGTCTTTCCAGAACCAGGGACCACTCCTGCTTTCTTCTTGTACCTCATTTGATGTGTGGATTATGTTTTGGGTATTCCAGTTTTCTAGGTTAATAACCACTTATTAGTGAGTGCATACCATGATTCACCTTTTGAGTCTGGGTTACCTCACTTAGTATGATGTTCTCTAGCTCCATCCATTTGCCTAAGAATTTCATGAATTCATTGTTTCTAATGGCTGAATAGTACTCCATTGTGTAGATATACCACATTTTTTGTATCCACTCTTCTGTTGAGGGATACCTGGGTTCTTTCCAGCATCTGGCAATTATAAATAGGGCTGCTATGAACATAGTAGAGCATGTATCCTTATTACAAGGTGGGGAATCCTCTGGGTATATGCCCAGGAGTGGTATAGCAGGATCTTCTGGAAGTGAGGTGCCCAGTTTTCGGAGGAACCGCCAGACTGATTTCCAGAGTGGTTGTACCAATTTGCAACCCCACCAGCAGTGGAGGAGTGTTCCTCTTTCTCCACACCCTCTCCAACACCTGCTGTCTCCTGAATTTTTAATCTTAGCCATTCTGACTGGTGTAAGATGAAATCTTAGGGTTGTTTTGATTTGCATTTCCCTAATGACTAATGAAGTTGAGCATTTTTTAAGATGCTTCTCCACCATCCGAAGTTCTTCAGGTGAGAATTCTTTGTTTAACTCTGTACCCCATTTTTTAATAGGGTTGTTCGGTTTTCTGGAGTCTAACTTCTTGAGTTCTTTATATATATTGGATATTAGCCCTCTATCTGATGTAGGATTGGTGAAGATCTTTTCCCAATTTGTTGGTTGCTGATCTGTCCTCTTGATGGTGTCCTTTGCCTTACAGAAACTCTGTAACCTTATGAGGTCCCATTTGTCAATTCTTGCTCTTAGAGCATACGCTATTGGTGTTCTGTTCAGAAACTTTCTCCCTGTACCGATGTCCTCAAGGGTCTTCCCCAGTTTCTTTTCTATTAGCTTCAGAGTGTCTGGCTTTATGTGGAGGTCCTTGATCCATTGGGATTTGAGCTTAGTACAAGGAGACAAGGATGGATCAATTCGCATTCTTCTGCATGCTGACCTCCAGTTGAACCAGCACCATTTGTTGAAAAGGCTATCTTTTTTCCATTGGATGTTTTCAGCCTCTTTGTCGAGAATCAAGTGGCCATAGGTGTGTGGGTTCATTTCTGGATCTTCAATCCTGTTCCATTGATCCTCCTGCCTGTCACTGTACCAATACCATGCAGTTTTTAACACTATTGCTCTGTAGTATTGCTTGAGGTCAGGGATACTGATTCCCCCAGATTTTCTTTTGTTGCTGAGAATAGTTTTAGCTATCCTGGGTTTTTTGTTGTTCCAGATGAATTTGATAATTGCTCTTTCTAACTCTGTGAAGAATTGAGTTGGGATTTTGATGGGTATTGCATTGAATCTGTATAGTGCTTTAGGCAAAATGGCCATTTTAACTGTATTGATTCTACCGATCCATGAGCATGGGAGGTTTTCCCATTTTTTGAGGTCTTCTTCCATTTCCTTCTTCAGAGTCTTGAAGTTCTTGTCATACAGATCTTTCACATGTTTGGTAAGAGTCACCCCAAGATACTTTATACTGTTTGTGGCTATTGTGAAGGGGGTCATTTCCCTAATTTCTTTCTCAGCCTGCTTATCCTTTGAGTATAGGAAGGCCACTGATTATGTGTTGCCATTCTTTAATGCAGTTGTTCGAAACCTATTGTCTCACTGCTAAAACTAAACGGTGTGAAGTTTCTATGATGCAATACCTTTTTGTTTGCAACCTTAACTGATATTCCTTGGTATACTGCTGGAGAAAATTGTTATTTTTTTAATGGACGTCAGTTTTTGCAGTTTCTTCTGCTCTCCACTTCTGAAATTCCATTCCTTTTACACTTTCTACTTTACAGAATTGCTCATTCCCTTTATAAAATTTAGTAGGCTGTGATCAGAAAATTCACAAAATTGTAATATTTTATAAATATTGAAAATACTTTAGAAAGTGTAAAAAAATACAAATATGAATTATGAAAACCTTTTGGGCTTATATGATTTCAATTTAATA
Source organism: Apodemus sylvaticus (assembly GCF_947179515.1). Classification (NCBI taxonomy): domain Eukaryota; kingdom Metazoa; phylum Chordata; class Mammalia; order Rodentia; family Muridae; genus Apodemus; species Apodemus sylvaticus. The sequence goes on from NC_067487.1 coordinate 23,049,058, forward strand.
TGATGATTGTTAGATGTGAACAATTCTGCATTAGTACATACATGAAAATGGATATTTCACTATCTAAATGGATTTTATCTCACTGAAGCTATTGTAATTGTTGGGTTCTCATGGAAAGCCACCAAATATGATGCTACACATTTTAAATTTTACAGGTTTGACACCACAGAAGGAACACTTCTGAAATGTTGAAAGTGGTTTCAAATTTTATTGTTGCTGAAAAATAAATATTAATTTAAAATGCCAATATCTAAGTAAAGACTGAATTTATAAATTGATAGGATTCTTGATGCATGTTTGTGTAATAGTTTTCAACTATTGTATGCTGTCTGAATATATAAATGTAATAATGATTTCAGAGTGTATTGTATTCATTCTGATGAATAGAAATTGGAAAGCTGGGCAATGGTGGCTCATGCCTGTAATCCCAGCATTACAAGGTAGAGGCAAGTAGATTTCTGAGTTCAAGGCCAGCCTGGTCTATGTGCAGAGTGAGTTCCAGGACAGCCAGAGGTATACAGAGAAACCATGTCTCGAAAAAACCAAAGCCAAAAAGCAAAACAAAACAAAACAAAAGAGAGAGAGAGAGAGAGAGAGAGAGAGAGAGAGAGAGAGAGAGAGAAATTGGACTGCCCCAAATTCTCAATTAAAATATTAACAATATGCAGAATGATTGAAAATTAACATTATTCTGAAATGTTTAAATTTCTAATTAGTTTTATAAATCTAGTATAAAATATACTAGCCAGTAAGTCTAGTATAAAATATACTAAAGTATAATAGCCAGAAGGTGGAAAGAACTCAGGTATCCCTCAACAGAAGAATGGATGCAAAATATGTGGTATATATACACAATGGAGTACTATTCAGCCATTAGAAACAATGAATTTATGAAATTCTTAGGCAAATAGAGCTGGAGAAGATCATACTAAGTGAGGTAACCCAGTCTCAAAAGATCAGTCATGGTATGCACTCACTAATAAGTGGGTATTAGCCTGGAAAACTGGAATACCCAAAACATAATCCACACATCAAATGAGGTACAAGAACAGAGGAGTGGCCCCTGGTTCTGGAAAGACTCAGCGTAGCAGTATAAGGCAAAACCAGAACAGGAAAGTGGGAAGGGGTGGGTGGGAGAATAGGGCTAAGGAAGGGGGCTTATGTGACTTTCGGGGAGTGGGGGACCAGAAAAGGGGAAATCATTTGAAATGTAAATAAAAAATATATCGAATGAATAAAAATAAAATTAAAAATATAAAATCTGAAAGAAAAGTGTGACTTTTTATTACTTAACTTCAATTTTCAATTTTGTTATTTTATGTAAAATTCAAAATTATTTTTCAGGTATTATTTACATTTATGAAGTTATATTAAACTGAATTATTAACATCCAATTTATGTGATAAATTATATATTCATTTTAATTTATATAGCAAAGTAAAATATGAATTTCAATTAAAAATAAAATAAATAATTAATCATCCTATTATATTAGCAGAGTTAATGTGATATATGGAAGTTTTAATTACCTATATATAACAAGTAAAATAAAAACATTTTTGGATTAATAATACATGAAATTAGAGGTGTTTAATCATAGAAGAAGGGGGAGGGACAATGGGATAGGAGGTCTCCAGAAAGGGGGACAGGGAACCCAGAAAGGGGATAACATTTGAAATGTAAATTAAAAAAAATTCAATTAAAAAAAAAAGAGGAGTAAGGGCTCTTGCCTGCTTCCCTGTTCTTCATTCTTGTCTATAGACTGAATTCTGCCATTACAGGTACTGAATACTTTCACCATCCATTTCTATTAAGAGACTATTGAAGCCTGTTGTTTTTCTGGGCCAGGTCAAGTTTAGAGGTGATTGCTAACACCTGCTAATGATTTTTGCACATAGTGCTTGCCTTAATTTCATGTTACAAAGTATGTCTTACAAAGCCTCAGTTATTTGAATGAGAAAGGCTCATGTACGTTCATATGTTTGAATACTTGGTTGCCATTTGGTGGGATTGTGTTGGAAGGATTAGGTGTGGCATTAATAGATGTGTGTTCCTGAGGCAAGGCTTTGAAGTTTTAAAAGATTTGTACCATTGCCATTGTTCCCCCTCCCTTTTTATGGGTCGAGGTCTGAGCTGAGCACCCAGCTAGATTTTTCTATTGTGTCTTCATCCTGTCATGATAGACATTAATCATCTGAGAGCATACATCCTATTAAGCACTTTATTATAGAAATTTCCTTGGTCATGGTATTTTGTCACAGCAATAAAATAATAACACAAAATCCCTGGGTAACCACTGAATTGTTCCATGTATAAAAGACCCACAAAAGCCATGATGTTGTCTTACTATGAATCTTATCCAAAGGAAAACTGGTTTCCATATTAGTTAGTGTATATGTTCTCTATTTTTTCCTTTTGTTTGGAGATAAAAGCCATAATGACCTAAACTCACTATTATTTTGCTCTTATAAGTGCTGGGACTACAGACTTGTACCACTATATTCGGCTTACCAAAATAATTCGAAAGTACAAATATGTTAACTAAAGTGCCTTGAGATTCTTCCTGGATGTTATGTACAATTGTTTCTAAAGGGGATATAAAGTATGACTACCTGGCTTTTCTTTTGGTGGCAATAATATTGAAGAACTTATTAATTAAGATAAAACACTTAAAATATACAAGTAATGGCACTAATAAAAGGTGTACTTGCTGGGTTTCCCATAAAACAATGGTCTTGGATTATTCTAAAATATACCCACTCTAGAATGTCTACAGAAATTTGTATTTCTTTATCTCTATCATTTGTTAACACCCAAAGCTTTTCAGCTCATTTTTGTTAGTCTAGGGTTTTCTTCAGATTCCTACTGTGGTGGCAATCTACTTCAGAGTTTCTTCATACTTCAGCCAACCTAGCAGTGAGTATGCACCTATGCCCAGAAATGTGATAGGATATTAAATTTTATATCCTGGAAATATCTATTTGTAAATGAGCTAAGGTAACTGCAGAGAATGAAAGAATGTTTCCCACAAAACTATTATTGCATTAGATGCCAGCTGTAATTTTGGTGGGAGTTCTTAAGGTGTCCTTCACCTCAGACTAGTTGGATTCAAGTTTACTGGTCCCTACGGGCTCTTTCCCACTCAATACTTCATTATAATGACTCATCAGACGCCATGAGAATGATTATACTCACAGTCAGGTTTATATGAGGTCAGAAATATACACATCAGGAATAGCCAAATGAAGAGATGGATAAGGTGGGATTTGAGATGGTTCCACTTGTCAACTTTTCATTGAGATCAGTAAGTAAAATATTTCCACTTAAAGAAAATTATGCAAACCATAACTTTTTGGAATTCCATGGTACCCTAGTCACATATTGTCTGTGTGAATTTATTTTAATCACTCTCCCTAATGCTCCTATGACAGAGGTATTACATGTGCTTAATTTTCACTTCCTCTAGAGTCCTAAGCTGACACAAAATGTTTCAAAAAGAAACCCATTATATGCCACATTTCTGGAAAATCCTGTACACATAGAATGAAAGGTAAGAATTATTTCCCACCAGTCAGGACTTTTTAGAACACAATACATCAAAACATCTTGGGAGTATGTTTAATTCATTTTTAAAATATCCCAACAAATTTATTTATTGTCCATAGTATATTTTTGTCTCCTTGATCAGTTCTTTAAGATCTTCCTAGTAGAGAATTGCAAATGTTTTCATTTGTATTCTTTGGTACTTTGACAGGAAAATATTCACACCAAACTAGAAACACAGGGGTGGAAATTGTTGCAGATACCATGGGAGAAGTTGCTTTTCATGTGAATCCCATGTTTCAAGGGGTATTACTAAGTCTTTATATGGAGATATATATATACAATAACCATTGTATAGTTTCTAAAAGTGTAGGATCACAATGTATTATTTACCACTCTATTCCATTTTATTGCATATGTTGTCTCTGTCTTTCAATACCTATACTATACTGTTTTCCTTCTGGCCATTAATTTTTATTTCTCAATTTAACACTAATGCTGAAGTTGGTGAGTTGCTTTCCCATTTTTACTGAAAGGCAATGAGTATCATAAAACGATTCTCAGCCTTACTTGGTCTACGAGCAGGTGTACTGGCTGGATTTGTGGGGCTACTTGACACAGGCTGGAGTTATCACAGAGAAAGGAGCTTTTTCTCAATTAGTGATCCAGGGGAGAGGGCTCCTTGTGGGTGGTGCAATCCTTGGACTGGTAGTCTTGGGTTCTATAAGAAAGCAAGCTGAGCAAACCAAGAGAAGCAAGCTGGTAAGGAACATCCCTCCATGGCCTCTGCTTCAACTCCTGCTTCGTGACCTTCTTGATTTCCAGTCCTGACTTCCTTTGGTGATGAACAGCAATGTGGAAGTGTAAGCTGAATAAACCCTTTCTTCCCAAACTTGCTTCTTGGTCAGAATGTTTTGTGCAAGAATAGAAATCCTGACTAAGACAGCAGGTAATTTCCAGCTCTAATCCTGAAAACTTTCAGGCATCACTCACTCTTGCTACCAATATGCCAGCTGTGTACCCAGGAAATGAGTACATTCTGAAATGGCCTCAAAGTCGGAACATGTTTTTCAGATTTGTCGCCTGAGGAAGTAAAAAGGAAAAATTAGATCTAAGAATGAATATTATTAGAGCACGCTGCAGGAGTTACAAAAGCTCTATAAGCCATCAGAGAATCTCAAATATGACATAGCTTATAAAGGGAAGTACATGCAAACGTAAGGCCCTACATAACCTTACCAAAATATCATTCATTGTGGAGGATCATCCATGAATCATAACCTTCTTTTAAAGGATGAAGACAAAGTATAAACTATACTTAGCTTGCAATAATCAGTTCTTCCTTAAAGTGAATTCCTGAGCTATAGATATCTGGTTCTAACAAAGCCTTAGAGGGCCAGTTGGCTAGTCATTGTAGTTTGTGTAATCTTTCCTTTTATTTTTACATTATTACATGTTAAAATTTTACCCCTTTTGAACATACAAGCAGTAATATTTTTCAAGATGACTAATACCACTCAGGAAATAAGAGATTTAAAGCATCAAATTATCTGTTTAAACAAAAATTTGAGAACAGTTAGGTGTAAAAGTTACTATAGCTGCCAGGTGAACTGATGCCATAAGCTATATGTGAAAGTTTGCTGGTGCAGACTCACCCCACATGCTTGCTCTGTCACATTTTGTTATCAAGGTCAAGTTTTGCAGCAACAAAACTTTGAGAGATACTGATTGGGTTTTTTAAAGTTTATGCTTTTCCTAGAGGAGGGGCTTGGATTTCAGAAACAGAATATTCTTGTTCTTTCAGAAATGAAATAGTTATTATGTAAATGGGTTACTACAAATTGTGAATTGCACCTTTGAACAAGTGTTTTACTTTATGTAAAACATGCTCTCGTGAATCTTGAAGCGATTATGAGAAACTAATGTCTTGTACCATGCACTTTGACCTCCAGAAATATGAGTTATGCATAATAGTGTTGTGTATAGATAACACATAGTCTTATGTATTTTACTTTAGAAACATAAGACATAGCAGGATATGTAAGTTGTATTAGTCATTCAGAGGATTGAATTTGAAATAGGATACTTTTGTTTGTTTGTTTTAAGATTAGATCACTCTACATGAAGAAAATAATCCTTTACAAATATCTAATCCAGTAGGCAAAATGTTGGATACATACTACTCTGGCATTCAGGAATGGAAGCAGGAGAATCATGAGTTTAAAGAAAGTTAATTATATATATAGTTAATTATATATATAAAATTTATATATATATATATATATATAAATGTATAAAGTTAATTATATATATATATATAAAATGTGTGTGTGTGTGTGTGTGTGTGTGTCCTGTCTCCCAAAGCAAGACTTGGAGAAATAGTTTAATAAGATACCACTTGCCACATATGTCAAAACTCATGTATCAAAACCAAAACACAACACAGAAACAAAAATCCAGATATCTCTTATTTGTAGTTGTCCTTATTGTTCTACACAATTATATTTCAATGATGTATAAATAAATGCCTCAGACTATATCAGTTCATCACACCAAACACTTTATTCTGAGGACATAGAAGATAAATAAAATTTTCCAGTCTCAATTTCACTGTATTTGTTGAGTTTGTTTTTCTTAGTTATAATTGAAGAGCAATGATTATAATACTGTGTATTAGACATTATCAAAGTTGAATTATAAGTTTTGGAAGTGCTACTGAGAAACCATTTTCAGGAGAAAACCAAATAAAATCAGGAAGCAAATTTGGTGTACACTTTTTATTTGTAACTTGGGAAAAAGAAAATAAAACTCATTCAAATGTCTAATGTGGCAATTTTTCTGGAAATTTGGTGTGGTTTCTTTTTCCCAGGATCTTCAATAACAATTCAGTAATAATTATTTAAAATTTCCAATAAAATGGGATGGTACCCTGGATTATTATAAAAATTTTTCATGAAGAATTTCTTTTAGGCAATATTTATTATATCAGGAATACATTAAACCATTTTGTCATCATTTTAGTAATTGTAGTTTTCTTTTTATAAATCCATCACTTGTTATTGTTCTTTTTTAATTTCTTTATTATTGGTTATATTTCTTTCTGTTTTAATGGCTATTTTATTTATAAACATTTCAGATATTGTCCCTCTTCTTGGTTATCCCTCTTCCCTAGAAATCCTTCCATGCCACCCCCCCTCACATTTATGAGGGTGCTTTCAGTCACTGCCCTAGCATTTCCCTACTCTGGGGGCATCTAGCCATCACAGGTCCACGGGCTCCCCTTTCATTGTTACCAGATAAGGACATTCTCTGCTACATATGTAGCTGGACCCATTGTTCACTCCATGTGTACTCTTCCGTTAGTGATTTAGTCCCTGGAAACTCTGGAGTGTCAAGTTAGTTGAATTTATTGTTCTTCGTATGGGGTTGCAATCCCCTTCAGGTCCCTCAGTCCTTCCCCTAACTCTCCTATTGTGATTCAATGATTATGTCAGTGGTTGTCTGTGAGCATCATCATCTGTATTGGACAGAGACTGATAGCTCCTCTCAGGAGATTTTAAACTATTTTGATGTTGTTTTATTACAAATCAACTTTTGATTTCAACTATATTTACCCAAAAATTTTAAGATAGATTTTTTCCAAACACACAAACTAATGTTTTTATATATATTTCTTGAGGAATATATCACCTTAGTTCCTTTCTAAAGTATGTAATAATATTTATTTCAGAAAGAACAGTGTTTATAGTATGTTGTTCAAACCAAAGATTACAGTTTCTATTGTAAATATATAATTTTTATTTTAATATTTTATGTGGTCAAGGAGATACAAGAGATAAAATGTAGCCAATGAATTAGAAGCAGTGAAGACATGTATCACATATTTAAATGGTGAAAGTAATTATTATTTTAGAATCGCTCATTATCATTTCAGCTTTGGAAATTAGTACTTTCAATCTTCTTAAACTAAATTTCTTGTACAAAAGCTATCTCTAATTCTAGATTAAGCAAATGACTGCTTTATGGCTTTGCTTACTGTATAGAGTATTAAACATTTTTGTATTCAACTTAAATAACTCACTAGCTAGATTTTCTCGTACAACAAGACATGTTCAGGTGGCAAGTGGTTTTATTGCATCCTCAATAAAGCAAAGACAAAGGTAAGAATTTCTAATGAGTTCTCACATAATATATTAAGTGTATCATTGTTTATAATGTGCAAAAGTAGCAAGATATCAGAAAGAACAGAAAAGATCAGGAAAGAAGATTTGTACAAGTATGAATCTGAATTAACATGAATGTGTAATTCAAGGCATGACAAAGCAATGTTTTGTTTAGCTTCATGCTCAATGCATGAGAGGCAGCACATATATTGTCTGTATGTCCAGGAATCTGAGACTGGTGAGCAGAGACCTAGGATAGAAACAAACTATACTATCACAGTAAAAATATAAATAAATAAATAAATAAATAAATAAGAATCAATAAAATGATTTCTAGTGATATTCTGCTATTCCCACAGATAGAAGAATAGCCTTCTGTGGTCATCATCAGAGATTCTTTCTTAGGCAGAACAGCAGAGTAGGCATTGAGACCCACAGTCAGACATGCAAAGAGAAAGTCTACATTAGATGTCTCCTTTATTCCCCTCCTTTTGGAGACCCAAAAACTACATTGACAAATGGGTAAGAAAGATTGTAGGAGACAGGGATGGAAGATATGTGAAGAATGTGACCCACCAAATCAATTAAGCAGAGCTCATACTGGCACACAGAGACCGAAGTGGCAAGCATGAGGCCTGCACAGATCTTAACCAGGCCTTTTCCATATTATTATGACTGTTAGCTTAGTATTTGGGGGAATGCCTAACAGTGGGTATAGGTTTATCTATGAATCTCTTGTCTCCCCTTGGGATGTTTCTTTTCCTCCAATTGAAAAAGATCTTGTGAGACTGAACTGCACATGGAGGGGCGCTCCACCATCTTGGCTCCCAGATGCCAGAAAGATCTAACAGATAGCACCAGGTAAGCAGACATAGCCCGAGGCTAACATTGCTTGGGTCTCAACCTGTCAGGCTTTTGCCTGCACCCAGGGCCTGGGCAGCTCTGTAGGCCATCTGTGTGATAACCCTGTCAGCTGTCCTTTGCCCTGCAGACTGAACAGCACTTGGGGGGCAGGGGGGCACACTGCCATCTTGACTCTTGGAAGACAGAGAGATCTAACAGGCAGCACCAAGTACTCAGACATAGCCCAAGGCTAACATCACTTGGGTCTCAGCCTGTCAAGCTTTTGCCTGCATCCTGGGCCTAGGCAGCTCTGTAGACTGTCTGTGTACCAACCCTGTCAGGGATCATTTGACTTGGAAATGGTCCCACTGAATCTGCCATCTTTGCTCTCTCACAGAGCAGATGGGCAGCACCAGGTTCACAGAGACAACCCAAGTATAGGATTACTTGGGGAATGACACACAAGGGCTCCAAGGGCACCAAGAGGAGAACAACACATCAGCAATCTGTGCCAGGTGAAATTCAGTCATCCGTGGTGCAGAAATAGCCTTACAAGCTCACAGGAGGTTCAAGCACCAACCAGTGAAAACAAGACCAACTTACAAAAAAGATAACCAGATGGCAAAAGGCAAATATAGGAATGTTCTTAACAGAAACCAAGACAATATGGGAGCATCTGAAGCCAATTCTTCAACAACAGCAAGTCCTGGATACCCCAACACACCAGAAAAACAGGATTTGGATTTAAAAATCACTGGTCATGATGCTGTTAGAGGAACACAAAAAGGACATAAATTAATCTCATAAAGAAATACAGGGGAACATGAATAAGTTAGAAGCCCTTACAATGGAAACACAAAAATCACTTAAAGAAATTCAGGAGAATTTGGGTCAACAGATAGAAGCCAATAAAGAGGAAACACAAAAATGACTTAAAGAAATGCAGGAGAAATTGAATCAACAGGCAGAAGTCATGAAAGAGGAAACACAAAAAATATATTAAAGAATTACAGGGAAACATAAACAAACAAGTGAAGGAACTGAGCAAAACCATCCAGGATCTAAAAACAAAAGTAGAAACAACTACTAAATTGCAAAGGGAGACAACTTTGGAGATAGAAAATCTTGGGAAGAAATCAGGGGCCATAGATGTAAATATCAACAACAGAATACAAGAGATAGAAGACAGAATCTCAGATGCCGAAGATAACATAGAAACCATTGACTCAACAGTGAAAGAAAATGCCAAAAGCAAAAAGCTTGTAAGCCAAAACATCCAGGAAATCCAGGAAACAACGAGAAGACCAAACCTAAGGATTATAGGTATAGATGAGAGTGAAGATTTACAACTTAAAGTGCCAGCAAACATCTTCAACAAAATTATGGAAGAATTTTTCCCTGACCTAAAGAGAGAGATGCCCACGAATATATAAGAAGCCTACAGAACTCCATACAGACTGGACCAGAACAGAAATACCTCCTGTCACATAATATTTAAAACCCCAAATGTACTAAACAAAAAAAAAGAATATTAAAGGCAATAAGAGGAAAAAGGCCAAGTAACATATAAAGGAAGTCCTATCAGAATTACACCAGACTTCTCACCAGAGACCATGAAAGCTAGAAGATCCTGAGCAGCTCTCATGCAGACTCTAAGAGAACACAAATGTCAGTCAAGACTATTATACCCAGCAAAATTCTCAATCACCATAGATGGAGAAACCAAGATAGTCCATAACAAAACCAAATTTACCTACTATCTTTTCACAAACACAGCCCTGCAAAGGATAATAGGTGGAAAACTCCAATACAAGGTGCCGCAGTGGCCCCAGTTGCTGTGGTGGCCCAGTGTAATCTGTAAAAAATATTTTATAGATAGAGGTGAGAAATGTCTCCTGGTAAAGCGAAACACCCTGTAAATTCAGAAGCTGAAAATCTCACTTGGCAATTTACTATATTTCTGAAACTCTCCTTCCTAGTGGCCAGAACTAAGAAATACCAAGCATAAAGAGGGCATGTGGGACTTTCCTGGAATGGGGAGACAGAAAAGGGGAAATCATTTGAAATGTAAATAAAAAATAAATCGAATAAATAAAAAAAAAGGAAAAAAAAGATGTAAATGAATCCATCTTGTAGCAAAAAATAAAAAATCTGAAATGCTTTGCTCCAATTGTTTATGTAATTACGGTAGAAAAAAAAAAAACATTTTTAGGAGGATGTAAAAGTTTCCAAGAACTCTAAGTCACAGGTTCTTTCTTGTTTTTTTAGTCATTCCTTGCAGGGCAGGTGGATTCCAAACAATAGGCCCAGGCTAAGGATATTTACATATGAAGAACCTTATACAAGGTCGTTGCCATACAAGTGGGTGTTGGGCAAGGGAGAAAGAATTTACTTTGAGTTGGTACATAGCTCAAAGCTACCTTCCTCCATCCCAGAGGCTAGGCTTTCTGTCTTTTGAGGTGCTAATTTGCAGCTGAATTGGATATCTGGGACAGCCACAGCAGACAAGTTAATCCTGTTCCGCCTTTAACTCTTGACTTTGCTTGTTATGCAGACAGGCTATCTCTACCCAGGCTCACCTGCATAGGAATGGAAGCCTGTGAGGAACTACTTATTTGTTTTGCAGAACCCACCTAAGGAGTCTTGGGCAAAATAACATTTTTAGCTTATCCAGGTGTAATTCAGAGACAGTAGATACTTTTTTTTGGGGGGGGGGAGGGGGCGGTTTGAGACAGCGTTTCTCTGTGTAGCCCTGGCTGTCCTGGAACTCACTCTGTAAACAAGGCTGGCCTTGAACACAGAAATCCGCCTGCCTCTGCCTCCCAAGTGCTGGAGATACTTTTTACTCAGAGAGACACTTGGAGTAGAAGTTAGTTCACTTACCGGGCTGGGCATAAGGGCAGCAGCTGGTTAGTCCACCAGGCTGGGGACTAGAGGCTGCTACCAGAGCTGATTGCCTGGGGGCCTACGGTGGTCCCTGGCATGGCACAGAGAAGAATCCAACAGGCAGACTAGGCAGAAGTACTCCTGGGAGGACAGCATGATCCAGGCAACTTCCCAAGCTCTGCAATGCTGCCATCTTCAGCAGGAAGCTAGGCCCCGGAGATTTTCTTCCCCAGCTTCTGGCTAGCACAACAATGGAGCCAAGATGAAGAAACAGTTTAATCACATGTGCCAATTGTCCAACTGGACTGTGGCCAGACTATGGGTAAACACCCTGTAAGGCCCGAGAAAACTGAAGTTTTAACAGATGAATGTGATGCTTAATTTGAGATGTTAACTTGACTGGACAAGGAAAATACATTCAGATTCAAAACGCCTCTGTGGTTGGGACTGCCATCCTGCCAGACCTGTTTCCTCTCCTGATATCCAGAATTCCCCCTTGGATTTAGTTCCTGGATGAGAACCGTCCGTGGCACCCAATGAAATCTTTAAAACAAAATTTTATAGACAGAGGCTAGAAATGTCTCCTGGGATTTTTGCGGAACACCCTGAACAGAAGCTGAAAATCTCACTTGGCAATTGCCTAAACTCTCCTCCTTCTTAGTAGCCAGGACCAAGAAAAAACAAGCTATTAAGATGGGCAACTGGTCTTAGGAAACAAGCTGGAGTACCATTCCTAATCTCTGATAAAATTGACGTTCAACCTAAAGTTATCAAAAGAGACAGGGAAGGATACTTCTTGCTGGTCAAAGGAAAATTCTACCAAGAAGAACCCTCAATTTTGAATATATATGCAAGGACACCCACATTTGTTAAAGAAACTTTACTAAAGCTCAAACCACCCATTGCACCTAACACAATAATTGTGGGTGAATTCAACACTCCACTGTGCTAAATATACCAATCAGGAAGACAGAAACTAAACAGGTACACAGAGAAACTAATTGAAGCTTTGGACCAAGTGTTTTATATATATATATATATAAACATTTCATCCTAAAGCAAAAGAATATACCTTTTTCTCAGTACCTCATGGTACCTTCTCCAAAACTGACCAAGTAAATTGGACACAAGACAGACCTCAGCAAATATAAGAACATTGAACTAATCCCATGCCTCCTATTAGATCACTATGGAGTAAGAGTAATCTTCAATAGCAACAAAAACAACAGAATGCCCACATATACATGGAGGCTGAACAATACTGTACTCAATGGCACCTTAGCCAAAGAAGAAATAAAGAAATCAAAGACTTTTTAGAATTTAATGAAAATGAAGGCACAACATACCAAATCTATGGGACACAATGAAAGCAGTGCTAAGAGGAAAACTAATAGCCCTGAGTGCCTCCAAAAGGAAACCGGGGAGAGCATACACTAGCAGCTTAACTTAAAGCTCTGGAACTAAAAGAAGCTAATTCACCCAGGAGGAGTACAAGACAGGAAATCATCAAACTCAGGGCTGAAATCAATCAAGTAGAAACAAGGAGAACCATACAAAGAGTCAACAAACCAGGAGCTGGTTTTTTGAGAAAATCAACAAGATAGATAATCTCTTAGTCAGACTAACCAAAGGGCACAGAGACAGTATCCAAATTAACAAAATTAGAAATGAAAAGGGAGATATAACAACAGAAATTGAGGAAATTCAAAAAATCATCAGATCCTACTACAAAAACTTATACTCAATACAACTAGAGAATCTGGATGAAATGGACAATTTCCTAGACAGATTTGAAATACCAAAATTAAATCAGGATCAAAAAGATTATCTAAACAGTCCCAAAACCCCTAAAGATATTGAAAAAAAAAGGTCATAAAAAGTTTTCCAACCAAAAAAACAAAAAAACAAAAAACCAAAAAAAAAAAAAACCAAAAAAACAAAAAACACAGGACCAGATGGTTTTAGTGCAGAATTCTATCAGACCTTCAAAGAAGACCTAACACCAATATTCTTCAAACTATTCCACAAAATAGAAACAGAAGGAACACTACCCAACTTGTTCTATGAAGTCACAATTATGCTGATATCAAAACCACACAATGATCCAACCAAGAAAGAGAACTTCAGGCCAGTTTCCCTTATGAATATTGATGCTAAAATAGTCAATAAAATTCTTGACAATGGAATCCAAGAACACATCAAAAGGATCGTTCAGCATGATCAAGTAGGCTTCATCCCAGGGATGCAGTGTTTTTTCAATATATGGAAATCCATCAATGCTATCCACTACATAAACTCAAAGGAAAAAAAAAACACATGGTCACTACATTAGATGCTAAAAATGCATTTGACAAAATTCAGCATCCTTTCATGCTAAACGTTTTAGAAAGAATAGGTATTTACGGCCCATACCTAAGCATAGTAAAAGCAATATATAGCAAACTGGTAGCCAACATCAAACTAAATGGAGAGAAACTTGAAGCAATCCCACTAAAATCAGGGACTAGACAAGGCTGCACTCTCTCTCAGTATCTTTTCAATATAGGACTTGAGGTATTAGCTAGAGCAATTAGACAACATAAGGAGGTCAAAGGGATACAAATTGGAAAGGAAGTAGTCAAACTATCACTATTTGCAGACCATATGATAGTATACTTAAGTGACCCAAAAAACTTCACCAGAGAACTCCTACAACTGATAAACAACTTCATCAAAGGGTCTGGTTTTAAAACCAACTCAAGTAAATCAGTAGCCTTCCTATACTCAAAGGATAATCAGGTTGAGAAAGAAATTAGGGAAATAACATCCTTCAAAATAGCCACAATTTAAAGTATCTTGGCGTGACTCTAACCAAACAAGTGAAAGATCTATATGACAAGAACTTCAAGTCTCTGTAGAAGGAAACTGAAGAAGACCTCAGAAAATGGAAAAATCTTCCATGCTCTTGGATTGGCAGGATTAATATAGTTAAAATGGCCATCTTGTCAAAAGCAATATACAGATTCAATGCAATCCCTATCAAAATCCCAACTCAGTCTTCATAGAGGTAGAAGGAGTAATTCTCAAATTCATCTGGCATAACAAAAAATCCAGGATATATAAAACAACTCTCAAAAGTAAAAGAATTCTGGGGGAATCAGTATTCCATACCTCAAGCAATACTACAGACCAATAGTGTTAAAAACTGCATGGTATCAGTATAGTGCCAGTCAGGTGGATCAATGGAATAGGACTGAAGACCCAGAAATGAACCCACACACTTGATCTTCAACAAAAGAGCTCAAAACGTCCATTCGAAAAAAGATAGTATTTTCAACAATTGGTGCTGGTTCAATTGGAGGTCAGCATGCAGAAGAATGGGAATTGATCGATTCTTATCTTCTTGTACTAAGCTCAACTCCAAGTGGATCAAGGACCTCCACATAAAGCCAGACACACTGAAACTAATAGAAAAGAAACTGGGGAAGACCTTTGAGGACATGGGCACAGGAGGAAATTTCCTGAAGAGAACACCAATAGCGTATGCTCTAAGATCAAGAATTGACAAATGGTACCTCATAAAATTACAAAGTTTCTGTAAGGCCAAGGACACTGTCAAAAGGACAAAATGGCAACCAACAAATTGGGAAAAGATCTTCACTAACCCTACATCTGACAGAGAGCTAATATCCTATATATACAAAGAACACAAGAAGTTAGACCCCCAGAAAACCAAATAACCCTATTAAAAATGGGGTACAGAGCTAAACAAAGAATTTTCCCCTGCAGAACTTCTGATGGCTGAGAAGTACCTTAAAAA
Organism: Apodemus sylvaticus; assembly: GCF_947179515.1. Lineage (NCBI taxonomy): Eukaryota > Metazoa > Chordata > Mammalia > Rodentia > Muridae > Apodemus > Apodemus sylvaticus. Next base: position 23,064,292 of record NC_067487.1, read on the forward strand.
ATTTCAACATCAAAAAAAAAAAAGAAAGAAAGAAAGAAAGAAAGAAAGAAAGAAAGAAAGAAAGAAAGAAAGAAAGAAAGAAAGAAAGAAAGAAAGAAAGCAGGGCAGTAGTAGTGCATGCCTGTAATCCCAGCACTCTGGGAGGCAGAGGCAGGCAGATTACTGAGTTTGAGACCAACCTGGTCTACCTAGTGAGTTCAAGAACAGCCAGGGCTATACAGAGAAACCCTAACTCGAAAATGCGAAAAAAACTAAATCCAAAAAAAAAAAAAAGAAAGAAAAAAAAAGGAATTTGAACATCATTAGTCATTAGGGAAATGCAAATCAAAACAACCCTGAGATTTCACCTTACACCAGTAAGAATGGCTAAGATTAAAAACTCAGGAGACAGCAGGTGTTGACAAGGATGTGGAGAAAGATGAATACTCCTCCACTGCTGGTGGGATTGCAAGCTGGTACAACCACTCTGGAAATCAATCTGGAGTTTCCTCAGAAAACTTGGCAGGACACTTCTGGATGACCCTGATATACTACTCCTGGGCATATACCCAGAGGATTCCCCAGCATGCAATAAGGAAACATGCTCCAACATGTTCATAGCAGCCCTATTTATAATAGCCACAAGCAGGAAAGAACCCAGATGTCCCTCAATGGAGGAATGGATACAAGAAATGTATATATTTACAATGGAGTACTATTCAGCCATTAGAAACAATGAATTCATGAAATTTTTTGACAAATGAATGGAGCTGGAGAACCTAAGTGAGGTAACCCAGTCTCAAAAGAACACTCATGGTATGTACTCATTGATAAGTGGATATTTCCCTAGAAGCTTGGAATACCCAAGACACAATCCACATATCAAATGATGTCCAAGAAGAAGGAAGGAGAGGCCCCTGGTTCTGGAAATGCTCAGTGCAGCAGTGTAGGGGAATACCAGGACAGGGAAGTGGGCAGGGGTAGATGGAGGAACAGGAGGAAGGAAGAGAGATTATGTGACTTTTGGGGAGAGGGGACCCAGAAAAGGGGAAATCATTTGAAATGTAAATAAAAAATATATCGAATTAAAAAAAAGAAAAAGATCTTGCCTAGTCCCTACTTGAGGGACTTTTCTTGTATTAGTGTATTAGTGAATCTTTTTTCTTCTTTCTCTTTCTTTTCATTTTTTGGCAGGTTTTGTAGTCATCTTTTGCAAGGGAAGGTGATATGAAAAAAAATGGAGTTGAGTGAGAGCTGATTGGAATGGAGGAATCGGACATTGTGATGTGATGTATTGTATGAGTGAATATGTTTTCAAAATAAAAGACTGTGGCAGTATGAAGTTGTCAAAGAATGGGATAAAATGCTTCCCAACCCTCTATGCTAGATTTCCTTCTACTAACAAAGGCTTCCTTCCACAAGAAATCTCAGGGAAAAATTGAGGATTGTTCATGTGTTTCTAATGCTAACAACACTTACGAAATTTCACTTTAGCCTGCTATTTTACTATGAGAGGTTTCGTTATGAGGGAAGGCAAACAAGCACAAAGAAAACTCACAAGGTAAATATTGCACCTAAGAAAGGAAGGTGGAGAGGATCACCATGTGACAAGTAATCTACACACCAGACCCGACTTAGTGCAGGCTGACTTGAATAACCAAGATGGTGGCACAATGAAGCAAAACATCATCTGTTCTGCTTCAACATCATCAACATGTTCTGTTTCAGCAAAATATCATCTCATCAGACAGCTTTCAAAAAAACATCACAATACACAACTGAGTCTCTAATGAAACCAAATATCCCAATGTCAGTATTCATTGTTTTATTTTACTACATATTGAAACCTCAATCAATGTAATCATAAGTGAAAATCTCACAAAATAATTTACTTTAATAGTAGGGTCTTTATTTTATATAATATTGTCATATCACTCAAGAATTGGAAGCTGATGGATAATGACTTACAGGCCACCTTGGGTACATAGTTACTCACAGGCCAACCTTGTTTTTGTTAAGTGAGTATGTCTTGAAAAACAGGGACAAAAACAAAAAAAAATGTTTTTAAAAAGTCTTACAAAACAAAGTAATGATTTTACAAAAGAAGAGGAATTAACATGTGAGAACGATGGATAGATGAATATGATTTATTATGTCTATGTATGTGTGGGTGCATATCATAAAAGTTTTTTAATTTATAAAATGAATGAGTGTTAATAAAACTTTATTCTCGGTTTATATCTATAGTTTTACAAATAATTCTTTTGAAATAAATGATATGTATATCCTTTTGTCCTCAAGCAAATCAGTGAACACTTTCTCCTATTTTTATCTTGGAAAAGGTGCCAAGGTTTTCAAACTTTGTGAAGTATAAAATCAGAGAAACTTTGATCTAATTTTCAATTTAAGATTTTACAGATTGCCTATCTCTTCTTTGTTCCAAAGAATTCCAGGATTGCGAAACTAATTGAGTGGAGGTATTTCTCATCAACTCAGTCAGTGTAAAATGATCACATTACTTAACATTGGTATAAAGCCCATTAAAGTTAATGGAATAAAGAGTTATACCACTGAACAAGAAGTGATTGCAATGGCTCCAGTAGAAGCAAATGAGGAGAACGGGCAGAGAAGGTTACATTTCCTTCACATTTCTTTCCATACAGACTTTTTGTTGGGTTAAAGTGGAAGTTGGTGAGACACTAACATCAACCTACGAGTGTGAGTTATTCTCTCTCTCTGTGTTTATTAGGTTTATTAGGCTTATTAGGTTTATTAGGCTCTGTGTGTGTTTATTAGGTTTTGGGTATTTAGTGATTTTATTTTATATGCTCTTGGTCTACATGAACTTTTATTTTATAATACCATGCCCACAACTCTGTTCCATCTTATAGTGTTCCTTGTTGCTTGGTTATTCTGCCATTAAGTAAGAGAAGAGGTTTGGCTTTGTTATGGTGTTCAGAATAATAATAACAACTAAACATATACTGAATAAATTTGCAAATATTTGCACTGAATAAAATTGCAATACTTCATTGCAATTAAGATGTGGGTATTCAGGTATCCCTCAACAGAAGAGTGGATGCAAAAAATGTCGTATATCTACACAATGGAGTACTATTCAGCCATTAGAAACAATGAATTCATGAAATTCTTAGGCAAATGGATGGAGCTAGAGAACATCATACTAAGTGAGGTAGCCCAGACTCAAAAGGTGAATCATGGTATGCACTCACTAATAAGTGGATATTAACCTAGAAAACTGGAATACCCAAAACATAATCTACACATCAAATGAGGTACAAGAAGAAAGGAAGAGTGGCCCCTTGTTCTGGAAAGACTCAGTGAAGCAGTATTTGGCAAAACCAGAACGGGGAAGTGGGAAGGGGTGGGTGGGAGGACAGGGGGAGAGAAGGGTGCTTACGGGACTTTCGGGAAGTGGGGGGCTGGAAAGGGGGAAATCATTTGAAATGTAAATAAAAAATATATCAAATAAAAAAATCAAAAAAAAAGATGTGGGTATTTTTTCTCAAAAAAATAGATTAAGATTATTTTATTTTATTTTTTTACACTTCAAATGTTATCCCTTTTCTGATTTCCCCTCTGGTAACCCTCTATCCAGTTTCCTCTTACCCTGCTTCTACTAGGGTTTTTCCCCACCCACCTACCCACTCCAGCCTCCCTGCCCTAGCAATAGTCTAAACTGGGGTATCACACCTTCAGAGGAACAAGGGTCTCCTCTCCAACTGATGCCAGATAAGGCCCGTTCAGTTCCTTGAGTATTTCCCCTAACTCCTCCATTGGGGTCCTTGTGCTCAGTTCCATGGTTGGCTGTAAGCCTCCTCATTTGTATTCATCAGGATATAGCAGAGCCTCTTAGGAAAAGGTTGTATCAGGCTCCTCTCAACAAGCACTTCTTGGCATCAACAATGGAGTCTGGATATAGTGTTTGCATGTGGGATGGATCCCCAGGTGGTGCCAGTCTCTGGATGGCCTTTCCTTCAGTCCCTGCTCCACTCGTTGTCCCTGTATTTACTTTAGAAAAGATCAATTCTGGGTTAAAAATGGAAAGGGATGAAAGGTCCAGCAGTAGGCCCAAAGTGGGATCTAGCTCAAGGGGAGGTTCCAAGGCCTGATACTATTAGAGGCTATGGAGCACTCACAAAATGGGACCTAGCATGACCGCACTCCAGAAGACCCAACAAGCAGCTGAAAGAGTCAGATAGAGGTATCTGACCCAACCAATGGACAAAAGCAGCTGTCTCCTGTTGTTGAATTACGGAAAGGCAAGAAGAAGTTTATGAGGAGGGTAACCCTGTAGAGGACTCCCAGTCTCAATTAATTTGGACACCTGAGATTTCTCAAACAATGGACCACCAAGCAGGCAGCATACACCAGCTGATATGAAGAGCTCAACACACATACAGCAGAGAACTTCCAGTTCCGTGCTCATTCAGAGATGATACACATAACCTTTGAGAGACTGGAGGCCCCAGAGAGTTTAGAATTCAGGTAGGGTTAGAAGTGGGACATCCATGTGGAGACAGCTGAATGGGAAGGAAGTATGGGATATAGAACATTCAGAGGGTGGACAGGGGTGGGAAATATGTAGTGTAAAAAAATGAATTTAAAAAAAAATTGTACAGATGGGTGGATGGCCCCATCCCTCAACCAGAAGGCCATGACTAACCTCTGGATATGGTCTCAAGAGGTTCTTCCTCCCCTTTGTGGGATATTTCAGTTATGTCATTCTAATGAGACCCTGGGAGGCTCTTTTCCTGGCATCTGGGACTTTCTGGTTGTCACCTCCACTTCCCCATCTCCCATTGCTACACACCTCTGTTCAATTTACTGACCCTCTATACATCTCATCCATCTCCTCTCATAGCTGATTTGTCACCTCTTTTTCTCCGCCCCCTCTTCTTTTCCTCTCAAGTCAGTTCCATCCTCTATTTACCTTGATTATTTTGTTCCCCCTTCTAAGTAGGACTGAAGCATCAAATCTTTGATCTTCCTTCTGCTTGAGATTCATGTTGTCTGTGAGTTGTGTCATGGGTATACACACTCTACCTAGTACTCACATGTATCAGGGAGTACATACCACATGTAGTCTTTTCTGACTGGTTTGTCTCATTGGGATATTTTAAGATCCATCCATTGTCTGCAGATTTCATAAAGGCATTGTTTTAATACCTGAGTAGTATTCCATTGTGTAAATATACCACATTTTCTGTATTTATACCTCTGTGGAGGGACATCTGGATTCTTTCCAGCTTCTGGATATTATATAGCAGCTATGAACATAGTGGAGTATGTGTCTTTATTACATGTTGGAGCATCTTATGGGTATATGCCTAGGAGTGGTATATCTGGGTTCAAAGTAGTGATATGTATAATTTTCTGAGGAACTGCCAAACTGAATTCCAGAGCAGTTGTACTAGCTTGCAATCCCACCGTCAATGGAGGAGTGTTCCTATTTCTCTCCCTCTCTTTCAGCATCTACTCTTCCCTGAGTTGTTGATCTTAGCCATTCTGACTAGTGTGAGATGGAATCTCAGGGTCGTTTTGATTTGCATTTCCCTGATGACTTAAGAATGTTGAACATTTTATTAGATGCTTCTCAGCCATTCAAGTGTCCTCAGTTGAGAATTCTCTGTTTAGCTCTATTCCACATTTTTAATAGGGTTATTTGGTTCTCTAGGATCTATCTCCTTGAGTTCTTTGTATACATTGGATATTAGTCATCTATTGGATATAGGATTGGTAAACATCTTTTCCCAATCTATTGCTTGCCATTTTGTCCAACTGACAGTTTCCTTTGCCTTAAAGAATCTTTGTAATTTTATGAAGTCCCATTTTTCAATTCTTGATCTTATAGCATAAGTCATTGGTGTTCTGTTCAGGAAAATTTCCCCTGTGCTGATGTATTCAAGATTTTCCCCCACTTTTGCTTCTTTTAGTTTCAGTGTATCTGGTTTTATTTGGAGGTCCTTCTTGATGCACTTGGACTTGAGCTTTATTTTTTTATTTTTTTTTATTGATATATTTTTTATTTACATTTCAAATGATTTCCCCTTTTCTGGGTTCCCACTCCCCGCAAGTCCCATAAGCCCTCTTCTCTTCCCCTGTTCCTCCATGTACCCCTTCCTGCTTCCCTGTTCTGGAATTCCCCTATACTCTTGCACTGAGTCTTTCCAGAAACAGGGGACACTCTTCCATTCTTTTTGGACATCATTTAACTTGTGGTTTATATCTTGGGTATTCAAAGTTTCTAGGCTAATATGCACTTATCAGTGAGTGCATACCATGATTGAACTTTTGTGACTGGGTTACCTCACTTAGTATGATGTTCTCCAGCTCCATCCATTTGTCTAAGAATTTCATGAATTCATTGTTTCTAATGGATAAATAGTACTCCATTGTGTAAATATACCACATTTTTTGTATCCATTCCCCTGTTGAAGTACACCTGGGTTCTTTCCATCTTCTGGCTACTACAAATAGGGCTGCTTTGAACATAGTGGAGCATGTGTCCTTATTGCATGCCAAAGAATCCTCTGGATATATGCCCTGTAGTGGTATAACAGGGTCCTCAGGAAGTATCATGCCCAGTTTTCTGAGGAACCACCAGACTGATTTCCAAAGTGGTTGCACCATCTTGCAATCCCACCAGCAGTGGAGGAGTGTTCCTCTTTCTCCACATCCTCGCCAACACCTGTTGTATCCTGAGTTTTTGACCTTAGTCATTCTGACTGGTGTGAGGTGAAATCTCGGGGTTGTTTTGATTTGCATTTCCCTAATGATTAATGATGTTGAACATTTCTTAAGATGTTTCTCAGTCCTCCGAAGTTCTTCATGTGAAAATTCTTTGTTTCGCTCCTTACCCCACTTTTTAATGGGGTTATTTGGTTCTCTGGATTCTACCTTCTTATGTTCTTTGTATATATTAGATATTAGCCCTCTGTCGGATTTAGGATTGGTGAAGATCCTTTCCCAATCCGTTGGTTGACGTTTTGTCCTTTTGACAGTGTCCTTTGCCTTACAGAAACTTTGTAGTTTTATGAGGTCCCATTTGTCAATTCTTGATCTTAGAGCATAAGCTATTAGTTTTCTATTCAAGAACTTCTCCCCTGTGCCCATGTCCTCAAGGGCCTTCCCCAGTTTCTTTTCTATTAGTTTCAGAGTGTCAGGTTTTATGTGGAGGTCCTTGATTCATTTGGAGTTGAGCTTAGTACAGAGAGAAAAGAATGGATTGATTCGCATTCTTCTGCATGTTGACCTCCAATTGAAGCAGCACCATTTGTTGAAAAGACTATCTTTTTTCCACTGGATGCTTTCAGCTCCTTTGTCGAAGATCAAGGGACCATAGGTGTTTTGTTTCATTTCTGGGTCTTCAATCCTATTCCATTGATCTGCTTGCCTGACATTGTACCAATACCATGCAGTTTTTATCGCTATTGCTCTGTAGTAAAGTTTAAAGTCTGGGATACTGAATCCCCCTGAAGATTTTTTAATGTGGAGAATAGTTTTAGCTATCCTTGTTTTTTTGTTATTCCAGATGAATTTGAGAATTGCTCTTTCTAGCTCTATGAAGAACTGGATTGGGATTGTTACGGGGATTGAATCTGTAGATTGCCTTTGGCAAGATGGTCATTTTAACTATATTAAACCTGCCAATCCACAAGCATGGAAGATTTTTCCATTTTCTGAGATCTTAGATTTCCTTCTTCTGGGATCTGAAGTTCTTGACATATAGGTCTTTCACTTGTTTAGTTAGAGTCACCACAAGATACTTTATGTTGTTTGTAGCTATTGTGAAGGGAGTCATTTCCCTAATTTCTTTCTCAGTCTGCTTATCCTTTGAATATATAAAGGCTACTTATTTGCTTGTGTTCATTTTTTAGCCAGCCACTTTGCTGAAGTTGTTTATCAGCTGTAGGAGTTTTCTAGTAGATTTTTTTAGGGTCACTTAAGTACACTATTATATCATCTGCAAATAGTTATAGTTTGACTTCTTCCTTTCCAATTTGTATCCCTTTGACTTCCTTTTGTTGTCTAATTGCTCTAGCTAGGACTTCAAGAACTATATTGAAAAGATATGGAGATAGGAGGCAGCCTTGTCTAGTCTCTGATTTTAGTGGGATTGCTTCAAGTTTCTCTCCATTTAGTTTGATGTTGGATACCGGTTTGCTGTATATTGCTTTTACTATGTTAAGTTACGGGCCTTGAATTCCTGTCCTTTCCAAGACTTTTAGCATGAAAGGAGGCTGAATTTTGTCAAATGCTTTCTCATCATCTAAAGAAATGATCATGTGGTTTTCTTCTTTGAGTTTGTTTATGTAGTGGATAGCATTTATGGATTTCCTTATATTGAACCATCCCTGCATCCCTGGGATGAAGGCTACTTGATCATGGTGGATGATGGTTTTGATGTGTTCTTGGATTCAGTGGGCAAGAATTTTATTTAGTATTTTTGCCTCGATATTCACAAGGGAAATTGGCCTGAAATTCTCTTTCTTAGTTGGATCTTTGTGCGGTTTTGATATCAGCGTCATAGTGGCTTTGAAGAAGGAGTTGGGTAGTGTTCCTTCTGTTTCTATTTGGTGTAAAAGTTTGAAGAGTATTGGTGTTAAATCTTCTTTGAAGGTCTGATAGACTTCTGCACTGAAACCATCTGGTCCTCTGCTTTTTTCGGTCAGAAGCCTATCTATGACCCCTTCTATTTCTTTAGGGGTTATGGGTCTGTTTAGATGGTATATTTGATCCTGGTTTAATTTTGGTAATTGGTATCTGTCTGAGAAAATGTTCATTTCCTCCAGATTCTCCAGTTGTGTTGAGTACATGTTTTTGTAGTAGGATCTGATGAGTTTTTGAATTTCCTCAGTTTCTGTTGTAATATCTCCGTTTTCATTTCTAATTTTGTTAATTTGGATATTTTCTCTGTGCCCTTTGGTTAGTCTGGCTCAGGGTTTATCTATCTTGTTGATTTTTTCAAAGAACCAGCTTTTGGTTTTGTTGATTCTTTGTATGGTTCTCTTGGTTTCTACTTGATTGATTTCAGCCCTGAGTTTGATGATTTCCTGTCTTCTTCTCCTCCTGGGTGAATTAGCTTCTTCTTGTTCCAGGGCTTTCAGTTGTTCCATTAATCTTCTAGTGTATGCTCTCTCGAATTTCTTTTTGGAGGCACTCAAAGCTATGAGTTTCCCTCTTAGCACTGCTTTCATTGTGTCCCATAGATTTGTGTATGTTGTGCATTCATTTTCATTAAATTCTAAGAAATCTTTGATTTCTTTCTTTATTTCTTCCTTGACCAAGGTATCATTGAGTAGAATATTGTTCAGTTTCCATGTGTTTTGGACTTTCTGTTTTTTTTTTTTTTTTTTTTTTTTTTTTTACTGTTATTAAGGACCACTTTTACTCCATAGTGATCTGATAGGAGGCATGGGATTATTTCAATCTTCTTATATTTGTTGAGGTCTGTCTTGTGACCAACTATATGATCTATTTTAGAGAAGGTACCATGAGGTGCTGAGAAAAAGGTATATTCTTTTGCTTTGGGATGAAAAGTTCTATATATATCTGTTAACTCCAATTGGTTCAAAGCTTCAATTAGTTTCACTGTCTCCCTGTTTAGTTTCTGTTTTCCTGATCGGTCCATTGGTGAGAGTGGAGTATTGAAGTCACCCACAATTATTGTGTTAGGTGCAATGTGTACTTTGAGCTTTAGTAAAGTTTCTTTTATGAATGAGGGTGCCCTTTATTTGGGGCATAGATGTTCAGGATTGAGAGTTCTTCTTGTTGGATTTTTCCTTTGACCAGCAAGTAGTGACCTTCCATGTCTCTTTTGATGACATTAGTTTGAAAGTCAATTTTAACTGAAATTAGAATGGCAACTCCTGCTTGTTTCCTGGGACCATTTGCTTGTAGAATTGTCTTCCAGCTGGCGGAGAAGCATCTTAAAAAATGCTCCACTTCATTAGTCATTAGGGAAATGCAAATCAAAACAACCCTAAGATTTCATCGTACACCAGTCAGAATGGCTAAGATTAAAAATTCAGGAGACAGCAGGTGTTGGAGAGGGTGCGGAGAAAAAGGAACACTCCTCCACTGCTGGTGGGGTTGCAAATTGGTACAACCACTCTGGAAAGCAGTCTGGCGGTTCCTCCGAAAACTGGGCACCTCACTTCCAGAAGATCCTGCTATACCACTCCTGGGCATATACCCAGAGGATTCCCCACCATGTAATAAGGATACATGCTCTACTATGTTCATAGCAGCCCTATTTATAATTGCCAGATGCTGGAAAGAACCCAGGTATCCCTCAACAGAAGAGTGGATACAAAAAATGTGGTATATCTACACAATGGAGTACTATTCAGCCATTAGAAACAATGAATTCATGAAATTCTTAGGCAAATGGATGGAGCTAGAGAACATCATACTAAGTGAGGTAACCCAGACTCAAAAGGTGAATCATGGTATGCACTCACTAATAAGTGGTTATTAACCTAGAAAACTGGAATACCCAAAACATAATCCACACATCAAATGAGATACAAGAAGAAAGCAGGAGTGGTCCCTGGTTCTGGAAAGACTCAGTGAAACAGTATTTGGCAAAACCAGAACGGGGAACTGGGAAGGGGTGGGAGGGAGGACAGGGGAAGAGAAGGGGGCTTACGGGACTTTCGGGGAGTGGGGGGGTGGCTAGAAAAGGGGAAATCATTTGAAATGTAAATAAATTATATCAAATAAAAAAAAAGACAAAAAAAAAATCAGTTCAACAACAAAAAAAAAAAAAAAAAAGAAAAAAAAAAAAAAAGAAAAAAAAAAAAAAAAAAAAAAAAGAATTGTCTTCCAGCCTTTTACTCTAAGATAGTTTTTGTCTTTGACACTGAGGTGTGTTTCCTGTATGCAGCAAAATGTAGGGTCCTGTTTACATAACCAGTCTGTTAGTCTATGTCTTTTTATTGGGGAATTGAGTCCATTGATGTTAAGAGATATTAAGGAGTAGTGGTTATTGCTTCCTATCATTTTTTATTTTAATTTTATACATGTGTAGTTATCTTCTTTGGGTTTGATGAAAGAAGCTTAATATCCTGCTTTTTCCAGTGTATAGTTTCCCTCATTGTAATGATGTTTTTCCCCTATTATCCTTTGTAGGGCTGGGTTTGTAGAAAGATATTGTATAAATTTGGTTTTGTCATGGAATATCTTGGTTTCTCCATCTATAGTAATTGAGAGTTTTGCTGGGTATAGTAGTCTAGGCTGGCATTTGTGTTCTCTTAGAGTCTGCATGAGCTCCGGCCAGGATCTTCTAGCTTTTATGGTCTCTGGTGAGAAATCTGGTGTAATTCTGATAGGTCTTCCTTTATATGTTACTTGCCCTTTTTCTCTTACTGCCCTTTTCTTTCTTTGTTTAGTACATTTGGGGTTTTGATTATTATGTGACAGGAGGTATTTCTGTTCTGGTCCAGTCTGTTTGGAGTTCTGTAGGCTTCTTGTATATTCATGGGCATCTCTCTTTTTAGGTTAGGGAAGTTTTCTTCCATAATTTTGTTGAAGATATTTGCTGGCCCTTTAAGTTGTAAATCTTCACTCTCATCAATGCCTATAAAACTTAGATTTGGCTTTCCCATTGTGTCCTGGATTTCCTGGCTATTTTGGGTTACAAGCTTTTTGCATTTTGCATTTTCTTTAACTGTTGAGTCCATGGTTTCTATGGTATCTTAGGCATCTGAGATTCTTTCTTCTATCTCTTGTATTCTGTTGTTGATATTTGTTTCTATGGTCCCTGATTTCTTCCCAAGGTTTTCTATCTCCAAAGTTGTCTCCGTTTGTGCTTTCTTAGTTGTTTCTACTTCTGTTTTTCGATCCTGGAAGTTTTTGCTCAGTTCTGTCATTTGCTTGTTTGTGTTTTCCTCTAATTCTTTAAGAGATTTTTGTGTTTCCTCTTTCATGACTTCTGCCTGTTGATCAAAGTTCTCCTGTATTTCTTTAAATGATTTTTGCATTTCCTCCTTATTCGCTTTTGTATTCTCCTGAATTTCTTTCAATGATTTTTGTGTTTCTCTTGTAAAGGCTTCTAATTTTTGATCCATTTTCTCCTGAATTTCTTTAAGTGTGTCCTTCATGTGTTCCTGTACCAGCATCATGGCAAGTGATTTTAAATCCAAATCTTGTTTTTCTGCTGTGTTGGGGTATCCAGGACTTGCTATTGTTGGAGAATTGGGTTTAGATGCTGCCATAATGCCTGGGTTTCTCTTAGTAACATTCCTATGTTTGCCTTTAGCCATCTAGTTCTCCCAGGTGTTAGATGGTCTTATTGCCACTGGCTGGTGCTTCAACCTACTGTGGATCCTTAAGGTTATCTCTGCAACACTGGATGACTGGGTTTCCTCTGGCACAGATTACTGATATGCTGCCTTCCTCTTTTGTGCCTTTGGAGCCCTTCTTAGTCTTGCCTCAAGCAATGTTATACTTAGGTTGTCAAGGTCAACCAGGTGTTCTCCGTCTGCTCTATTATGGAGCGAAGATGGTGTGGTGGGGGTTACTCCCTCCGTTGATTCTCACGTTTGACACAGTTCCCATGATGGGGGCTTGCAGATGAACTGCCTATGTGCTCAGTTCCTGAGTGCAGGCAGACCCCTGGCGGTTTGAACTACTAGAAATCTAAAGCTCAGGGTGATACAGTACCTAGTGACCCTTTTCTGTCCCAACAGGCAGCGAGTATGGCCGTGGGGCTTCTCTCCTTCTGCAGCTCACTGGGCAGGACACAGGCCCTGTGCTAGGCAGGCTGGCAGACAAACCGCCTATGTGCTCAGTTCCTGAGTGCAGGGAGACCCCTGGCGGTTTGCACCACCAGAAATCTAAAGCTCAGGGTGATACAGTATGTAGTGATCCTTTTCTGTCCTGGCAGGCAGCGAATATGGCTGCGGGGCTTCTCTCCTTCTGCAGCTCTCTGGGCAGTACATGGGCCTGAGCCCAGCGGGCTGGCAGACAAACTGCCTATGTGCTCAGTTCCTGAGTGCAGGCAGACGCCTGGCGGTTTGCACCACCAGAGATCTAAAGCTCAGGGTGATACAGTACCTATGATCCTTTTCTGTCCTGGCAGGCAGCAAATATCGGACTTGAGCTTTATAAGGGAGATGAGAATGGATTAATTTGTATTCTTCTACATGCTGAATGCCAGTTGAACCAGCACTATTTGTTGAAAATGCTGAATTTTTTCCATTGGATGGTTTTAGATTTTTGTTAAAGATCAAGTGAACATAGGTGTGTGGGTTCATTTCTTGGCCTTTAGTTCTATTCCATTGATCTACCTGCCTGTCACTGTACTAATACCATGGGGTTTTATCATGATTGCACAGTACTACAGCTTGAGTTCAGGAATGGTGATTCCTCCCAAAGTTCTTTTATTGTTGAGAATATTTGTCACTATCCTCGGTTTTTTGTTATTCCAGATGAATTTGAGAATTGCTTTTTCTAACTCTATGAAGAATTGAGTTGGAAGTTTGGTTGGAATTGCATTGAATCTATATATTGCTTTCAGCAAGATAGTCATTTTTACTATATTAATCCTACTATTCCATGAACATGGGAGATTTTTGTATCTTCTGAGATCTTTGATTTCGTTCTTCAGAGATTTGAAGTTGATGTCATACTTTTAGTTGTTTAGTTAGAGTCACGCCAAGGTATTTTATACTATTTGTGACTATTATGAAGGGAGTTGGTTCTCTACTTTCTTTCCCAGCCTCTTTATATTTTTAGTAGAGGAAGACCACTGATTTTTTTGAATGAATTTTATATCCAGCCACTTTACTGAAGTTATTTAGGAGTTCCCTAGTGGAATTTTTAGGGTCATTTAATTATACTATCATATCATCTGCAAATAGTGATGTTATGACTTCTTCCTTTCCAATTTGTACTATGGTGAAAAATTAAGGAAATGCTAAAAATACATTAGAACTTTTAACTTGCTTTAATAATACCTAGCATTGCTCATCAAATATTATTCTAATTACTGATATTTCTTGTGAAGTAAGTGATTAGCCAATTTAATACTTGTTAGAAGGGAAGGTTATAAATAATTAAATAAATAATTCTAAAAGTCTGTTGACTCTAATCTCTTATATCAATTATATTCTTCTGGAAATACTGAGCAAAATCATACAGAGTTTTCAGAATAATCAATTTTTGTTCATGAAAGATGTCCAAGGATGACATTTCTACCATAATAATTTACAATTCATGTGGAAACAAATTGTATAATGTATACTGTTTTGAGTATGTTTGTCCAAATGTTATATCCAATATATGGATAATAAAATAAAATAATGGGTTCAGGGGATATTATACTTATCATGAAATGGAACCGATCTCGAATTTCATCAGCTACCTGCCTGTTATGATGCTGTAATATAATAATATAATATCACATTCCTTTTAATTACTTTCTTTTAAAAAAAAAACTTTGAACTGTGTATGTGTGTGTGTGTGTGTGTGTGTGTGAGAGAGAGAGAGAGAGAGAGAGAGAGAGAGAGAGAGAGAGAGAGAGCAGATGTTATGACAAGCTTGTGAAAGTCTAAATACAACTTGCAAAATAATACTGTCCTTTTAACATGTGTGCTCAGGGTTATATGCTTATCTGATCAGACTTTTTATAGTTGTGTTCATATTAATGCTATATAGTAAGATGAAATAAAATTGTGGCCCATTTGGAATCATTGTCAGATCAGCATTATTGTCCTATCATAAGTGGGAGATGTGAAAATTCAATTCTTTGAATCCAAAAGTATTCTTATAAAAGTGTCAGATACCCTTATCAAAGCATGGGAGGATGATTTAAAACGTAAGACTTTTGTTGTTCAGCATATTGCTTTCTCAAAGGAAGTCCTTTTCTCTTAACTATTAAAATTTATTTGAGCCTAGAAATCCATTTTGAAGTTTCAATTTTTATATTTATTTAGACTAGACTTCTTTAAACTTCAATTGCATTTCCATTCTTATTTCTGGATAAAAAAAAGAAATAAAGGTGTTCTTCATTAACAAACCAGCACTATAGGACTGTATAACTCAGCTGAACCCTCTGATATTTTGGTGGCAGTATCAAGTATTTTAACAAAATGTGGCTTGTGTTTGATCTTTGAGTTTCAAAGAAGATTTAGTTACTCACACTCCATTATTCCCACTGTAGAATTCAGTTCCTTGTTATAACAGAATACAGGAACATTTCCTTGAAAAAATTTCTATTCCAATTACTTGACATAAACAGATATGAAATAGAAGAAAAGGATGTTTTAGAGTTGCTTACTATATGTTATCTTAAAGGTTATTTTGCATGTTTCTTTAAGAAATAAAAAATGATAAGGAGAAAAGGGTCAGATTCTACAGTTCAATGTCAGTTCATTGGTGCAATTCACATACTTCATACCTACTAATCAGGAATAAAGGTCCTAATTCTTGGTTGGCTGAAATTTTTTATATCACTAAGAGAGGGCCTTGTGTTGCTTTATGTTATGGAATGAATCTGGGTAACCTACTGCTAGCTATTATAAATCATAAAGAAAGTCAGGTTTATTGAATATCAGATTTCCATTAAATCACATTCATACACAAAAAGACAGTTCAAACTGCAATCGAGTTTGTCAGCTTTCATTCATCTTACAAAGGATTATTTCAGGTCTACATTACTCAGTCCTTTGTGCTTGTCGTCAATTTATCTGAGTCCCCATACTCCAAAAAGATGAAAAAGAACAAGCTGAAGTTTTTCTACTACTAATAACAAAACAGGAGATTTTTGATTATAAAAAAGTAGTTCCCTTTTTCATAACCATGTAAGCCATCAGACCATGCTATTCTACAAGGAAGCCATATAAAAGAAAAGTTGTGTGCATATTTTTATATTAAAGAACTTACTTCCTTTAAAGAAAATGTATTGAGATAAATTGAATTTAGCTAAGAAATTTCATGCTAGACATCATGGCTCACACCTGAAATGCTAATACTTGGAGGGATGAGAAAGTAGGATGGTTGGCTTACTAATGAATCCCAGGTCAGCCTTGTCTGTGTAGTGATATCCTGCAGTGAAAACTTAAGTAAATGCTAAAGAATACATTAGAACTTTTAAATTGATTTAAATGTGGTATATTTACACAATGGAATACTACTCAGCAATTAGAAACAATGAATTCACAAAATTTTTAGGCAAATGGTTTGATCTGGAAAATATCATCCTAAGTGAAGTAACCCAATCACAAAAGAATACACATGGAATGCAATCTCTGATAAGTGGATATTAATTAGCCCAGAAGCCCTGAATATCCAAGGCACAAATTGCATAACAAATGACTCCCATGAAGAAGTATGGAGAGGGTCCTGATCCTGGAAAGGATTGATCTAGCACTGGAGGGGAATATAAGGACAGAGAAAAAGGAGGGAGGTGATTGGAGAATGGATTCGGAGAAGAAGGTTTATGGAACATATGGGAAGGGGGGAGTTCCAGGAAAGGGGAAATCATTTGGAATGTAAACCAAGAATATAGAAAATAAAAATATTAAAAAAATAATGCCTCCTATTGCCCATCAAATTTTATTCTGATTATTGATATTTCTTGTGAAGTAAACATTTAGCCAATGTAACACTTGCTAGAAAGCAAGGTTATAAATTATTAAATAAATATCTAGTATCAATTATATTCTTCTGGAAATTGTAAATACATGTATTATACTATTTAATTCATCTTATTTTCCTTTTTGTTGTAAGTCTTTGCAACAAATATCTGCAAATATTTGAAATTCCTAACCTCTCTGTACTATTCAGTTTGTACTGGCTGGTTTTTGTGTGTCTACTTGACACAGGCTGGAGTTGTCGGAGAGAATAGTTGAGGAAATGTCTCCATGAGATCCACCTATAAGGCATTTTCTCAATTAGTGATCAATGGTGGTAGGACCCATCTGAGCTGGTAGTCTTGGGTTCTATAAGAAAGCAAACTGAGCAATCCAGGGGAAGCAAGCCAGTTAGAAACATCCCTCCATGGCCTCTGCATCAGCTCCTGCTTCCTGACTTGCTTGAGTTCCAGGCCTGACCTCCTTTGGTGAAAAACAGCAGTGTGGATGTGTAAGCTGAATAAACCCTTTCCTCCACAACTTGCTTCTTGTTCTTGATGTTTGATGCACGAATAGAAACCCTGACAAAGCCAAATAGGTACCAGTGTAGTGAGGTATTCCGGTGACAATCCAACCATGTTTTTGGGAGGATTGTGGAAGGAATTTGGAACTTTGGGCTAAATTATGCATTCAGTGTTAAGAGCCCTGTGGGATGTTTTGTAGGAGCTTGGAAGATAATGTAGAGAATGGTGCAGATGATGATAACCTGGCTTCTTGTGAATTTTCAGAGGGAAGATTAAAGGCTCTTATCAGAGCCATGTTTGGTTTATGAAGATTCTGTAGTTTTGGTTATATGGGGCTGAAGAATCAGCTGTGATTAACAAGATACCAGGATCAGGACCTTTGATCCTGGAAAGGATTGATGTAGCTTTGGAGGGGAATATAAGGACAGAGAAAAAGGAGGGAGGAGATTGGAGAATGGGTGGAGAGAAGAGGGTTTATGGGACATATGGGGAGGGGGTATCTTGGAAGGGGGAAAACATTTGGAATATAAACAAAGAATATAAAAAATAAAAATATTAAATAAAACAAGATACCAGAACTCTTTTTTGATTATTTTTATTAAATATTGTCTTCATTTACAGTACCAATGGTAAAACCTTTTCAGATTTCCCCCCCTCCCCAAAGACTCCCACCCCCTCCTCCTGCCCCTGCCTCCATGTATATGCCCCTCCTCCCAATCCATTCCCACCTCCCTGCCTAGATTTCCCTTTGTTGGGACCTCTTTTGAGCCTTTAACTGACCAAGGACCCTCCTCCCACTGATGCCCAAAAAGGCATTCCTCTGCCACATATTTGGCTGGAACTATGTGTACTCCTTTGTTGAAGGTTTACTCCCTGGGAGTCCTTGGGCTTCTGGGTATCCAAAAGCTCAAAATAAACAAGTTACAATATACCCAGCACAGGAAGCTCAGGACGAAGGAGGACTTAAGTGAGGGTGCTTTGGTTCCTCAGAGAAAGGGAACAAAATACTCACAGGAGCAATAAAGGAGAAAATGTGTGGAGCAGAGACTGAAGCAAAGGCCACCCAGAGACTGCCCTACCTGGGGATTCATCCTATAAACAGTCACCAAAACAAGACACTACCATGGATGACAAGAAGTGTATATCAAAAGGAGCATGACATGGTTGTCTCCAGAAGGACCCTGCCAGAGCCTTACAAATACAGAAGCAGATGCTAGCAGTCAACCATTGGACTGGGAATGGGATCCCCAATGGAGAGGCTGGAGGGTGGCACAGAGGAGCTGAAGGGGTTTACAGTCCTATGGGAAGAACAATGATACCAGAATTTCTAAATCAAACCTTTGTGTTACTGGGATTATTGATGCTGATTAGTTGGAGCTAACAAATTGACTCTGATGAAGAAAAGACCAGGTGAAGTTTTCTTGGAAGTGTATTTTTTTTTATTCGATATAATTTATTTACATTTCAAATGATTTCCCTTTTCTAGCCCCCCCACTCCCCGAAAGTCCTGTAAGCCCCCTTCTCTTCCCCTGTCCTCCCACCCACCCCTTCCCACTTCCCTGTTCTGGTTTTGCCGAATACTGTTTCACTGAGTCTTTCCAGAACCAGAGGCCACTCCTCCTTTCTTCTTGTACCTCATTTGATGTGTGGATTATGTTTTGGGTATTCTAGTTTTCTAGGTTAATATCCACTTGTTAGTGAGTGCATACCATGATTCACCTTTTGAGTCTGGGTTACCTCACTTAGTATGATATTCTCTAGCTCCATCCATTTGCCTAAGAATTTCATGAATTCATTGTTTCTAATGGCTGAATAGTACTCCATTGTGTAGATATACCACATTTTTTGCATCCACTCTTCTGTTGAGGGATACCTGGGTTCTTTCCAGCATCTGGCAATTATAAATAGGGCTGCTATGAACATAGTAGAACATGTATCCTTATTACATGGTGGGGAGTCTTCTGGGTATATGCCCAGGAGTGGTATAGCAGGATCTTCTGGAAGTGAGGTGCCCAGTTTGGAAGTATATTTTTTGTTTTTTGTTTTTCTTTTTTGTTGTTGATCTTTGTTTTTTGTTTTGTTTTGTTTTATTTTCACAGAGAAACTGTGTTCCAGAGATTGTACCTCTGGAACCAAGGTTGTACCTCATGCTGCAGCAGGACTTGGTAATATGTAAGAGTCACCCAGATGGTACTGGTTTTGTAGGAATGAAGGGGTCATGAAGAACAGCTGAGACTTGGTACTGTGATATATCATAGAAGGCCACTGGTGAAGGAACAGCCTCAGTTACAATTAATAGTCCAGAACTGAAGTGGTCATGCAAAGGAGTTGAGGCTTGCCACCATGAAGAGAAGCTATGAGAGGCTATTGGTAAAGCTTAGTTACAATGGAACACAGCAATGTTTTGGAGATGCTAGTGCCATGAGATGACCACTAAGAACAGCAGTGACTGTGGAATACAGGCAGCTGGAGCCTAGAAGTCAAGGTGTGTGTTACAAAGATCAGAGCTAGAGAAGTGACCCAACCCCTTGGAGGAGCCTAGAAGATTATGAGTGGATCCACAGACATTGGACAGTAGGAGTTTGATTTTGATTTTGATTGTGACTGTGTCCTGATATTTTCCCTCTTGAAGTAACAAGGTATTTTAGTGGCGCACACAGTTGAAAGATTTTGAATTGTAAAAAGATTTTGGATTTTACAATATATTGGGTATTTTAAAGGGATTGAAATCGTAAATTGTAAGATTTTGCAAAGACTGTGTGGTTTTTAAAGTTATTTAGACCTTGGGGATGAATAAGAAAGTAAGTGTTGAGCCTTAATAGTGATATGTTTGTGTGTCTAGTTGACAAGGGGACAATTGTATTGGCTGGTTTTATGTGTCAACTTGATACAGGCTGGGGTTATCACAGAAAAAGAGCTTCATTTGAGGAAATGACTCCATGAGATCCAGCTATAAGACATTTTCTTAATTAGTGATTAAGTGGGGAGGACCCTTTGTGGGTGGTGCCATCCCTGGGCTTGTAGTCTTGGGTTCTATAAGAAAACAAACTGAGCAATCCAGGGGAAGCAAACCAGTAACATCCCACCAGGGCCTTTGCATCATATATCCTGAATCCTGACCTGCTTGAGTTCTAGTCCTGACCTCCTTTGGTGATGGACAGCAATGAGGAAGTGTTAGCTGAATAAACCCTTTCCTGCCCAAGTTGCTTCTTGTTCTTGATGTTTGTTCAGGAATAGAAACCCCAACTAACACAGTTATTTTCTGACATACAAAACTGTGACCTAGCTTCTTCATGGCTTTTGGTGTCAATATACCTTGGGCTCTATTTAGTGTGTTATTCTATAGTTTGCTACTAATTCATTGTCCATGTATTTTTTACAGTTTATATATTTCATAATCTTTGTCATACTTTAATTTGTTGAAGGGAACTAGTGATGATCTCTGTGATTTCTGCTTCTTAATAGACTCTGCTTTATTGGTTTAGCCCCTGCATTGAAGATAACACGCAAGTCACTAGCTATGCAAAACACAAATTTATCCTCTACCAAGAACATAGAGATGTGCCCATAATACTCTTCATTTGAGTGAAAAAAGCAGTAGTTTGTCTAATCTATCACTATTCATTCCATCATAATTTCATTCAGTAATTTATGAATTTTGTTTTACACCATTAGTGTATTTTCACACTGCTTTTAAGGTTGGAGTACTTGGTTCATTTGAATTTTGTAAATATTTTATCATGTAACCAATAACATGACTTCATGATCTTGGAATAGTGATGTATGTTTGAATCTCATGCTTCAGGACATAGAGTGTAATTGATAAAAAAAACTCAAGGCCAGCCTGGATTATGTAGCAAGATCATGCTTAACCTATATCAAAACATTATTTTTGATGTTTTATGATAGGATAATAGCTAGAAATTGTGACTCTTTCCCAAATTAGCTTACTATGTGGCATTTGTGACCATTTAGAAACAATTAGTTAGAACTGTGATAAAAGTTATGAACATTTTTGTAGTGTTATTTTAATTGAGAGTACTAAAGGCCATTTATTGGCTAATATTGCTTAAGCAAATATTTAAGGAATAGTCTAGGATCCTGTCAGGGATGAGATAAAAAAAATAAACCATACATATCTATTTCTTAGCTTTTCAATTTTAAATGAACTGTGCATATATATTTGATGCTTGTATATTTATATAAATATGTATTATGTTCCTATTTAACAGTTTTATATGGTAAAATTTCAAAACATATACTAAATAAATATTTAACCTGAAATGTAGCACTTAATAAAGCATTTTAACAGTAGCTCATTGGATTAATATTTATATAATGGACAAAAGTCATTTTATTGATCAAAATGCCATCAATGATGAAATGTACAGGCTATATGCTTTTTATAGGTTAATTTTGGCTCAGCATTCTTCTCTATAACTAAGAAAAAGAACTCAAACACAGACACATGCATACAGACAGACACACACACTCATCCCACCACACACACACATACATAAGCTCAAGCACACACAAAGCTAGGTATCCCTTTTCTTTAAATCACCGGAAAAAAAGTGGAAGTTCTGAAGTTCTTTGTTGAGGATTATTAGGACTGTGTACTAAAGAAGGTGAAGTGTGTATTTTAAGTAAGAGGGCAACAGCATCAAGTCTGTAAAGCATTGTCTTTTTTCTTTTCTTTCTTTTTTTTTTTTTTAACTACATGACTTTCTTGACGATGAATACAGGTCAAGTTCAAGTGCTTCCTTTCCTACATCTGCATCCAGGCACACCTACAGGTTTTTTTTCATTAACATTTGTTTTTTTTTTTTCCTATGTAAATGCCATTCTTGAACCTAAAATGGCTCAGTTGTCATCTACACTCAACCCACTGAAGCCCTGAAGTACTTACTCATATATAAATTTGTGTGAGTCCTAGGTGACAAGTAATTTTAAATCAAGCAGAAGCAAACTGTTTTGAAATTTCTCAGAAGTCTCTCAGGAGATACTGATGGTGAAAATGGCTCTGTCCTAGAGCTAGGTAACCCACTGACTAGAATGCAGCTGCAAAGTTTGGGATTGATCTAGCATTGGAGGGGAATATAAGGACAGAGAAAAAAGGAGGGAGGTGATTGGAGAATGGATGGAGAGAAGAAGGTTTATGGGACATATGGGGAGGGGCGATCTGGGAAAGGGGAAATCATTTGGAATGTAAACAAAGAATATAGAAAATATAAACATTTAAAAAAAAAACCAAAAAAAGAAAAAGAAAAAGAAAAAAAGAAAGTGGCTCTGCTAGAAGAAGGCATGCTCCCTGAGTGTGCTGATTATATATCTTCATCCCTGACTTAACAGCAAGCAGTGTATTGAAGTTTCCCAGGTTTTCACTGGCTTCATTATTCTCTATCATGGGATGGTGCTGATGTGTTAAAATCTATTTGTTCACATGTTTTCATCAAGCATACAGTGAGTAATGAGACACAGAGGTAAACTGGATGTTTCTGTTCTAGAATATCACCATATAGCATGAAAATGTCTAGAAGAATTGACTTTTGTGGGCATCATCATCATTTTACTGAGCCTATGTAGAGTATAGAATATGTGTTAGATCAATTCTAAATTTTTAGTGAGCTTCTTTTATTTTCGTTAAGTGAAACAGAATTATATGACTTTTATCTGTTCTTTCCTTCCTTCAGCCATTCCCATGCTGTCTTCTCAGAATGATAGCTTCATTAATATGTACATTAGTATTCTCATTTACCTCTGAAACAAACTCAAATATTGTGAACTTAGTGTCTTATTATAAAAATAATTTTTATGACATATTATTGATTTACTACTAATATTATGCATATACATATATTTATTTCTGACAAGAAAACATCTTTTCTGAATAGTCATAAACATATTTATTTTGGTTTTGCCCATAGAATGTAACCATTTGGCTTGTCAGTTTTAAATTCATAGATGTCTGTTATTCTAAAATAGTAAAAAAAAAAAAAAAAAAGTAGTGTATAATATCCATAGTACTGTATACAGACCAAAGAAGCTAAGTGACAAGGAGGCCCCAATGGCTTGCATTTCAATCAGAAAGTGAAATTAAATAGGCATTTGAGGTAAGGAACTGGATAGGACCAGAAGGAGACAGAAACAGGAATGATTAAGTGTTGTGAGGATAGAGGAAGAAAGAACTGGGAGAGAGAAGTGAAATCAATGAGGGAAGAGGACATCCCTGAGATGAGCCCTAGAAATGTATAATAAGAAAATATCCCAGGAATCTACATCGCTGACCTTAGCTAAGATTCCAAGCAACCGGGTATATGAAACAAGAACTAGGCACCTCCTATAACCAGCCAAGAATTCCAATGGAGGGATGGAGACACACACCCATGCACAAAATCTTTCATCCATGGCTTGTTGTGTTACAAGATACGGAGCAGAAATTGAGGAAATGTTCAACCAATGGGTATCCCACCTGTGATCCATTCCATGAAAAAGAGCCAACCCCTCAAACTCATATTAACGATATTCTACTATAATTACAGAGGAGAGTCCAACATAACAGTCCACTGAGAGGCTTCACCCAACAGCTAATAGAACCAGATGGAGAGATCCACAGTCAAACTTTTAGTAGAGCTCAGGAAATCTTGTGGAAGACCTTGAAGGAAGGATTGAAGGAGCCAGAGATGTCAAGGACACCAAAAGAAAATCTGCAGAATCAACCAACCTGGGCCATAGAATCTCATTGAGACTGAACCACCAACCAGAGAACTTGCATAGGACAAACATAAGCTCCATACAAGTATGTAACGTATGGGCAGTTAGCTCTTTATGTGGGACTTTGAACAGCAGAATCTGGGCTCTCTGTGACTATTCTGCCTGACTTTGGATCCATTTCCCCTAAGTATGCTGTTTTGTCTAGCCTCAATAGAAGACATGCTTAATCATTCTGCAAATTGATATGCCAAGGAAGGTTGATACTCATGGCAGGCATCCACTTGGCTGAGGAGAAAAAGAAGTGGGCATGGATAAGGATACATGAGAGGTAGGAAATGTGAAGAGAGGAAAGAAGGGAAGCTGCTATTGCTATTGGTATGTAAAATATTAATTAATGAAAGTAAATTGGTAATTGGTAAAGTAAAAAATTAATTAGTGAAAATATTTTAAGCTTTTCAGTAGCACTTCTTATATTCATATTTTGTTTAACTATTAAATATCTCAATTAATAGATATATAATTATATTATAAATTTGGATTCATAAATACATTATTTGATACTTTAAAACAAATTAAGTAGCTATTATCTATGTGTAGAAAGTAAAGTTTGAGCACATACAAATATCTTTACTAATTTTCCTTAAAGTAATTTATTTTAAGTCATTTCATTTTACTTCAGGAGGGTAATATAGACTTCAGTCACATATTCAGTGCAAGAAGCCATGTATATAATTCGATGTGTTCATTTAGAGATACAAAATTTGATTTACTAACAGCTGCATTTACAAACATTTTTTTGCGTGTCCTCATTCTTCCAAAAATCAAAACTTTGTCTCTAATTATTTGTTCCCCATGAATTATTCACTCTTTAAATCAATTATCCATGTAAAAAAATCGGAAAAGATTAGTTTCTGTTTTTTCCAGTTGACAAGTTGGTATTGTCTTTCAAGAGAGTAAATGTGTGGCATATCGACAGATTTAGCTTCTCAAACAGAATTCCTCATTGTGTGTGTGTGTGTGTGTGTGTGTGATACTGTCTTTTGGATTCCCATATTTATTATCGACAATGTATATGCTTATTGAAAGAAAGAAGAGATTTGCCACGTACTCTTTTCAAAGCTGATGTTCTCATCCCAGTATCTGCCAAATATTCTGCAGTAATATGCTACTTTGCCAAATTTCAGGTGTTAAACTGCCATCTAATGATTTTTTTTTTATTCTCCTGTGGTTAACAACTTTGAACATGTGATAAATAAAGTAGATTTTTGTTGGTTTTTGAATTTTGCCCTTTCTGTGGAATGTACTCATCAAAGAAATGCCTACATGGCTAATGTGGAGAAATTTTTTTTCTTGCACAAAGCTTTGAGAACAAAATCTCACTGATAATATCAGTAAATATCATTCAACCACATGAACCTTTTTGGTTTTGTGAAACAGGTGTCAGAACATAATAAAAGAATCAAATTAAACAAAAACTAATTTAAATTCTTTCATCATATGGGTTCCATTCTGGTAGAATTTGATACACCATAGAATTTGACCTACTTGCTCAGCATCCAGTAAACAAATTATTATTATTTACCTAGGTACTTGAAGTATTTTTTATAAAACGATAGTTGCATGAGTATGTTCCTTCTCATATGTTGGTAGGTTACATGTATGAAGGGTCCTCATCAGTCAGAAAAGAGCCCAGATCTCTTGGATCTAGATATTACAGATGGTTATGAGCTTACACACAAGTGATCGCAAGTGAGCCCAAGTTCTTTAAAATAACAGTTGCTGCCCTTAACTGCTGGGCCATTTCCCCAGGCCCCAGAATGCAGTTTTAAAGTATAAATGGGTAGCCCAGTTATTTGTTACCCAGGCACTAGGTAGGTAGAAGCTATAAGAAAGAGATGTTTAACGAAGTCCAGCAAGAACAACCCTTAAACCTGCTAAGGAGAATGACCTAGAAAAACTTCCCCAGAAGAGATGACATTTTATTCACTTTGCTAAATGTAAGCATTTTATTTCTGGAAAGAACACTGGGAGAAAAAAAGGAATTCTATAGGCAAGTAGAGGAAACATATAAGAAGATATAGCCCACTTAGAAATTTGGATTCATAAAGGCATGCAGGCATGAGGAATATATTATCCTCACTGTGCATGAATTGAGATCCTTTTGTACATAACCTCACCTGTAAATCAAATTCATTCCATTTGTAACAATCTATGTGACTTGTATATGATAGGGTGAAACCTAATTCATATTACAAGGAGATTACTCATCTTGCAATCCTACTTTCAGCAAATGGGATCAGAGAATTTTGTATGCCAATATCAGAAAAACAATTTAGATTTTTCTTATTCACACAAATTGATAGGGAGCAATAAATATTTACCATTTAATATTCTTGTATATATATTCATGTATATATATTCATATATTTTTTAAATCCCAGAGAACTAGCATGTTCATATGCTAGGCATACCATCATGCAGCCTATTATAGACGTTTTTTGTCAGGATTGAAAGTCATTTCAAACAAGAGAAGAAAGACAAACCTGAAGACTTGAAACTTGAAGACTGTCACCTGCTCCCTTGCTGATGGATATGGGATTGGTGTGGGAAGCTGTTAGACATCTGGAAAGAACAGTAAGAGCAGACAGCCAAGGGAAAATATTGGCATTCTATCTAATGTATTCCATAACTGAAATCTGAGGGAATTAAAATGTGATGTATTTAGAAACCTGTCTGGACTGCTGACTCAAAAATATACATTTGAAACAGGGCAAAAATAAATTCAGGTTATATTTACCTATCGTCCTAGCTAACAAACTTAGCTAGATGTACTAATGAAATGTAGGCTGCTTTTCTAATTCTTAGCTGCATATATTGGTAAATGGAAGTTTACAAAATTGTGAATGATATCCAAACAGTATGATTTCCTCAAATAAAGTTCATCTTTACAGACTCAAATAACACAAATTGGTAAGGAGCTATGAATATTTACCATTTAATATGCTTGTATATATATATATATATGTATATTCATATATATATTCATATATTTTTAAAATCCCCAGCACATTTCACGCAAAGTTCAATTTCATAGAAAAATGTTAATTAAAGGAGAATAATTTAAATTCTACCCATCAGAACTAAGGGTTGTTCATAAAATACTTGACCACATATCACTTCACAAGAAACAAAATCTTAAAGTTATATAAGGTATATGAATATTTATACTCTTATGAGACAAGCATATGTTTTCTTTTGTCTATGATTTTTATTCTTTAAACATTTTTAATTTATTTTTAATATTACTTCCTTCTATTTAATCTTTTTTTTTTTTTTACAATCCAGATTTTATTCCCCTCCCATTCGACCCTCCAGACTGATCCACATCCCATATCTCCTCCCTGACCCCTATCTTCAGGACCCAATAGGGATGACACTATCTGAAATACCCAACAAAGGGAAGATAGAACCTCTAGACACCATATCCAGTGGTAGAACCTCTAGACACCATAACCTCAGATTGAGGGATGGGGCCACCTACCCCTCTCAAAAAATATTAACCCAGAATTGCTCTATATATAGATACTGCAGGAAAAAAGAGTGGAACAGAGAATGAAGGAAAGGTCATCCAGAAACTGTCCAACCTATTGATCCATCCCATCTTCAGACACCAAACTCAGACACTGATGCTGATGCCAAGAAGTGCTTATTGACAGGAGGCTGGTATAGGTGTCCGCTAAGAGGCTCTGCTAGAGCCTGACCATTTCCAATTTGGGTGCTTGTAGCCAATGATCAGACTAAGCCCAGGGATCCCAAAGGAAGAGTTAGGAGAAGGACTGAGGAGCTGAAGGGGTTGGAAACCCCTTAGGAAGAACTACAATATCAACCAACCCCAGAGCTCTCTGGTACTAAACCACCAAACAACGATTAAACATGCAGGGATCCATGGCTCCAGCTGCATTTGTAGCAGAGGATGGCCTTATCTGGCATCAATGGGAGGAGAGGCCTTTGGTCCTGTGGGGTTCAATGCTCCAGCACAGGGAAATGCTAGCATGGAGAGGAGGGAGGGAGTGGGTAGGTGGTTGGATCACGCTAATAGAAGCATGTGGAGGGGAGATGGGATGGGGGAAAGGAAGGAATTTCTTCAATTTTAGGCTAAATATTGATAATTAATATAAGAAAGGGATTTCAGAAAGAACATTCTATTTTCCTGAATGAAATTGTGTTTATGTATAGTAGTTTAAAGATATATGTGTATATATGTGTACATATATATATATATATATATATAATTCAGTGAGTGTATATACATGTGTGTATATATTTATATAATGATAAATTATAGATCATATTACATAATTTGTAAAAAATTTTATTATACTATTTGCTTTATTGAATAATCTATGCTATAAATAATATGTTGTATATATTATATATGGATTATATATGTACACAGTCATATTTACATAATAAAGATATCAATTTCTATTTCTACATAATTTATACATAACTTTAGAAGACATACCTTGATTTTTTACAAAATTGTAATCAAAATTTGCTCTAAGTTTATTTTTACTTTTAAAGAGGAAGCTTTAGGCTTTTTGTAGCAAAAGTAAAACTTATAACACAGACTATAACATTTTACATTTAGATACTTAATTTGCAGTATTTTAATAAGGTGAAATTAAATTTAATGTAATATTAAAACATGCTTAATAAGCATATAAGATATTTTAAATATATGAAAAGTTTAATAATATTATATAAAGCTATGCATTTTAAAGCATGTTTAACTCCATAAATTATTTTATAAATCTGAAAGTTATCAAAATAATATTATGTAAAACCATATTCTTTTTTTGTCACATAAAATTCTAAAGGCATATTTGAAGCATTTGATTAAAACCTTTTCTATATCATGTAAGTTTACATAATCATTGATCATAGTGGTTTAAATTTTATAGTTCTTTTCAGATTTAAGATAAAATTGACATGAAGTTCTTTTATTTTGTTGAGTCAACCATCTCACAATATATGGATTGAAATAAAATTACTAATATATCATTTCTTTCTCTTTTGAAAGATAATTTTATTCAACAGCTAAAGAATATTCCTTTTATAATTTAGATGAACTTTTTATCAAATTTCCATGAACACACAATCAACTAACAAGGGTAAATGAATTAATTCTTAGGCAGCTTTTTCTTTTCTTTTTTACACTAGAATGACACTTGCCAACTTTATTATCCCTGTCTAGAACACTCCCTAATTAAACTGACCATAGCTTTGCATCTTCACATATTCTAGCTTCTGTCATAAGCAGAATCAATATTAACCACCACACAAGAAAATGTTCTAATATTTAACCACTGTATAGTATGATCTATTGAACATTCTAACAGACAAATGTGCTTATTAATAAGGCACATGATCTGAGTTCAATCTCTTGACACATATTGATGAAAAGAACCAAATACCTCCAGTTGTTCTTTCCCTCTGCCCATAGTCTATGCCAATTGCTCACTGATACTTTCCACATCCGTCGATTATACATAATATATAATTAGTTTTAAACACACTGTGATATAAGACATGACAAAAGGAAAACTATCAAAAACATCATCTTAATTTACGTTATTATTTGAGTAAATATGTCACCCTGTCCACTATTATAAAATTCAAGCGGTATTTGGTGCTGGAAATTAAATAAAATAATTTTTGTTATAAATTTCAATCCTGCTTAATCTATGTTATACAGTGTGGTTTTCTTCTTGACATTACAAATGATACTTTCCCCATGGGTCCATCAGACAAATGTCATTTGTATTTTCTCAGAAATAACCGATACAAAATATACTATTAAATATTAATTCTGAGTAGTTCCATTGCTTCTCATTCTTGTTATATCCTAAGACAGGTAATATTTTCTGTAGTCACCTCTGTGTTCTCAAAATTAGAATAATACAGATATATTTCCCTGGTACATGTATCAATCATCAAAATCAAGGTAGATCCAATTCCCTTTGGTAAAAAAGACATGGAAGAATCGTCAAAGAATACAATTGTCATACAGAGAATAAAGTTTGAAGGCTATTTGTATTTATCAGTTTGAAGAAAAATAACTTTACAAAAAGAATCCAATATTGTGTCCTGTTATTATTTCAGTGATCTACAAACTTCATTATTGAAAAGTATGAGGTGAAGCAAGTTTGCATGTATATTTCAAAGATGTAACAGTAAATTATAAGGGAATATCCTGACTGTTAAGATTCCCAGACTCAGCCTTTCTCTCTATATAAACCAATTATCTATATGCTCTACTGGAGGACTTCTCTTGGGACCTTCCTGTCTACACTATTCTTTTCCACTCATCTGCTGTTTGCCACAATGTTTCCCTAACCAGGTCAGTTGTCTCTCACATCCTCTCCTTTGAGGGTGATGAGAATCAATGAAGGAAGAAATGTCTTAGATGTATCAGGACATGGCCATTACAAATACAAAATACAAAAAAAAAAAAAAAAAAAAAAACCAACAACAACAACAACAAAAAAAAACCCAAAGTCTCCAGATGGGTTAGGTTTTTATCTTAGTAAACTGTATATTTCTGAACTCTAAGAATAAACACTTTGCAATTTCTCTAAGTTGTCTTATCAAATATGAATGAATTATGAAATTTACAGATGAAACTAGACACTTTCAATGAAATAACAATTTTGTGTCCCACTATTATAGTGTTTAATGTTATTAAGGCAATGAGTTTTTCTCCAGGTTGTTGTATGATTGAAAACAAAAGTGTATATACTAAATAAAATCATGGTATCTTATTTAATTTAGTTAAAAATAACACTGAAGGAAAATAAAGCAAAAAAAATGCATATTTGGGCTCACTATGTAGAAGAGAGTGATTGTTCTTCCAGTAAGGTTCCTGTGAGGTCATTATGTGCAAGTAAAACTTCTTTAATTGAGGAAAGGATGGAATATTGTCAGGTTGCATTAAAAGGCTTTAATAAAATGTAATGATGATAATACATAACCAGGCATTGAATATTATATATATATATATATATACATATATACATATATATACATATATATTACATATATATATACATATATATTACATATATATACATATATATATATAATATTATGGGATGTGTTTATCCATTCTCTTAAATTGGTGATGACAGTCTTTCTTCATCTGTGGCAGTATATTAGACATATAAGTGAAAGGACAGGCCTTCATTTTTAGATATACTCACTGGTGTAATACATCACTATAGAAACCATATATCTAACCATTCCAAAATTTATCTTTTTGTCAATTATATTTATTTTGACCAAGATATAACAGAAATATATTAACAAGAACTTCCAGGTAGAAACAACACAGAAAATTCTAACATCAAATTTAAAGTGGAAATTGTCAAATAGAATTGATAGCAAAAGATCAGATCTCACAGCATAGAAACACTAGCTATGTGGGCATATTATTTACGAACAGGAAAAACAAAACTCCTTTATTTGGATCTCAGCTGTCCTGATTCATTGAAGCTTTATAGCACATCAGTTATGAAGCAAGGATTCTGCCAGAAATCTTTTTCACATTGTTTTAGAGAATGAGTTAATATATGTTAATTTTCCACTAATTATAAACCCAATGATGTTTTCATTAATGGGCATTCATTTGGCACTGAACTTTATGAGATGTCAGTAATCCATTTCAGTCAAGGAACTGTGGAGTCAAACATAGTGTCATCACCTTGAGAAAATATCCTGGTCTAATTGTAGGACTGAATAAGTTTTACTATTTGAGTGCAAGGGAAAATGAAGGAAACAAACACATGTGTATGATTACTGAAAAATAAGCTAAGTTTATCACATATTTGATCTAAGCCACACTAATTTTCAATTGAACAATGTGTCTGCATACTTAGTTAAGTAATGTCTGACTCAAAAATTAAAGCAAAATAGAGACTGACATAAAGTCAAGAGTGAACTCTATATTTTATTGTGGTTACTCCTTACATATATGCAGAATGCATAAAGGATCAATATTTGATTTCAATTACTGTTTTTTAAAAATTATATTTATTCATTTTTTACAGTCCAGTCATTAGCCACCTCCAGTTATGCCCTCTGACAGTTCCTCTTCTCATTCCTCCTCACCAGTCTTCAAGAGGATGTGCCCTTTCGCTCACATACACCCCAACACCTCTCCAGACCTCTCCACTCTTTGGGGCCTCAAGTCTCTCAAGGACTAAGTGCCTCTCCTCTTACTGAGGCCAGACATAGAAGTCCTGTACTGTATATATGTTGGGGATCTCGTATCAGCTGTTGTATGCTGCCTGGTTGGTAGTTCAGTGTTTGAGAGATCCTGGGGATTCAGGTTACATAAGACTGATGGTTTTACTGTGGGATCACCCTCCTCTTCAACTTCTTATAGCCTTTCCCTAATTCAACCACAGGGGTATTCATGCTTTTTGGAAAAGCTTTGTTTTTGCTCTCTTCAGGGTATTTTTTTTTAAAGATTTAATTATTATTATATGTGAGTATACACTGTAGGTGTTGTCAGACACACCAGAAGAGGGCATCTGATCTCTTTACAAATGTTTGTGGTTGCTGGCAATTGAACTTAGGACCTTTGGAGGAGCACTTGGTACTCTTACCCTCTGAGGCATCTCTCCAGCCCCTCTCAGGTTATTTTTAAAGTCCTTCACTCTTATGTGCTTTTTTGGAAGATGCCCTTCTCTACATCTGATCCATTACTACCTACTTAAATTTTTCTAATTGAAACACACATATGTGAATCTTAAAACCTGACATTAATATACTAGAGAAAACATGCAGTGTTTCATTTTTGATTATGACTTACCTCACTCATGACTGTTTTCAACTCCATCCATATTTTAATCAGTTATTTTAGTAAGTGCTTTTTATTTAATTTTTCTTAAAATATACTCTCATCACATTCTTTACCCTTGCCCAACTTCTACCATAGCTTTTTAATGCCCTGCCCACTCAAATATCATATTCCTTACTTTTCATGAAAACAAAATGAAGAAAACAGCCAAGCACCAAGCACACACACACACACACACACACACACGAACCATAAAGTCCATTTTGTGTTGGACAACTGCTCATTGTCATCAAGCCTTTCCTGGAATGTGGATGATTTATTTGGTGACACTCCCTAGAAGATCAATTACAACTATCTTCCTGGTTATGGGTAGAATTTTGTGTCCATTTTCCCAGGTCAGTTCTAAGATTTTTGTCTCATTTTAAGTTATACAAATCTTCTTCAAGGTGTCAAACACACTGTGAGTTTATGTGTGTATCATCCCTGAGAATTCTTGGTGATACGTTTCCTTGAAGTCACCACCAACTTTGGTGTTTATACTGTCACCCTATTTTTCCCTTTTAGACCTGCTAGTTTTGAGGGAAATGGTTTAATAAAGAAATGCCCCTTTGCTCTAAGTATTCCAAAATCATACTTTGTATAATTGCAATTGTTTATGTTAATTATAATCTACTTCAAGAAGCTTTTTGTGAAAAAAAAAGTTGAGAAAGTCTCAGTTCTGTAGGTATAAGAAGTCGTGATTAGTAGTAAAATTATTATCATCTTCTCTTAGCCAAATAATAGTAGTAAAATTTCCCCTACTGCCCATGATTTATCGAATTTCAAATACTTGACCAAATAAATTGTCTGTTAGGATTGGGTTCAATTTTATAAAATTGCCATTAGATCAAATAAAAGAATGGGTAGATTACTTCCATGTCATTGTAGAAACCAGTAGTTAACCTTTATTTTAAATGTCTGCTTTCCAAAGAAATTTTGTTCATCTGTTTTTCATCATATCTACTATTTTTAAAAATGTGTACCATAATAGAAAATTTATTAAAATATAGCATACATTAAAGTAAAGAAATACAGTTACTCTTCAATAATGACAAACACCAATGCTTCTGTGACTTGTATCTTCTACCTGGATGTGCCTACCACATTGATATTTCTCTAAACGTATTTTTTATGTTTTGATCTCAGTGATACAGGGAACTGGAATATATAAGTTTTCCAGTTTTTCTGACATGTTCATACCTATTGCCAATGTGTTGTAACAAAACAATAGATAGCTCTGACCTGGGCCTTCAATGAATATAGAAATGGTAGAGATATAGTTATCTTGTTCCAGTGGGATTTATTCAACCAGTATGAAATATGAGCCTCCCAAAACTTACTATAGATAAACTTTAAATATAACATGTTCATTTCTAAAATAACACCAATGTCTTATAGTATAGTTAGATCACTGAACTTGGGAAGATAAGATGGTGCTTGAAAGCAAAATCTTGAGAGCAGACTCATTAGAGTATAATCCTGCCTTTGCTATCATATCTGTTTTCCATCCTCCAATGATATTAGGGGTCAAAATTTGCTTTTGAATTAATTCAATGTATAAAATTCTTTCATACCAGTCCTAGAAATGATATTATAATATATTAATCATTTTATTAAATTATTCATAAGAGAATGTCATAGACATATCTTATATGAATAGATCAAAAACTGAAAATAAATTTCTATTTGTCCTATTAATCTAAAAGGATTATATAATGAATGTGTTCAAAAGAGTTCATAAGAGGTTCCAGTACTGAGGCCTCTGGTGGGAACCTTCAGAACCCGCTTTAGGATCCAGAACAGCCTGGGCTGCAAAGCCACATCTCCAGGTCCTGCAAGAGGGCAGAGGAACACCCAGGAGTCTGGCTGGGAGGAGTCAGTGTGCTCTGATGAGTCCAGCAGGCCCTGGCAGGAGCCTTCGGGTGCCTGCTTTGGGATCTGAACAGCCTGGGCCACAGCACTCGGTCTCCAGGAAGTGCGGGAGACCTGGTGTGCACCCAGAGGCAGTCTGGGAACTCACAGCACAGCTTGCTCCTGTGACACTGGAGCTTAGGCTCCAGTCCGGAGGCCTCTGGTGGGAGCCCTCAGATCTCTCTGTTTCCGGATCCAGATAAGCCTGGGCAGCAACACCACATCTCCAGGTCCTACAAGAGGCAAGAGGGACTTCCGGGCAGCCAGCGGGGAGAAGTCTGTGTGCTCTGGTGAATCCAGCGGGCACCAGCGGGAGCCTTCAGGTGTACTGCTTCAGGATCTGAACAGCCTGGGCAACAGCACCCTGTCTCCAGGCAGTGCAGGAGGTAAGCTGTGCACCAGAGGCCACCTGGGAAGGGGCAGCTTGCACTGGTGAGTCCAGCATTGACAAGACCAGCTAACACCAGTGAGAACTAGATAGCAAAAGGCAAACGCAGGAACGTCACTAACAGAAATCAAGGCAATATGGCAACATCTGAACCCAATTCTCCTTTACCAGCATGTCCTGGATACCCCATCACACCAGTAAAACAAGATTTTGATTTAAAATCACTGGTCATGATGCTGGTACAGGAACACATGAAGGACATACTTAAAGAAATTCAGGAGAAAATGGATCAAAAGTTAGAAGCCCTTGCAAGGGAAACACAAAAATCATTGAAAGAAATCCAGGAGAATACAAAAGACAATAATGAGGAAACACAAAAAACACTTAAAGAAATACAGGAGAACTTTGGTCTACAGGCTGAGGTCATGAAAGAGGAAATACAAAAATCTCTTAAAGAATTACAGGAAAGCACAAA
Source organism: Apodemus sylvaticus (assembly GCF_947179515.1). Taxonomy (NCBI): domain Eukaryota; kingdom Metazoa; phylum Chordata; class Mammalia; order Rodentia; family Muridae; genus Apodemus; species Apodemus sylvaticus. The sequence goes on from NC_067487.1 coordinate 23,099,786, forward strand.
CAAGCAAGTGAAGGAGCAAAGCAAAACCATCCAAGATCTAAAATCAGAAGTAGAAACAACTAAGAAAACTCAATGGAAGACAACTTTGGAGATAGAAAGCCTTGGTAAGAAATCAGAAGACATAGATGCAAATATCAACAACAGAATACAAGAGATAGAAGAAAGAATCTCAGATGCTGAAGATACCATAGAAACCATGGACTCAACAGTTAAAGAAAATGCAAAATGCAAAAAGCTTGTAACCCAAAATATCCAGGAAATCCAGGACACAATGAGAATACCAAACCTAAGGATTATAGGCATAGATGAGAGTGAAGATTTACAACTTAAAGGGCCAGCAAATATCTTCAATAAAATTATGGAAGAAAACTTCCCTAACCTAAAGAGAGAGATGCCTATGAATATACAAGAAGCCTACAGAACTCCAAACAGACAGGACCCGAACAGAAATACTTCCTGTCACATAATAATCGAAACACCAAATGTACTAAACAATGAAAGAATATTAAAGGCAGTAAGAGCAAAAGGCCAAGTAACATATAAAGGAAGACCTATCAGAATCACACCAGACTTCCACCTGAGACTACAAATGCTAGAAGATACTGGGAAGATCTCATGCAGACTCTAAGAAAACACAAATGCCAGCCAAAACTACTATGCCCAGCAAAACTCTCAATCACCATAGATGGAGAAACTAAGATATTCCATGACAAAACCAAGTTTACCCAATATCTATCCACAAACCAAGCCCTACAAAGGATAATGGGAGGAAAACAGCAATACAAGGAGGGAAACTTCACCCTGGAAAAAGCAAGATAGTAAACTTTTTTCATCAAACCCAAAAGAAGTTAACCACTCAAATTTAAAAAATAACATCAAAATTGACAGGAATTAATATTCACTATTCCTTAATATCTCTTAACATCAATGGACTCAATGCCTCAATAAAAAGACATAGACTAACTGACTGGTTGCATAAACAGGACCCTCCATTTTGCTGCATACAGGAAACACACCTCAGGGTCAAAGACAAACACTACCTTAGAGTAAAAGGCTGGAAGACAATTTTACAAGCAAATGGTCTCAGGAAACAAGCTGGAGTAGCCATTCTAATATCAGATAAAATTGACTTTCAACCCAAAGTCACCAAAAGAGACTCTGAGGGACACTTCTTGCTGGTCAAAGTGAAAATACAACAAGAAGAACTCTCAATCCTGAACATCTATGCTCCAAATACCAGAGCACCCTCATTCATAAAAGAAACTTTATTAATGCTCCAATCACACATTGTACCTAACACAATGATTGTGGGTGACTTCAACACTGCACTCCCATCAAATTGGGAAAGGATAGTGACCAACCCTACATCTGATAGAGGGCTAATATCCAATATATACAAAGGACTAAAGAAGTTAGACCCCAGGGAGCCAAATAACCCTATCAAAAAATGGGGTACAGATCTAAACAAAGAATTTTCACGTGAAGAAATTCGGATGGCCAAGAAGCACCTTAAGAAATGCTCAAAATCATTAGTCATTAGGGAAATGCAAATCAAAACAACCCTGAGATTTCCCCTTACACCAGTCAGAATGGTTAAGATCAAAAACTCAGGAGACAGCAGGTGTTGGTGAGGATGTGGAGAACGAGGAACACTCCTCCACTGCTGGTGGGGCTGTAAGATGGTACAACTACTTTGGAAATCAGTCTGGGGGTTCCTCAGAAAACTGGACATGACACTTCTGGGGGACCCTGCTATATCTCTACTTGTCATATACCCAAAGGATTCCCCAGCAAGCAATAAAGACACATGCTCCATCATGTTCATAGCAGCCTTATTTATAATAGCCAGAAGCTGGAAAGAACCCAGAGGTCCCTCAAAGGAGGAATGGATACAGAAAATGTGGTATATTTACACAATGGAATACTACTCAGCAATTAGAAACAATGAATTCACAAAATGTTTAGGCAAATGGTTTGATCTGGAAAATATCATCCTAAGTGAGGTAACCCAATCACAAAAGACTACACATGGAATTCAATCTCTGATAAGTGGATATTAATTAGCCCAGAAGCCCCAAATCCCCAAGGCACAAATCGCATAACAAATGATTCCCATGAAGAAGTGTGGAGAGGGTCCTGATCCTGGAAAGGCTTGATCTAGCATTGGAGGGAGATATAAGGACAGAGAAAAAGGGGGGAGGTGATTGGAGAATGGATGGAGAGAAGGTTTATGGGACATGTGTGGAGGGGGGCTCCGGGAAAGGGGAAATCAATTGGAATGTTAAAAAAAGATTGTAGAAAATAAAAATATTTAAAAAATAAGTTTATAAATATTGCATTAGAAATGTGTAAAAAGCTGGGCGGTGGTTGCACACGCTTTTAATCCCAGCACTCTGGGAGGCAGAGGCAGGCAGATTTCTGAGTTCCAGGTCAGCCTGATCTACAGAGTGAGTTCCAGGACAGCCAGGGCTATATAGAGAAACCCTGTCTTGGAAAAACAAAACAAAACAAAAAACTAAAACCAAAAAAATAGGTCTTTTTGATTGAGACTGTCCTAATTTTTCAATCAAACATTAAAATATTTCTAAATTAAGTACAATTTCATCATTTAAGGTGTCAGAAATTTCAAAATGCCCATTTGGGAGGCCCTTTCTTATAACCAATTAAAATTAGAAAAACAAACCTGGGAAATGTACTAACCCTCTTCTGTCTATGAACACCCAGAAAAACTTTTGTAAAGATATGAACAGTGGCAATTTATAGCAATCCTCTTGTAAATTATTTTGGGCAAGTAAGTGATACATTCATGTCTGTGTCATCCATGCTTCAGTCTTGAAGAGCACTTTTGCTTACATGAGAGATCCTTATTAGGGTGGGTATCTTTGATTCTGTGATTTTTAAACTAGTTCCAAACCATAATAAAATCATTCTATTAGCTGAGGAATGCATTTTCAGAATAAATAATTCTCAACGCGAGAGTTACAATTGTTCTGTTTTGTATCTCATTACAAAATTCATGACTTTCTCTTCAGGAGGTCAGATGCTGGTTTATAGGTCAAAATTAATGGAAGACACATGTTTGATTAATTCTACTGCCAAAGCCTCAGGCCACCCATTTCCACAATGAACATTCTAGAAATTGCAGGTATCACACACATTGTGCTTTTATATGTTCTGCACTAGGATCATACTGTGGCCTTTTGTGGAATCTGAAGTAGATATGCTCTTGCCCAAGGCTTCTAAAATCACAACATATTCTTAGTGTATGTGATATTATTTAACTTCAAATGATTGTTAAAAGCACTCTTTTTTTAAATATAAAATTTCTGTCCTAATTTTAAAAGATTTTTAAATGCTTTAGAATTCTTTCTCTAAATAATAAATGACAAAAATGAAACATATAAAAATATATTTGCTTTGTTTGGAAATACTGACTTGGTGTGACAAGCTGTGGCATGCGTCTTTTATTGTCTTATATTGGGAATATTATCATTTTAGTGAAACTTAATGCCAGCTCAGATCTATCTGACATGACATCTCTGTTTTCTGGAAACTAATTTTTATCCTCATTTTTGCCAGAATTTCTTTTTACTTCTCTGTTTTCTCTATTTTTTTATTTTTCATATATATGAAAAGTATTAAATACATATATTTAGTATAACTTAATTAACTTAATCTTTATATAATTAATCTCTGTATTACATTATAACCTGTTCTTACCTGGTTTCTTCTGGATAAAATGTCCCTGACTTTCATGTTTGAGAAATGTCAACCATGGAATAGCTGACTGTCCATTAACTTCTTTGCTGATTTTAGAACAAGATGTTCTTTAGACATCATTAAAACCTGGTGTATGTTTGTTCTAAATGGACAAAAATATTTCAGTTGAAAAGCCAAACACAAAATAATACAGAGATATCAATAGATGGCTAAGTGATAACATATACAGAGATTATTACTCTCTTGGCTGAACAATATAGTCCAGGCTTTATTTATTTATTTATTTATTTATTTATTCATTCATTTATTTTTTATCTATCTTTTTTATAAAAGCCACTCAACTACACATCCACATGCTTGATTTGATGAGTGTTTACCTTATAAACATGTAGCTCTCACTGTTTGTGTCTTACTTTAAGAGATTTGGCTAATAGTATTTATTTGGCAACCAGGAAGCTTTTCTATAATCGTTACTTACATGTGGAAAATGTTCTTATCTTCTTTCTATCACTCACATGTATAACTTTGTACACATGTAAGAGGGTAAACAGCATATCATATCCACTTCAGGCTGCTTATCCCAATAGCACTGGACAACAGGTTGATAATTGGCCTGGACCCACTTTATGGACAGTGGTTTTAAGAGAGAGACAAAAATAAATAAGAGAAAGAACTAGAAACAACAGGAGTATAAGAAAAACCTCTTTTGAATGTGGAGCAAAGGGAGCATAGGCCAAGACTACAGAACATTCCTATAAGCTGCAATATGCCATGAAGTATATGTCTGCCTACAGACCACATAACTATCTATGGCTATGCAAACAATTTTGTATTTTTGTTATACAAATCATAAGACTGTATCAAGGCTGTTCAAAATCAATAGCTGCACAGTGATATATTATAATACTAATTGACAAATAATATAGAGATGAAATACTTTTCTATATGCTAGTAAAACCTTCTGTTAATAAGTGAATGACATGTATCTTTCTTTTACATTTATATGCATGTGTAATATGTTTGAATGAATGTTCCCATGTAAGGGATACACATGTGTGTGTGGGTTCTTCTATTCATGTGTCTTGAATGTAGAGGTTTGGGCTTGATATCAGGAGACTTCTTGATCATTGTCTGTTTTATTCATTGTCTTAGTTTTTCAATGTAACATCATACTAGATGCTGCATAGTCAACTTAGGCAACTGGTTCCAGGAATTCCCTGTCTCTGCCTTCTCAGTTATTAGTAATATGTAAAAAAAAAAAAAAAAAAAAACACTATGTGAGAAATAACTATAGTGTTATAGATAATGATGTCACATAGATAAATGAAGGTCACAAATAATGCCAAATAAACTTGAGAATTTTCTGAATTGTTATGAGTTAACAGATTAAAAGTAGAATTTCATATAGGAAGAAGAATGTTTAAATATTATAAAGAAATTTAAATATTAGAAAGACATGTCAGAAGTGGGATCCAGTGCAAATTGGAAGATGGCTCAATGGATGAGAGCGTACTGTGTAAGCATGGCAATCAAACCATATCCACAGAATCTGGGTAACTGCTACACGCTCAGGACAGTCGACTTCCACATGTTTTTATAGAACATATATAAATTTGTTTGTATTATATTGTAACATTTAAATGGGCATAATTTCAATTTAACTAATTTACAAGTATATTATAATATTCTACAAGTTTTATAAGTACTGAAAGTGACTTGAATGTCAAGCATGAGATCATTTTGTGAGGAGAATGTCTGTTGTCAGTGATGTTACATGGCTGTTGTACTGGAGTACAAACTTTTAAAGACCTTCTATCATCTGTGATCTGACTAAGTCTCTAGGAAAGGGCATGTGTCTCTTGTCACCTAGATAGGGATTCTGATCATTATTGGAGAGAAACCCTTTCAGCAGGCATGGGGGTAGTGGAAAGACTTTGACACTTTGCTGGCTTTATTCAAAGTTTGGTTTGGCAGGAGATTCTTGGAAACTGGACAAGCACTAATAGAGCAACAGGGGATGTTTGAGTTCAGTTTCAAATCCAAGTTAAATCAATTCATGATTGCTACCAAAAGGAAACACAGACAATGTTCAGAGGGGCACCAGACTCTGGATTAGAACAGCTATTTTAAGACCTTTCCAAAATGGCATCTAACTTTCAATAATTTCCAACTTAACTGCTTCCTTTTATTTTGAGAATTCAGTTTGATTCCTTCAAGTTGTACTAGCTTGATGGGTTAATTGCACTTCCAAACACCATCGTCTTATGGTAGTATCCTGAATTATACTGGGATTTCATTATGATACAAATTATCAGTAGTTATTTTGAGAAAAAGTAGGCACTGTCTTAGAATAGTAAGAGAGAAAATGAAACCCTCAACAAAATAATGGTTTCAGTTCATAAAGGTACATACACATAAGAAAGAGTTATTTTATTTACTGTTGAAATAAGTTTAAATAATAATGACTGCTTTTCTATATGAAGCATCAACTGTGTATGTGTTATTTAGGAATATTTTAAGTATTAAAAATTAATGGGGAGCATCATTATCTAAAGATTATACCAATCACAAAACTGTCCTGTAACCAGGTATTTAATTTAAAAATTAAATACTCATTCTTGCTATGAATTTATATTTAAAGTTATCTGTACAGAGATCTAAATTACAATAATTCTTTGGAGTTCAAAAATGTCTATTTAAAGTATCTATATATTCTGTTTCCAGATTTTACATGTGGGATTCTACCAAGCAGAATCTACAAAAACCATACAACTTTATTCAAAGTAGCACAGCAAAGAGTAAGACTGTGCATTATCTGCTCAGTGGATGAAGAAATTATGATATATATGTTCAATGATACAATAGAAATCAAACTCTTTTGACAGAATGGATAGATGTGGAAATTTTTAAATTAAGTCAGTCAAGCAAAGAAAGGCAAGTGTCTCTCTAGAGAGCATAATACTTCTACAAATATTTTAAAGCAGTTTCTTAATAATCAGTCTTTAAAATACCCACTGTCTCTAGAAAGCATGCACGTGAGTGGAAATTCAGCTGTTTTTTTCCCAGCATAATCAGTTGCTAGTCAACTATGCGTAGGATGAAAGCATCAAAGAAGTGCTTCATTTTTTGACTTCCTTTTAATACTTTAAAGGCAATTGAAGTCTCTTAATATGGTTGCATTTTCCTCTGCCAATAAAAAAGTAAAGAAACAAAAAGGAACTAAATAAAAACAATAAAGGAAAAATCTGATTTTTCTTTTCAGAGATAGAAAACATTTGATGTTGGACACTCTAGATCTACTCTTTTATCGCATATCTGCTATATCATCAGCAGTCACCCAAAAGGTCTCAACTTCTGTTATGAAAATGATCATATACACAGAAATATCATCCAAAACATTATTATGACAAATTAGAAATTATATTCTCCCCAGAAGTAATATAAACTTAGAAATTGTATTCTTTCAGTATACATTGAACACCAGTTAAAATGAATCAGTGATTGGTGAGTTGTTTTTCACTAAGAGAAAACTGAAGTTCAAGTTCAATTGAAGTAGTACATAAACCATCTTTTTTTTTTTTTTTTTTTTTTTGCTTATCAGACAAAGGCCATGGAAACAAAATTTTTAATGTTTTTTGAATGCTCATGATTCATTAATATTATAAATTGTCAAATAATAAAAGTTTTCAGCTACATAACTATATATGAAGTAATATAATTATTTCCTGTGTTGTCATGCGTATCCCAGTTGTGTGAGATGATAATGAAGAGTTTGTCTTTTAAGAAGATTAAATAATACTAGAAACTAAAACCAGGTAAAAATTTAGGTAATAATATTCAGCAATAACATGTATTAAGAATAAATTTATAGCAGGCAACGAAAGATGTTTAGCATCTAAATGAATTAACTAGCTGCCATATCTGTAACCTGAATTCAATCCTCAGAACTCAATTGAAAAAAGAACAGAACTGACTTCTGCAGATTGTTCTCTGACCTTTAATTGAGAGAGAGAAAGAAAAAGAGTGAGAGATTAAATATGAAGAAAAAATATGTGAATGATTTAGTTTGGAATTAAAGCCTTAAACGAGATCTCTGTAAGGATTGGAGTCTGTCATCACTCTCTGAGAGATGTGAGTCATCACTGTCAGAGTTATGGAGCAGAGGAGCAGAAAATCATCGGAAAAAAGTTTAAAGGGTCAGTCTTTATTCTGAAGTTGATCTTGACAAGAGGACTAAAGATTCCTGAGTAGCTATACAAGAATATCAAATGATAGATAAACATCTCTTATAACCAACAACATTTCAGGGTCTTCAAGGAGAGTGTGTGTGTGTGTATGTATGTGTGTGTGTGTGTGTGTGTGTATGTGTGTGTGTGCGTGCATGTGTGTGTGTAATATATTCTGAATGTTGAATGTTAGTTACTACAATTATATGTGGATTATCTATTTCTATGATTTTAGAAAATTGCAAACAAGATAGACAAACATTTCCAAATGTCATAGTTATAGATAATGTTACTAAACTATGTTAGAAACACAGTTATATTAAGAATGTAGACTAATATACATATATACATTTAGATAATATAATACACATATGCATAATATAAGATAATAATGTTACTAAATTATATTAGAAACACAGATTATGAATGTAGACTAATATACATATATACATTTAGATAATATAATACACATAGTATAAGATAATATAATGTAAATGTAGATTAAGATTGTTGATTAAGATTAGATTGAAAGCTCTAGAACAAAAAGAAGCAACTACATACAGCAGGAGTAGAAGACACGAAACAAACTCAAGGCTGAAATCAACCAAGTAGAAAACAAACGAACAAGCAAAAAAACTATACAAAAGAAAATCAACCAATCTAAGAGCTGGTTCTTTGAGAAAATCAAAAGGATAGATAAACTCCTAGCCAGATTAACCAGGGGGCACAGAGACAGTAGTATACAAATTCCCAAAATTAGAAATAAATAGGGAGACATAAGAACAGAAATCGAGGAAACCCCTCTAAACAAAATCATCAGTTTATTCAACAAAACAGTAGTATACAAATTCTCAAAATCAGAAATAAATAGGGAGACATAACAACAGAAATCAAGGAACCCCCCCCCCCCAAATTATCAGTTTATTCAACAAAACTGTAAAATTTGGATGAAATGGATAATTTCCCTGATAGACACCAGGTACCAAAGTTAAATCAGGATCAGATAAATGATCTAAACACTTCCATAACCCTTAATGAAATAGAAGCAGTCATCAATTGTCTACCAACCAAGAAAAGCCCAGTACCAGACGGATTTAGTGCCGAGTTCTATCACACCTTCCAAGAAGACTTCAAACTATTCCACAAAATAGAAAGAAAAGGAACACTACCCAATTTGTCCTATGAAGGTATAATTACTCTGATACCTAAGCCACACAAAGACCCTAAAAAGAAGGAAAATTTCAGACCAATTTTGCTTATGAATATTGATGCAAAAATACTCAATAAAATTCTCTATAACTGAATCAAAGAACACATCAAAATGATCATCCATCATGATCAAGTAGGCTTCATCCCAGGGATGCAGGAATGGTTAAATATAAAGAAATCTATCTATGCAATCTGCTGTATAAGCAAACTAAAAGAAAAAGAAACACACATGATCATTTCATTAGATTCTGAGAAATCATTTGACAAAAATTCATCACCCTTCATGATAAAAGTATTAGAAAGACCAGGAATTAAAGGCCTATAGCTAAAAATAGTAAAAGCAATAAACAGTAAACCAGTAGCCAACATAAAACTAAATGGAGAGAAATTTGAAGTAATCCAACTAAAATCAGAGTCTAGACAAGGCTGCACACTTTCTCCGTACCTGGTAGATATAGTTTTTTAAGTTCTAGCTGGAGCAATTAGACAACAAAGAGGACAAAAGAATACAAATTGGAAACAAAGAAATCAAAATTTCACTATTTGCAGATTATATGATAGTATACTTAAGTGATCCCAAAAATTCTACCAGAGAACTCCTAAACATGATTAACAACTTGAGCAAAGTGGCTGGATGTAATATTATCTCAAACAAATCAGTACCCTTCCTGTACTCAAAGGATAAAATGGCTGAGAAGGAAATTAGAGAAACAACACCCTTCATAATAGCCAAAAATAATATAAAATACCTTGGCATGACTCTAACTAAACAAATGAAAGTTCTGTATAACAAGAACTTCAAGTTTCTGAAGAAAGAAGTCGAAGAAGATCTCAGAAGATGGAAAAATCTCCCATGCTCATGGATTGACAGGGTTAATGTAGTAAAAATGGCCATCTTGCACAAGTAATCTACAGATTCAATGCAATCCCAATCAAATTTCCAACTTAATTCTTCATAGAGTTAGAAAGAGCAATTTACAAATTTACCTGGAATAATAAAAAAAAACAAAACAAACAAACAGAATAGCTAAAACTATTCTCAACAATAAAATAACTTTTGGGAGAATCAGCATCCCAGATTTCAAACTACAGAACAATAGTGGTAAAAACTGCATGGTATGGGTACAGTGCAGGCAGGTATATCAACAGAATAAAATTGAAGACCCAGCAGTGAACCCATACATATATGGCCACTTAATCTTTAACAAAGGAGCTAAAACCATCCAGTAGAAAAAAGATAACCTTGTCAATAAATGGTGCTGACTCAAGAAGAATGCAAATCGATCCATTCTTTTCTCCTTGTACAAAGCTTGAGTTCAAGTGGATCAAGGACCTCTGCATAAAACCAGATACACTGAAACTAATAAAAGAAAGTTGGTATGAGTCTCCAGCACATGGGCACAGGGGAAAATTTTCTGAACAGAACACTAATAGTTTATGCTGTAAGATCAAGAATAGAAAAATGGGACCTCATAAAATTACAAAGCTTCTATAAAGCATAAGGGCACAGTCAATAGGACAAAACTGTAACCAACAGATTGGGAAAAAATCTTTACCTATCCTACATCCCATAGAGGGCTAATATTTAATACATACAAAGAACTCAAGAAGTTAAACTTCAGAGAACCAAATAACCCTATTAAAAAATGAGGTATATAGCAAAACAAAGAATTCACAAATGAGTTATACCCACTGGCTGAAAAGCACCTAAAGAGCTGTTCAATGTCTTTAGTCATTAGGAAAAGGCAAATCAAAACAACCTGGAGATTCCACCTCACACCAGTCAGATTGGTGGAGATCAAAAACTCAGCAGGTGCTGGTAAGGATGTGGAGAAAGAGGAACACTCCCCCAATGCTGGTGTTATTGCAAGCAGTACAACCATTTTGGAAATCAGTAGGACATAGTACTACTGGAGGAAGCTGCTACATCACTTCTGGACATACCCAGAAGATTCTTCAGCAGGTAAAAAGGACACATTTTTCACTATGTTCATAGAAGCCTTATTTATAATATCCAGGTGCTGGAACCCAGATGTCCCTCAACAAAGAATGGATACAGAACATGTGACATATTTACACAATGTAATACTACAGCTATTAAAAATAATGAATTCATGAAATTCTTATGCAAATGGCTGAAACTAGAAAATATCATCCTGAGTAATATAACCCAATCACAAATGAACTCACATGGTCTGTACTCACTGATAAGTGTATTTTAGCCCAGAATCTCAGAATACCCAAGATACAATTCACATAAGACCAAATGAAGCTCAATGAGAAGGAAGACTAAAGTATGGATACTCTGGTCCTTCTTAGAAAGTGGAAAAAAATATCCGTAGGAGGTGATATAGAGAAAAAGTGAGATCAGAGACTGAAGGAAAGACCATTCAGAGACTACCCACTTGAGGATCCATCTCATCCAAACACAGACACTATTTTGGATGCCAACAAGTGATTGCTGACAAGAACCTGATATAGCTGTCTCCTGAGAGGCTCTGCCAGTGCCTGACAAATACAGAGTGGGACACTCTCAGGCACCCATTGAACTGAGCACAGTGTCCCCAATGGAGGAGCTAGAGAAATGATTGAAGAAGCTGAAGGAGTTTGTAGCCCCATAGGAGGAACAACAATATAAACAAATCAGTACCACCAGAGATTCCAGGGACTAAACCACCAACCAAAGAGTGCACATGGAGGGACCCATGGTTCCTGCTGCATATGTAGCAGAGGATGGCCTTCTTGGACATCAAAGGGAGGAGAAGCCCTTGGTCCTGAGAAGGCTAGATGCTCCAGTATAGGGGAATGCCAGGACATGGAAGTGTGAGTGGGTAGGTTGGTGAGCAGGAGCAGGGTAGGTAGGTGGAGGACAGTTTAGGGGATTTTTGGAGGGGAAACCAGGAAAGGGGATAAAATTTGAAATGTAAATAAAGAAAATATCCAATTAAAAAAAAGTAAGTGCTATTGTTCAGGAAGCTAATTGCTGCTAAAGAAATAAGCATCCTCATTCTGAGGCATCTTTCTCTACTCTTCTCCAGTCAAGAACTGCAACCATGAGATCATTGAGAAAATGGATGATGACTCAATCTGACAAATCTGGCAACTTCAGCTTGACATTATTTTTAATGTATTTGCTTAATTTTTACAGATTTTAAAACCTTGTTAAGTAGTCAAAGAATCCAGAGATACATAGTTACTTTATTGCAAGACCCTCTGTGTGTGGATCAATTGCATATTAAATTAACAGAGCAATTAAGTACATAAGATGCAGAAATTAGTAGAATAGCTACAAATGTTTAATGCATTTAACACATTTTAATACAAGGATTAAAAGATCCATTTTAAAACTTTCAACAATGGATGGTGGCGCTTGGCATATTCTTAGATTGATTTTTATGGCCCTTAAACAGCAAAGACTGTGCAATCCTAACAGAAATACACAAACAAAACTATGTTCATGTTTAAGCAAAGCATTCTATGCCTTTAATTTGATTACAGCTGTTACGGCTGTGACTGCTCCATTTGGGATGTCAATAGCCAATTTTAACTGGAGAAACTGCAGGTGGATCTCTCTGGAAGATCTCTCTATACAGGTCTAGACAAGTCCTACACGGCATGTTTGGTTGATATGTTGTTAGTCTCGCCAGGAGTGGATGGATAGTGCTTGAGAGAAAGATAGATATGGAGGAATTTGGCAGAGATGCATTCATAAAACAGAGAGCCTGAGTCAAATGCTCTGTCAGAGAAAGGAGTTCATGTGGCAAGCAGGTTTCCACAAGAAGCAAAGAAGACACAAGGCAACAGTTATTCTTAAGCCACTTGTGTATAGAGACACTCCCACAGAAGTTTCACAAAGGAGAATAAAATTTGGCAGAAAAGTATTTTTCCAGTGAGAATGACCATTAGAAATTAGAAAGGGAGTAAGATTAGAAAGGGTTTTATAAAGAAGACCCAGAAAGGCAGATTAGCATCAACAGAGAAAAGGGGAGAGGGAGAGATTAATAAAGGTTTAAAAGTCAGAATATTCATAGTATATTCCATTGCTTTAATGTAAGGTCATTTTTTAGTTTGGGTGTCAAATATGTCACTCTTTAGACAGACGTAGCCATTGTTAATTGGTACTATGGCAAGTCTGTGTTACAGCAGAATTATTTGCCCATTGAAGGAGATTCAGGGATAATGTGTGGAGCAGAGACTGAAGGTGAACATCTAGTAATAGGTCCAGGTTAGTTGACTCTGTTTGGGTTTCTGCCTCCTTCAGGGCCTTCAATCCTTCCCTCGAATCTTGCAAATATGTTGTGACCTCCATTCCATGTTTGGCTATGGGTATATCAGTCTGTTTTAATCAGGTGCTGAGTGGAGCCCCTCAGAGACAGTTATGCTAATCTGTCTGCAAGCATAGGAGAGTAACAATGGTAGTGTCAGGGATTGGTGCTTGCCCATGGGATGGGTCTCAAATGGGCTTGTTATTGGATGGTCATTCCTTCAGGCTCTACAAGGTCTTTGTCCCTCTATTTCCTTTAGACAGCACAAATTTTCTGTGGAAACGTTTTCTGGGTAGGTTGTTTTTCTAATCCCTTCATTGGGGCTCCTGCCTGGCTACAGGAGGTGAGCTCTTCAGGAGCCATATGGCCACTGTTGAGCATCTTGCTAGGTTACCTGCATTTACTCCTGGAAGACTCCCTGATCCCAGGACTCATGGACATTTTATAGATTCCACCTTCCACTCAGACATGACCTGGCCCTGTGGACCTCTCTCTTGCCTCTCCCCTCAGTTTAACCCATCCTACCCCATTTCTCATTCCTCCCCTTTTTGAGCCACATTCATCCCTCTACCTCCAATAATAATTTTCCCCCATCTAAGTGTTATACAAGCATCCTCATTTGGACCTTTTTTCTTGTTTAACATCTTTGGGTCTGTGGGGCATATCATGGGTATTCTGTAGTTTTTGATTAATATCCACTTATCATTGAGTAAGGGTCTTGGTTACTGAACTCAGGGTATTTTCTAGTTCCATCCCTTTGCCTAGAGAATTCATGATGGCTTGTTTCTAATAGCTGAATAGTACTCCATTGTGAAAATGAACCATAATTTTCTGTTTCTGTTCTTTGGTTGAAGGACATCTGGATTATTTTTAGTTTTTGGCTATTACAAATAAAGCTGCTATGAACATTGTGGAACACATGTCCTTGTGGGATGGTGGAGCATCTTATGCCCTAGAGATGTATAACTGGTCTTAAGGTAATCCTATTTTCAATTTTCTGGAAACAAAAAACTGTCAGATTAGTTTCTAGAGTTGTTGTACTAGTTTGGACTCCTACCAGTAATGGAAGAGTGTTCCTCTTCCACCACATCCTTGCCAGCATGTGCTGCCTCTTGAGTTCTTATTGATAGCTTTTCAGATAAGGTAGAATTGTGGCATCATTTCGATATACATTTCCTTTGTGACTAAATATGTTGAACATTTATTTTTGTGCTTCCTGACATTAAAGATTCATCTATTCAGAATTATTTCTTTAGCTTTGTACCCCATTTTTAATGTGTTATTTGGTTTGTTGGAGTATACTTCCTGAGTTCTTGATTTATTTTGGATATTACCTGTCTGTTGGTGTTATGTTTCTCATTTAATTTCTGATATTTCAGTGTTCTTCCAAGTTAGGATTGTTTTGGTGAATGACAAGTGTGTACAGGATAAATGATCCTTTTCAACGTGGCCAAAATTGGATATAAAGAGTTAGATTGGGAAGGTTGGGGAGAAAGGGGGCCCCCTTTCTCATATCTCATATCTCAGAATGTGATCAGAAATAAAATTTCAGTTGTTTTAAAAAGAACAGACAAGGAAATGAGAACTTAAGATAGTTTTAGCATTTAATTAAATAAAAGAGTCAAAAGAAAAGGAGGACTAGAATGTCTGATACAATGTAAAGTATTATATATAATGACAGCAAATAAAACCCCTGAAGTCTCTACATTATGGCTGGCAAGGAAGAACAAGACAACTGCAGTAACATTTGACCTACTAGTATGTTTTTGGGAAATTTCACAACACCTTAACCATATATGAAGTTATAATAAATAAAGGATTTATTTATTGCACACACAATACATACACACATATATATGTATGTGTGTATATATATATATCCTTAGCCTCTCTCTATATATTTATTAAAATATTATATATAATATAAGTATATATAATAGTGTAATTATATATTATATATAAGATATATATAGCTATGTATTATGTATAATAAAAATGTAGTATAACTACAACAAAGAAGAGGAGAGAAAATTTAGTAGGAAGGATATATCAGGAGTTGGAGCAGTAGTGGAATACTCAAAAATATTGTAGGGCGGCGGCAGTGTACCAGTGGCTGGTCCAGCTGAAGGGCCATCAGCAGTGGAACCAAGGCGACACAGGGTCCAGTTAGGCCCTGCG
Source organism: Apodemus sylvaticus (assembly GCF_947179515.1). Classification (NCBI taxonomy): domain Eukaryota; kingdom Metazoa; phylum Chordata; class Mammalia; order Rodentia; family Muridae; genus Apodemus; species Apodemus sylvaticus. The sequence goes on from NC_067487.1 coordinate 23,115,384, forward strand.
CCCACGACCACTGACCTTCGCTGACCAGCCGGGCAGCAAGCAGCTGCGGTTGTGCGGCGCCTTTCCTGCACGGAAGCCACTTCAGAACTCGGCCTCCCACCAGTCAGGAGAGGTGCATCCATCTTGGTTTCGGACTCCAGGGATCGGACAGACTGAGATCCAGATCAGCCTGGGTGGCCGCACCACATCTCTAGGTCCTGCAAGAGGCTAGCTGGGCTTCCGGGCAGCCAGCTGGGAGAAGTCAGTGTGCTCCAGTGAATCCAGCGGGCACCAGCGGGAGCCTTCGGGTGCCTGCTTTGGGATCTGAACAGCCTGGGCAGCAGCACACTGTCTACAAGCAGTGCAGGAGGTAAGCTGTGCACCAGAGGCCAACTGGGAAGGGGCAGCTTGCACTGGTGAGTCCAGCACTGACAAGACAAACTAACACCAGTGAGAACTAGATGGCAAAAGGCAAACGCAGGAATGTCACTAACAGAAATCAAGGCAATATGGCAACATATGAACCCAATTCTCCTCTACCAACATGTCCTGGATACCCCATCACACCAGTAAAACAAGATTTGGATTTAAAATCACTGGTCATGATGCTGATACAGGAACACATGAAGGACATACTTAAAGAAATTCAGGAGAAAATGGATCAAAAGTTAGAAGCCCTTACAAGGGAAACAGAAAAATCATTGAAAGAAATCCAGGAGAATACAAAAGCCAACAAGGAGGAAATGCAAAAAACACTTAAAGAAATACAGGAGAACTTTGGTCAACAAGCTGAGGTCATGAAAGAGGAAACACAAAAATCTCTTAAAGAAATACAGGAGAACTTTGGTCAACAGGCTGAGCTCATGAATGAGGAAACACAAAAATCTCTTAAAGAATTACAGGAAAGCACAAACAAGCAAGTGAAGGAGCTAAGCAAAACCATCCAGGATCTAAAATCAGAAGTAGAAACAACTAAGAAAACTCAAAGGGAGACAACTTTGGAGATAGAAAGCCTTGGGAAGAAATCAGGGGACAGAGATGCAAATATCAACAACAGAATACAAGAGATAGAAGAAAGAATCTCAGATGCTGAAGATTCCATAGAAACCATGGACTCAACAGTTAAAGAAAATGCAAAATGCAAAAAGCTTGTAACCCAAAATATCCAGGACACAATGAGAAGACCAAACCTAAGGATTGTAGGCATAGATGAGAGTGAAGATTTACAACTTAAAGGGCCAGCAAATATCTTCAATAAAATTATGGAAGAAAACTTCCCTAACCTAAAGAGAGAGATGCCCATGAATATACAAGAAGCCTAAAGAACTCCAAACAGACTGGACCAGAACAGAAATACTTCCCGTCACATAATAATCAAAACACCAAATGTTCTAAACAAAGAAAGAATACTAAAGGCAGTAAGAGAAAAAGGTCAAGTAACATATAAAGGAAGACCTATCAGAATCACAGCAGACTTTTCACCTGAGACTATGAAGGCTAGAAGGTCCTGGGCAGATCTCATGCAGACTCTAAGAGAACACAAATGCCAACCAAAACTACTATATCCAGCAAAACTCTCAATCACCATAGATGGGGAAACTAAGATATTTCATGATAAAACCAAGTTTACCCAATTACTATCCACAAACCCAGCCCTAAAAGGGATAATAGGAGGACAACACCAATACAAGGAGGGAAACTTCACCCTGGAAAAACCAAGATAGTAACCTTTCATCAAACCCAAAAGAAGTTAAGCATTCAAATTTAAAAAATAACGTCAAAAATGATAGGAAGTAACAATCACTATTCCTTAATATCTCTTAACATCAATGGACTTAATGCCCCAATAAAAAGACACAGACTAACTGAATGGATACGTAAACAGGACCCTACATTTTGCGGCTTATAGGAAACACACCTCAGGATCAAAGACAAACACTACCTTAGAGTAAAAGGCTGGAAGACAATTTTACAAGCAAATGGTCTCAGGAAACAAGCTGGAGTAGCCATTTTAATATCAGATAAAATTGACTTTCAACCCAAAGTCATCAAAAGAGACCCTGAGGGACACTTCTTGCTGGTCAAAGGAAAAATACAAAAAGAAGAACTCTCAATCCTGAACATCTATGCCCCAAATGCAAGGGCACCCTCTTTCATAAAAGAAACTTTATTAAAACTAAAAGCACACATTGCACCTAACACAATAATTGTGGGTGACTTCAACACTGTACTTTCCTCAATGGACCGATCAGGAAAACAGAAACTAAACAGGGACACAATGAAACTAATTGAAGCTTTGGACCAATTAGATTTAACAGATATATATATAGAACATTCTATCTTAAAACAAAAGAATATACCTTTTTCTCAGCACCTCATGGTACCTTCTCCAAAATCGACCATATAATTGGTCACAAGACAGACCTCAACAAATATAAGAAGTTAGAACTAATCCCATGCCTCCTATCTGATCACTATGGAGTAAAAGTGGTCTTCAATAGCAACAAAAACAACAGAAAACCCACATACACATGGAAACTGAACAATACTCTACTCAATGATACCTTGGTCAAGGAAGAAATAAAGAAAGAAATTAAAGACTTTTTAGAACACAATGAAAATGAAAACACAACATACCCAAATCTATGGGACACAATGAAAGCAGTGCTAAGAGGAAAACTCATAGCCCTGAGTGCCTCCAAAAAGAAAATGGAGAGAGCATACATTACCAGCTTAATGACACACCTGAAAGCCCTAGAACAAAAAGAAGCTATTTCACCCAGGAGGAGTAGAAGGCAGGAAATCATCAAACTCAGGGCCGAAATCAATCAAGTAGAAACAAAGAGAACCATACAAAAAATCAACAAAACCAGGAGCTGGTTCTTTGAGAAAATCAACAAGATAGATAAACCCTTAGCCAGACTGACCAAAGGGCACAGAGAAAGTATCCAAATTAACAAACTTAGAAATGAAAAGGGAGATATAACAACGGAAACTGAGGAAATCCAAAAAATCATCAGATCCTACTACAAGAGCCTGTACTCAACACAACTGAAGAATCTGGAGGAAATTGACAATTTTCTTGACAGATACCAAATACCAAAATTAAATCAGGACCAACTAGACCATCTAAACAGTCCCATAATGCCTAAAGAAATTGAAGGAGTCATAGAAAGTCTTCCAACCAAAAAAAGCACAGGACCAGATGGCTTCAGTGCAGAATTCTACCAGACCTTCAAAGAAGAGTTAACACCAATACTCTTCAAACTATTCCACAAAATAGAAACAGAAGGAACACTACGCAATTCCTTCTACTAAGCCACAATTGAGCTGGTACCAAAGCCACAAAAAGATCCAACAAAGAAAGAGAACTTCAGACCAATTTCCCTTATGAATATCGATGCAAAAATACTCAATAAAATTCTTGCCAACCGAATCCAAGAACACACCAAAACGATCATCCACCATGATCAAGTAGGCTTTATCCCGGGAATGCAGGGTTGGTTCAAAATACGGAAATCCATCAATACAATCCACTACATAAACAAACTCAAAGAACAAGACCACATGGTCATTTTATTGGATGCTGAAAAAGCATTTGACAAAATTCAGCATCCTTTCATGCTTAAAGTCTTGAAGAGAACAGGAATTCAAGACCCATACCTAAACATAGTAAAAGCAATATACAGCAAACCGGTAGCCAGCATCAAACTAAATGGAGAGAAACTTGAAGCAATCCCACTGAAATCAGCGACCAGACAAGGCTGCCCCCTTTCTCCTTATCTTTTCAATATTGTACTTGAGGTACTAGCTCGGGCAATTCGACAACATAAGGAGGTCAAAGGGATACAAATTGGAAAGGAAGAAGTCAAACTATCATTATTTGCAGACGACATGATCGTCTACCTAAGTGACCCAAAGAACTCCATTAGAGAGCTCCTACAGCTGATAAACAACTTCAGCAAAGTGGCAGGTTATAAAATCAACTCAAGCAAATCATTGGCCTTCCTATACTCAAAGGATAAGCAGGCTGAGAAAGAAATTAGGGAAATGACCCCCTTCACAATAGCCACAAACTGTATAAAGTATCTTGGGGTGACTCTTACCAAACATGTGAAAGATCTTTATGAGAAGAACTTCAAGACTCTGAAGAAGGAAATGGAAGAAGACCTCAAAAAATGGGAAAACCTCCCATGCTCATGGATCGGTAGAATCAATATAGTTAAAATGGCCATTTTGCCTAAAGCACTATACAGATTCAATGCAATACCCATCAAAATCCCAACTCAATTCTTCACAGAGTTAGAAAGAGCAATTATCAAATTCATCTGGAACAACAAAAAAACCAGGATAGCTAAAACTATTCTCAGCAACAAAGAAAGTCTGGGGGAATCAGTATCCCTGACCTCAAGCAATACTACAGAGCAATAGTGTTAAAAACTGCATGGTATTGGTACAGTGACAGGCAGGAGGATCAATGGATCAGGATTGAAGATCCAGAAATGAACCCACACACCTATGGCCACTTGATCCTCGACAAAGAGGCTGAAAACATCCAATGGAAAAAAGATAGCCTTTTCAACAAATGGTGCTGGTTCAACTGGAGGTCAGCATGCAGAAGAATGGGAATTGATCCATCCTTGTCTCCTTGTACTAAGCTCAAATCCAAATGGATCAAGGACCTCCACATAAAGCCAGACACTCTGAAGCTAATAGAAAAGAAACTGGGGAAGACCCTTGAGGACATCGGTACAGGGAGAAAGTTTCTGAACAGAACACCAATACCATATGCTCTAAGAGCAAGAATTGACAAATGGGACCTCATAAAATTACAAAGTTTCTGTAAGGTAAAGGACACCATCAAGAGGACAAATCGGCAACCAACAAATTGGGAAAAGATCTTCACCAATCCTACATCAGATAGAGGGCTAATATCCAATATATATAAAGAACTCAAGAAGTTAGACTCCAGAAAACCGAACAATCCTATTAAAAAATGGGGTACAGAGTTAAACAAAGAATTCTCACCTGAAGAACTTCGGATGGCGGAGAAGCATCTTAAAAAATGCTCAACTTCCTTAGTCATTAGGGAAATGCAAATCAAAACAACCCTAAGATTTCATCTTACACCAGTCAGAATGGCTAAGATTAAAAATTCAGGAGACAGCAGGTGTTGGAGAGGGTGTGGAGAAAGAGGAACACTCCTCCACTGCTGGTGGGGTTGCAAATTGGTACAACCACTCTGGAAAGCAGTCTGGCGGTTCCTCCGAAAACTGGGCACCTTACTTCCAGAAGATCCTGCTATACCACTCCTGGGCATATACCCAGAAGACTCCCCATCATGTAATAAGGATACATGCTCTACTATGTTCATAGCAGCCCTATTTATAATTGCCAGATGCTGGAAAGAACCCAGGTATCCCTCAACAGAAGAGTGGATGCAAAAAATGTGGTATATCTACACAATGGAGTACTATTCAGCCATTAGAAACAATGAATTCATGAAATTCTTAGGCAAATGGATGGAGCTAGAGAATATCATACTAAGTGAGGTAACCCAGACTCAAAAGGTGAATCATGGTATGCACTCACTAATAAGTGGATATTAACCTAGAAAACTGGAATACCCAAAACATAATCCACACATCAAATGAGGTACAAGAAGAAAGGAGGAGTGGCCCCTGGTTCTGGAAAGACTCAGTGAAACAGTATTCGGCAAAACCAGAACGGGGAAGTGGGAAGGGGTGGATGGGAGGACAGAGGAAGAGAAGGGGGCTTACGGGAGTTTCGGGGAGTGGGGGGGCTAGAAAAGGGAAATCATTTGAAATGTAAATAAATTATATCGAATAAAAAAATTAAAAAAATATTGTAAATGAATTAAAAATGTATGAAAATTAATAGGCCATGTGGCAAATTAAATTTCTTTAAAATAAAATACATAGTATTGATATTTTGTTTGTTGCTATGTGAAGAGAAGGAAATACAGACCTTCTTCAATAGTCAGAATAAATTGATGTAGATAAAAAATAAGATTCAATAAAAACATATTTCAAATATCTTGGAGAATTCTGATACTTTTAAATGTTATCATTTAACAATAAGGTAACAAAAGAACTTATTTTATATCCATTAATTCTAGTATCACCTAACCAAAAGTGGTGAATTCATTGCCGTGTGGAATGACATATACATTGTTATATCAACTGCAACACAAGCCTAACAAACTTCATTTGGGTTTTGCTTTGCTTATTTGTGTTTTCTAGATATTTATAGATAAGTATTACATAATATAAATGGTCTTTAAAATGATAATATATATTTTTGTCTTAGTCTTTGATAAGAAAATCACTATAGGTAAGTTGGCTAGAGGCTAGTCTTTATTTTTCACACTTCTTTACTTTTGAATATGCTCTGATGAGGACCTGTACAGAGCCATATTGGGGCAGTCTTGCACTTGGTCAGAGTTTGACTTTGGTCAAGGTTAACTTCTCCCAGTTAGCCAGGATCCTGCTCCACCTAGGGTGGAGTGCACGTAGTAAAGGTTAAGTTCATTGTTCTTCCTGGTATAGGGATTCCTGAATTAAACAGGTGACCCACCCAGCTGCCGGAGCAGTCAAGACGAAGACCTCCAAGAGAAGCTAGACAACTTCCACCGGAACTCAGCCTGGAGTCTGGGGGGAAGGGTTTGCCCGAACTGTTATAAGGTCTGGCGCCATTAAAGTTTACGGCTTTGATCAGTGAACATTGACTTAGCCGTACGTTCTTTTCGCCGCTCTTCCCTATGACCCCAAAATTCTCTCAACAGGTAACCCGGTTTACATGTAGCTGCTGGCGGCTACATAGTGGCGCCTGAACGTGGGAAGACCTGGCACGAGAGAATTTCTTGAGGTAGCCCTATCCAGCGAAGCTTCGCGGAAAAGGTGAAAATTAATGGTGTCCGCACGGTAAGCAACATAGAGGGCAAAACTAGCGCTAGTGAATTCGTGTCTATGGTTGTGAGTGCAAGGAATGGATACAGTTTTTCAAGCATACTGCGTGGACCCAGCGCAGGACTGCTTGGGTTGATAAGATAGGGAAATATGGGGAAGGAATTTGGTAGGCATTTGCCCAAAGCTCGTAAGAGCTGATTTCGGCGAAAAGAAAGGGGTTTTTAAAAATAGGCATATGTCCACAGCTTCTAAGAGCTGTTTAAAGAGGAAAATGGATGCAATTGCTTAACAAGCACGCTTAACTTTCTGTGTATCTTTCCGTGTTTGTCCCGGTGCACCGACTGTCTATGTGTATGTTTATGTCCTCTCTGTGTCTTTGTGTGAATGACTGTTTCATGTTAAAAAGAAAAAATTGGTAAAGATTACATCTGCTGGTAACCTTTTGAGCTAGCCACAGTTTGTGTGGGGATTGATTCAAAGCCACGCTGCAGCAGCGTAGCTCACTCACCCAAGACAGAAACATGGCTGGGGAAAAAGCCGCTCTTAAAAGCCTAGAAACCTCAAGATTTGGGAAGACCTTGGTTTGGCTTGTGAAATTCATCTAGTCGCTTTATACTTGTTTCTAATTGGTTTTAATGATATAAGGCTTTACATTTCTTGACTAAAGAGTTATAAATTAATTGGTTATTATGTAAAAGGTATAGTGTTATTAAGAAAAGGTTAGTTTAAAACTGGTGATTCAGTGTTAGAGCTATCTTAACTAACTACACGTGGCCTAACGCCACTCATGCTTTGTTCTTGTTTATAATTGGATTTAAAGGTATATTTTGCATGTCTTGACTATAGAGTATTGGCTTAGTCACTGCACATGATTTAAAAGGTATAATGTTATTAACAAAAGTTAGGTTAAGGCTGGTAGTTTAGGGTAGTCGCCATTTTGAACACGTGGCATGATGGTTAAGGCTGGTAGTTTAGGGTAGTCGCCATTTTGAACACCACGTGGCATGACGCAATCCAGGAAATACAGGCCTTTGGGACGCTCCTAAATTGGCATGGTGTTTCATGTGAATCTTGGCCTGGAGATTAGACTTAATGAAGATTAAGATTTAAAATATTGTCTCTTTAATAAGTTACACTGTTATACACTTGAACATAAGAACTGGCATACAAACCTTGTGCTGTAAATATGTGTTTGCCATTAATTTTAAAGAAAATAGATTGTTTAAAATTGAGATTTGCTTCCAAAATTACAATTGTGCTCTAATATTGCAAGAAAACATTGAGTTACAATAAAAATCAGTGTGTCATTGGCTACAGTTTTCAGTTTGCAGGCTCGTAATTGTTAACATTTTGTAATTAAGATAATTTTGAGAGTGATACAGCTATGGGTTTTAGGGGCCCATTGCCACTTTTCCACAAGTTTATAGGCTACAATGGTAGGAGCAAAATTTAACCCTCCAAGATTAAAAAGGATATCTCTGTAGAAATGTATTTGATATCAAGTAGGTTCCTTTGACCATGAAATTACAGGCTTCTTTTGTTTAATCCTTAAATTGTCCTTGTAGGTTTGGGTCTGGTCTTAGATAAAAGGCTCAGATTAGAAGATATTTACATTTGAGGAATCTCATACGACGTCCTTGCCAAGGACTCAAGGTGGATCCTAGGGCAGATAAAAAAATTTACATTTGAGTTAATGCAAAGCTTAGAGTTGCCTCAGGGGAAGCTAGTGAGGAAGTTTTGAGAAATTGTTTCCGCCTTACAGGCCCCACCTAGGGAGTGTTTGGCTTTAAAAAAAAAAAAAAAAAAAAAAAAAAAAAAAAAAAAAAGGTTTTTGACTTATCCAGGTGTGGGTTAAAATGCAGTTCAAATCTATGAAAGGTCAAGGAGGCTATAAAAGCATTAACATTTGGCCTGTCTACTCCCTATAAAATTATTGTAAATTTAAAGGGTTGGTTTTTTGCTTTACATTCTGATAATTATAAAAGCATTTGCTTCTAATTTTAAAGAGACAACAAAACAATTTCATTAGAAAGTTTTGCCTCAAGGAATGGCTAACAGCCTTATGTCTTGTGAGAAAAAGTGTTTGTCTCTGTTTCAATACTAGAAGTTAAGATCTTAAAAATTTCAGTGTATAATGTTCATAGAATGTTTGTTACAGGCCCTTGCTCCTATAGACTTTTAGAATTTTTAGGTAAATGGCTTTCAAAGGTTGTTAGGATATATTAATTGGCTTTATCTTATTTACCTCATTTTAAGCTTGCCACAGAAGGTCTTAAACCTCTGTTTTCAAGGTAGGAAACGTTTGTTCCTTGCTTCAAGCAACAATCAAATTTATTATTAATGGTTGGTCTATTACATGGTAAGCATTTTTAGGCAAAATTAATAATTGTTATCCAAAAGATAATTTGTACTATCAGATCACATGTTTATTCCTTTAAGTTTCTCCCTGCTTCAACACAGATACCTGAATTGGGTGCTATAGCAGCTATTTTTAAGATGTTAAAGGTCAAGCTTTTAATAATAGTAGATATACATAGCTCATGGTTTATAATTGCTTAAAATTGGTCCATTTTTAATACTGCTAATTCTTAATTTCTACAGTTTGTACAAATGTGATTCAAATTTCTAAGAACAAAGGATATATTCTCTAAATGACTGTCCTTTAGGTATTTGAAATAATTTTATATTTTGTGCACATCAAATTATAAAGATTTGTTCTTGATGTCCTCAATTTCTACCTCTACCACGTAATGGTGTTAATCCTAGAGGACTTAGTTATTACAGATAAATGATATTCATATTTCTAATTTAAAAGATAAAAAAAATATATACATGTGACTAATGATTCATTTTTAGGCTGTCTAGTTGCAACTGCTCTAACAGAAAAAGCAACTATATTTTATATAATTACATAGTTATTGCCTATGTTATGGTTTATACTTTGTGTTCCAACTTAAATTAATAAAACAATATCTTCTTGGAAGAAAGAAGAGAGGGGAAATTGTGTCCCTGTGCATATAATTTAAATTATGCTTACATGTTTTTAAGAAAATTTTAAAATTTTAAAATTTAGATGCCAAGAAACTCCTTGCTAAATGTATATGACATCTTGTAATTAGACATATTGATGTCTAGGTGAAATGAAGGAATTCACTTACTAACATATGCCATGATCCTGATTTAATATTGGGGGAGAAGGCATGTCCTCTGTTTTTTCCACAGAATGCTGCAGAAGATATGCTGACTGTGCTTGCTGAATGCCCAGACCATGGTAACATAAGAGCTATATTGGATATATGTTCTTGACTTACCTCAATTGTTAAATGTCCCAGGTTAGATAAATTGCCTAGCTTCAAGCTTTTAGACTTTGTGGGACAGAACATGGAGACTGTTATGCTAGCTTAGGAAAAATTAATTAGAAGAGTTAAAATGACTCTTCTCCTTATTGTGCTCAGCTGACTCAACCATAGACTGGTCTAGAAATAATTCCAATTTTGAAGATTCCAATTTTGAAGATGGCTAACAATCTTCAGCCAGCTGTGTTAATTTAACATATAGTCTCCACTTTTCCTGAGAAGTAACAGCTTAATTCTTGATTCACAAGGCTACCTCTCCCACCTCAGAGGCCAAGCCTTGGGTCCTTAAAGTTGTTAATTTACAACTGAATTGGATACTTCTGGGACAAGTTAATCCTATTCCACCTTTAACTCTTGACCTTGTCTGTTAAGCAGACTGGCTGTCTCCACCCAGGCTCACCTGGATGGAGAGATTACATGTCTGTTAAAGACACTTGCAGACCCCCCTGGCTTCAAAACTTACACAAGTGGATCTCCAAAGAGGGAGCCACATAGAACTCAGATCTATGTGTGTTTGTTTTTGAACAAACATGGGTACCAGCGAGACGTGCGAGGCAAAGCACTGCATGGGGAGGTGAATTTCTGCTTCTGAGTCCCCAGGAAGTACACCTAATTGCATAGGGGTTAACGTCGAGAGGCTGTCCTTAAAATAATAAGGGAGCCTATTACCCCTCCTCTGAAAAAGACGTTATACAATATTTAAGAGGAATTACGGTCAATGCTTCCCCTCCTGGTTAAGGCCCGCCTTCTTATGAAGGATATTTATCCACTTGTTTTCTACCTCCTCGTGTTCAAATTAATAAAAAAAGGGAGGACATGTACAGAGCCATATTGGGGCAGTCTTGCACTTGGTCAGAGTTTGACTTTGGTCAAGGTTAACTTCTCCCAGTTAGCCAGGATCCTGCTCCACCTAGGGTGGAGTGCACGTAGTAAAGGTTAAGTTCATTGTTCTTCCTGGTATAGGGATTCCTGAATTAAACAGGTGACCCACCCAGCTGCCGGAGCAGTCAAGACGAAGACCTCCAAGAGAAGCTAGACAACTTCCACCGGAACTCAGCCTGGAGTCTGGGGGGAAGGGTTTGCCCGAACTGTTATAAGGTCTGGCGCCATTAAAGTTTACGGCTTTGATCAGTGAACATTGACTTAGCCGTACGTTCTTTTCGCCGCTCTTCCCTATGACCCCAAAATTCTCTCAACAGGTAACCCGGTTTACATGTAGCTGCTGGCGGCTACAAGGACCCTCCTCTTGATTATTCCATATGGAAGGCTGAGAAGGTGTTGGGTACAATTCTTCAGTTTCTCCTATAAAGGCACTAATGTCAGTGTCAGGCTTCACTGCTAAACCTAATCACTTCCTGGAAGCCAAACTCCTAATGTCATTACACAGAAAATTAGGATTTCAATACATTTGTTTAGAGCAACAGGAACACCATGAAGTACACTTTATATAATATACAAAGGATTGGAATTTCTTTATATATTAAAAAAGTAATTGAACTAGGTATATATTGTTATAAATGTTGTCTTTATCTAAAAATCAGTTCTCAGACTGTCTGTACTTTTTCCTTAGATATGTCACATTGCATGCATTAAAATTATGATTCATTTTATTATTTTTAAGCTGGGTTGAGTACTGTACTTACGTGGATTTTATGTATTTTCTCTAAACCACTTCTTGTGGTCATTTTGCTTCTTGTCCTGTCTGTCTGACACTAATGGCAAGACAGAGTAAATGCATTGTCAGGTGACACTATCTTATGCTAGACTGTAAGACAGTGACCATATGAACATTCTCCTTAATGTACACATTGAAGAAAGCACTTTATTCTGGTTGTACCACATACATCCAGACATGGTCTACAGATATCTGAGGATGATTAAATGTGAATTGAATCTCAGAGCACTTCTACTGCGAAATACTTTTTACTCTTTAAATGGTATCTCACAATGGAGAACGTTTTCCTCTTATAACAATATAACTTCAGAGATTGTTCCAGAAAATTCTTGTTCTGAAAGATAGGACTATTATCAAATAAGTCACTTTTATTCCCTTCTGGAGATTTCCATGCTCTCTGGGAAAAGCACTTGCTGATAAGGAAAGTAAATGTCCAGAAAAATCTAACCTTATTTTTTATCTTTACTGTGTACACTAACCATAAACTATTATTTCACAGGAATTGTTCAAGCCTAAGATAATGCCATTCCCTGAAATATAGATGCAAAACCCACTAAATATAGTCATTAGAATGCATTAGTTCAATTTGTAATCTCTCTTCTTAAAGAATTTTTTAAAATGATATGTAGTCATGTAGCAATGACTAAAGTTAACTACAGTTTTATCACTATTATCAGTCAGCATATATTAATGGGGTTAGAATAATATTGCCAAAGAGTTAAAGTTCCACGGGAGAACCTCTGTCTCATAATTTATTATAATCAACCTTTTGAATTAAACACTGAGAGTTTATTAAATGTGGTTAGCAGTAAGAACAATTTATACAGGACACTAATTATCAGCTAGAAGTGTGCTTTCTAACAGTTAAGTTCTAGGAAGCTCATAAGTGTCCTTGAACATATTTATATACTCTATTTTCTTGAGATGTCTCATGGCATTATGCTTTTCCTATGAGAAAGCATAAATAAATTAGAGGTTAAGGTTGGAGTAGTTTCTTTTAGTGGCTGAAATTTAAGAATTGCTCCTGAGGCTACATTTAGGATTTAAACTTAATAAGTGACTTTGAGCTTTTCACTTCATGCTTTTTCATGTTCAAGTACAATTAATGGTGACCGTGCTCTATTTTTTTCTGTATAAATACCACAAAAATTTATTTCTAAAGTCCACTTAATAATTTTATACTGCCCATTTTTGTAATGTTATTCCAATATGAACAATTTAATCAAAATTAATAACTATATGCATAGCTAGGATAATCATCTTTAAAATTTTTTCTAAATATTAAAAGCTCAGAATAATATGTATGAGATATATCCAGTGCTATTTAAATATAACTGTATTTAATTATACCTGAATTTCTGTTAATTTAATTATACCTGAATTTCTTTTTTTCTTTTTTTTCTTTGATATATTCTTTATTTACATTTCAAATTATTTCCCCTTTCCTGGCTCCCCACTCCCAGAAAGTCCCATAAGCCCTCTTCCTTCCCCCTGTTCCCCCATCCACCCCTTCCCACTTCCCTCTGTTAAACCCCCAAAATATCAAAAATAATCCTAAATAATAAAAGAACTGCTAGAGGTATTGTAGTTCACAATTTCAGAGAACTAAGTAAAAGAAACAATATAATATTGGGCTAAAAATAGTTATATTGCTAAATATCATCTAATTGAATATATAGACCACATCTATGGATGTCTGAGTTTTGACAAAAAAAAAAAAAAGCCAGGCATTTCTACTGGGATAAAAGGACAGCTTCTTCAACAAACGGTGGCAATCAAGCTAGATGGCTGCACGAGGAACATTGAATCAGATCCATATGTAATACTGTGCACAAAGTTGATTCCAAATGGATAAAAGACCTTATCTTCAGACCAGATATCTCAAATCTTACAGGGTTTAGAAACTGGAATAATATTTGTGTTATTTGTATAGGAAACAGTGTTTTGAATAGGATGCCAAGACCACAGTCCCCCCCCAAAAATAAAATGGAACCTCACAAAACTGAATTGTTTCTGTGTGGAAAAGAATGACATCTTCCAGACTAAATGTTAGTCTGCACAATGAGAAAAGACTGATACCAATTAGTCGACCAAGAGATGGTTAATAACTAAACTTAAAAAACAAAAACAATAGCAAAAGCAACACCAAATCTTGGACATTGATATAGCAAATAGCCCAATTAAAAATTGGGTGGGTAAAACAGTCTCTGGACGGTCTTTCCTTCAGTCTCAGCTCTATACTTTGTCTCTCTATCTCCTCTCGTGGGTATTTTATTGCCCCTTCTAAGAAGGACCAAAGTATCCATACTTTGTTCTTCCTTTTCCTTGAGTTTCATTTGGTCTGTGAATTGTATCTGGGGTATTCCTAACTTCTGGGCTAATATCTTCTTATCAGCGAGTACATACCATGTGTGTTTTTTGGTGATTGGGTTACCTCACACAGGATGATAATAGTTACCAAATCCAGACACTATTTTGGGTGTCAACAAGTTCTTACTGACAGGAGCCTGATATAGCTGTCTACTGAGAGGCTCTACCAGTACCTGACAAATAAAGTAGTGGATGCTCTCAGCCAACCATTGTACTGAGCACAAGGTTCCCAGTAGAGGAGCTAAAGAAAGGACCAAAGGAGCTGAAGGAGCTTGCAACCCCATTGGAGGTACAATATGAACCAACCAGTATCCCAGAGCTCCCAGGGACTAAACCACCAACCAAGGAGCACACATTGAGGGACCCATGGCTCCAGCTGCATATGGAGCAGAGGATGGCCTGTTGGACATCAAAGGGAGGAGAGGCCCTTGGTCCTGACAAGCCTTGAAGCCCTAGGATATGGGAATACCAGGACAATGAAGCAGGAAGTGGGTGGGTTAGTGGGGGGGATGTTTGGAAGGGGAAACCAGGAAAGGGGACAATATTTGAAATGTAAATAAATGAAAATATCTAATAAAAACAAGCAAAATACAAATTTAAAAAAGGGGGTAAAGAAGTAATTAGAAAGTTTTCAACAACGGAAGCCTAAGTGGCTGAAAACATTTAAGTGCTCAAAGTCCTTAGTTCTGAAGAAAACAAAAATCAAGACCTCTTTCATTTTACATTGGGCAAAATAACCAAGATCAGTAAAACAAGCGACAACCCATGCTGCTGAGAATGTGTGGAAATGTCATTGCTGGTAGAAGTGCAAACTTTTACAGCCAATATGAACTTAGTGTGGTGGTTCAAAGACACACATATACCCCTCAGACCTTGTTTTTTATTAGATATATTTTTTATTTACATTTCAAATGATGTCTCCTTTCCTGGTTTCCCCCACCCCAAAAATCACCTAATCTATCCCCCCTACCCCTGCTCACCAATCCACCCACTCCTGCTTGCTTGTTCTGTCATTCCCCTATAGTGGGTCATCTAGCCTTCTCAGGACCAAGGGCCTCTCCTCCCTTTGATGTCCAACAAAAACATCCTCTGCTGCATATGAATCTGGAGACATGGGTCCCTCCATGTGTACTTTTTGATTGGTGGTTTAGTCTCTAGGAGCTCTGGGGATACTGGAAGGTTCATATTGTTGTTCCTCCTATGGCACTGGAAACCCTTTCAGCTCCTTGGGTCCTTTCTCTAGCTCCTCCATTGGGGATCCTGTGCTCAGTTCAATGGTTGGCTGAGAGTGAATATATTCCCTCTATATTGTCATGCACTGACAGAGACATTCAAGTGACAGCTCCTGTCAGTAAGAACTTGTTGGCATCCACAATAGAGTCTGGGTTTTGTAACTGTATATAGGATGTGTTTCTAGGAGGGGCAGACTCTGCATGGTCTTTCCCTTAGTCTCTAGAAAGAAAGAAATCAAACTATCACTATTTTGATATAATAGTATACTTATGTGACCCCCCAAAAATTCCACCAGAGAACTCCTACTGCTGATTAAACAACTTCAGCAGAGTGACCGAATATAAAATTAATCCAAATTAGTAGCCTTCATATAATCAAAGGATAAACAGGCTGAGAAAAAATTATGGAAATGACACACTTTACAATAGTCACAAACAATAGAAAGTATCTTGGTGTGACTCTAATGAAACAAATGAAAGATCTGTATGACTAGAACTTCAAGTCTCTGAAGAAAGAAATCAAAGAAGACTCAGAAGATGGAAAGATCTCCCATGCTCATGAATTGGCAGGATTAGTATAGCAAAAATGGCCATCTTGCCAAAAGAAATCTACAAATTCAGTACAATCCCCATAAAAATTCCAACTCAATTCTTTATACACTTAGAGCAATTCTCAAATTCATCTGGAATAACAAAAAAAAAAAAACCCAGGATAGCTAGAACTAATCTCATCAATAAAAGAATTTCTGGAATTGGTGTCCTGGATCTCAAGAAATACTACAGAGCAATAGTGATAAAAAAAAAAAAAAAAACTGCTTTGTATTGGTACAATGACAGCCAGGTAGATCAATGGAATAGATTTGAAAACCCAGAAATGAATCCATACACCTATATGGTCTTGATCTTTGACAAATAATCTAAACCCATCCAATGGAAAAAAAGATAGCCTATTCAACAAATGGTGCTGGTTCAACTAGTGGTTAGCATACAGAAGGATGCAAATTGATCCATCCTGATCTCCTTGTACAAAGCTCAAGTCCAAGCGGATCAAGGACCTCCACATAAAACCAGATACATGGAAACTAATAGAAAAGAAAGTGGGGAAGAGCCTCAAGGACATGGGCCCAGGTGACAGTTTTCTGAACAGAACACCAATAGCTTATGCTCTAAGATGGGATCTCATAAAAATGTACCTCTTACAGTATGTTATAACAGAAACCCTTGCACAGCAATCTTCCCTTTCTCTTTATTCGTCATATCTAAAATTTGGGGAAAAATACCTTAGATATCCACCAACAGAAGAATGGAAAATGAAAATATAGTCCATTCACCCAGCGGATTATTATTTGGCCATTTAAAAAAAACATGTATTTCATAGGCAAATAAATAGAAGTAGGAAAAAATTCACCCTGTGTGAGCTAAACCAGACCCAAATGATAAACATGCTAATTATTCCTTTATATGTGGGTGTTATATTTTAAGTCTTTCATAAGCATGCTGCATTCTGCATAACCAGAAGTTAGTATAGGGCACACAGCTGCCACTTGGCACTAGTGTCTGAGGATTTCCAATGAAAGTGAAATATAATATTTTTATGGAGAGGAAGGGAGAGATGGGAACACGAGCATTAAACAGGAAAACAAGGAGTAAGGAAGGGTAAGTTACAGAAATACTGGGATGGACATCTAATATAAAGGAACACTGGAGGGGCCCCATGGAAATCTACTGCAGTAAAAGCTTCTTTAAAGAAATGTTTTGTTCTTGTTCAGGACTAAAGTGAAGGTAGCCAAGGGATACAGGATAAAACTAAAAGCATTTGGTCTTTTTAAAAAATTAACTACGATACTCATATCTACGTTACCCAGAGATGTTTTCACAGACAGCTAATGAAACAAATGCAGAGTCCTATAGCCAGACATCCTGCAGAGGAAGAATCTTTGGAACACACAGTTCTAAATGAGATGTCTCCAATCTTATTCACTCCTCAGAGCTTAGGGAACCCTGAGTAAAGGGAAACAGAAAGAGTATAAAAGGCAGAGGAAATGGAAGACACCAGAACAAGGAACTCTGAATCACTTATGCAAATTGTTTATGAATTTATAGAGACTAAAGCAGCAAGCACAAGGACAACACAGGTCTGAACCAAGTCCTATTCTTATATATTATAGCTTTTAACTTAGGTTGTTCAGGGAACATTCAGGAATTCCTGAATGTATTAGTGAGTTTGTCTTTGATTCTTGCACCTACTCTTGGGACTCCTTTTCTTCTGTTGGAACTGTTATGTGAACTTCATTATGACAGTTTTTACTTTAACTTACTATATTTTATTTTATTTATTTTTTGTTTGTTTTCTAGTGAAAGAAAGGAGACGGATTTAGAAGGGAGGTTATGTCTGGGAGGGGCTGTGAGGATTAGAGAGAGGGAGAGGAATTTATCATCAGGATGTAGTGTATGAGAAAATATATTTTCAATAAATGGAGAAATGAAAAAAATGAACATTCAGGAAAAATGAACAGTTAAAAAGCTATGAGTTCTTTCTGTAAATTTCTATAAGTGGTAGGCATTGTTTGGCAGAAAGGAGACTCTTTTATCATGCAATTAATAAAACTATTTGTCTTCACTTCCAATCAAATTTATTCACACATCAAGAGCCCTACAATGACACATAATCACAAGTAATTATGGTTCAATATATGTTGAAAAAGGAACAAATTTAGAACATTTCAAAGTGAATTTATGAGATTAAAAATGTTCTTTTCATTTTTGTTATGCAACTCTTGATCCTTTTTCTTCAGATAAGTATTGGTCCTACAAAGGAAAACAATGAGACTATTGAATAAATATTATTTTCTATTATAGCTAAAACTACATTATCATTCACTCATTGACATTGCTTAGAACTGTTCACACAATGTGTAACGAGTTTTGTACAAAGCTCTGTGTCATAAAAATTTCATACTAATGCACATAAGCAAATAGAAATTGTAGTTAAAATATATTTGCATATTTAAAAATATATCATCCTTGCATTTTAAAGCTGTAGACTTGAATGTATAGGGATGAATGGCATCTCTCTTTTATGATTTATTATTTCTGATTTCATAGTAAGTAATGAATAATACTGAAGACCAAAGAAGTTGAGGACATAATTGAAGAAAGAAGATACTTTTTAGATTTGGCAGTTTATAAACTTTATACTTGAAAAAAAATCTGTTATGTTTTAAGGCATTTACTTATGCCATCCTGTTTTTTTTTCTTTTCCTAATATGTTCCATATTGCTACAGCACAATTATCCTAATTAATGAACCTATGTTCAGTCAGTATTATAAATTAAATCCCATATGTTTCAAGGAATGCATTAGGTTTCAACTGATGTTCTTTTCCACTTTTAGAAATACATTACACTTTACAGCATTACATTTAGTCATCACATCTCTAGCCCTCCAAATGAAATTTTTTATCAAACTAATTTATGAAAAATATAAAAGAATGTATTCCACACTAGAGCTCTAAAATATGAAGTTAAAACCATTATATTTTACAGGGATAATGGATTATCAAAGTAGTAATACATCAAAACATATGAATAATGCATGAACTATATTAATAATATTATAATGGAAGTATCATATGTTGAACAATAGTATGTATCAAACCATAAAGAAGTACAATATACCTTCAAAAACCGCAACTATGATATAATTATACACTAGAATAAAAACAATTATATCTGCAGAATAGTGGGGTTTTTTTTAATTCTAAGGAAAGATGGTATCCTATACCTTGTATTTTACTGTGAGAAAAAATAAAATCTTTTCTTGTTTTAATGGAAATATTTCTGAAGGGACTTGTAAAATATTATGATGTCATATTTTAAAGAATATGTGCATTATCCTTAAAAGTTGAAATCACTGGAAAAAATAAAAATAAAGAAGGCACACTTATTGAACTATATCCAATGTAGAGTTTTATTTGCATTATTAAACATTTCATGACACATTTTAATTAAGAATTTTATTTGAAACTTTTGTAACAGGCATCAAACATGTCATTTATGGTAAATTGGTCCACCCAATCTGGATACATCAGCACAATTATTCTGAGAGATAAATGTAATTATTTTCTTTTTTTAAGAGTGTAAATTCTGATAAATATATGAAATAATGAATGTCAAAAAGTATTATATCTTCATAGAATTTGTTATAGAGCTGTATAATCTAAAGTCTTATTCAATAGATAAATCAAGATGCCAGATTACTGATCAAAGCACATATGATTTGGTTACAGTTTATTTGACGAGAGGAAGCAGTATATATAATTTAACAGATATCTATGACTTGCTTATATAATACAAGATTGTTTGCATGTCTTATATATTTTCATAATGACATATTTTATTTACCAATTACACAATTTTAAATGTTCCAGAATACTTGAAGAGTATTAGGCAGTCAAGAGAAACATCATTTGTCTGGGCAGGTATTCATAAATGAGTTAGAAATATCACTAATTTTTATAGGTGGTAAAATATTTGTTTATTTCTTTAGGAGTCACACTCATTGTTTTATTCTTAAATTTCATATGAAGGACCTTTCTTTTTTGTTTTTATTAGGTATATTCTTTATTTATATTTTAAATGAAGGGCCTTTCCTACTGGAAAATATAGTATATTGCTCAGATAATAATTCCACTAAGAATTTTTATAAACATCTTTTTTGAATTTACTGTCTAAGTTTTAATGTTTTAATAATAACCTTGAATTAGTTTACAGCATTTAGCATATTTTTAATTAAGTATGATATTTTTCTTTCTCCTTTCACAAGATTCCAGATGATATCAATGCTGGTGGTACCAAAAAAGCCATTTCTGTCGTAAGAATATGAGATTGCATTGTCCACTAAAATGAATGCAATTCACAAATAACTATGTTGTAGATTTTTCATTATGCCTAGTCAGAAATAGATGTATAATAGACATATCATTTCTACTAAACAGAAGACTGTGATGGCTCATTTGGTAGACTGGAATGCATGAACAACTAAAGATGAATAACAACGTGCATACCAGTGATATTAGCAGTAGAGAAATATAAATAAAATCCTCTTCAAGGCTTTCTACAATCTATGCTGATTCAAATGAAGAAGAAATTATGGAAGACACCTGAGGTTGAGCATAGGCACATATATGTACTTGCATATATATGCAAGTACAAACAAGCCCCACACACAATAAATTAATTCCATCAAATAGTGGATTTTGTAAAGTTACATTGTAAACAAGAATATTGAATATGTATTATGTCTACATAAAGAATGGCATAATTGAGATAATCTGAATTAGTTAAAATGTATAATCAATATTAGCCTGTTTCTTTTAACAACCTCCAAAATAGGATTTTTTATTAGATGTTTCACCTCGAATTATATTCATATTAACTTATGCTGATGATATTGATGATGAACACTAGCATGTGGCTTAGGACATGACATAATGATTTTTTAATGCCATATATTTCTCTGTTTATATAAACATAAACATATATACGTATATGGTTATAAATTATTAGTGGAGTTATGATTAGAGCCTATGACCATTATATTTTCCAGTAAGAATGGTCCTACTTATGCAATTTAAGATTATAGATAAAAATAAGGACTCCTAAAGAAATAAACAAATAACTTAGGAAAGTAGCCTTCTACATTTTTACAGATCGTCTCATCTCACCTTAGATTTTCTGAAGAAGTCTTGGTGTCCATTTTAAAACAAACTATACCCTGAGTGTATTCATTCATGTTTACTTTGAGCTAACTGCTTTTCCTGGTTATAGCAGAGTAAATCCTATGATAAATAAATATCTTCATTTTGAACAAGTATACTTATAAAACACATTATGCAAGAGAGATATATAAATCCACTTGATGTGCTGATTTAACTGTTACCCACTTATTAGCTTCAGCAAATAATTCTGAACTTCACTGACATCGTTCTGAGAACAGCTGGAACTAGAGTAATCAATTATAGATGCATCTCCCGCAGGCACCTGCACAGGATGGGAGTTGATTCTGTAGTGTTAAAGTTTCTTATTCCCTCAGCTAGTAGGCCATGTCAAATCTCATCTTTGAAATGATGGCCAGATCCCCAGACTTACAGCATGTTGAATGCATGCATAATAAGACATTCAAATGTGTGTCTGGGTGACTCTCTTTTGTTTACTTACCTAATTGAAATAAGCCCAAATATGAAATTTAAATTTATTAATTTAAGGGTTGAGAAAGAATAGTCTTTCCCAGTGAATTAAAAACCCTGTGTAAGACTAGGAGATTTCAGGTCTGGTATTTTTCTTTTCCAGCCTTCTAGAATTGTAATAGATTAACTACCATAACTAAGCCTCTCGTTCCTTGTGACTGAGATGAGAAAGACGATCAATTTTACTGATTTATTTAAAAATTCAATGGAATGAAATTCTCTTAAAGTAAATAACTTGTTCAATAGTTTATAAAACAGTGGGTTTTTTTTCTATTAAGTCATCGGGGAGAAAATATTGGTTTTTAAATCCATTTTTCTTATCAAAAATTAACTCTTGGTTAGGGAGCTAGTTCAGTGTATAAAGTTCTTACTGAGCAATCACAAGGGCATGAGTTGATTTTTCCTAAGCTAATGTAAATTTAAAAGGCAGACACTGGTGGCTGTAAACAGATATAGGGAGTTTGGGCTAGACATCCTAAAAAAATGAAAAAACAAACAAACAAAAAGGCCAGCTTGTCATTCAGTAAAACACCTTGTCTTAAGACAATATATTTTTTTAAAAAAGACTTATTTTTGTGTTGTTTTGACTGCAAGACTATATGTGCACCTTGTGTGTGTAGTAATTGTGCAAGCTAGAACAAGAAGTTGAATTCCTGGAAACTAGAATTACAGATGGTTGTTAGCCTCCATATGGGTGCTGAGATTTGAACTTGCATTCTCTGAATGAGTAGCCAGTACTCTCTTAATTACTAAGTCATCTCTCCAGCTCAAGATTTATTTTTATTTTTTGTATATACTTGTTTATCTGTATCTATGAATGCAGGCCCCTACATGTGTTCTGTGCACTCTGACTAAAGAAACTGGAATTATCGATAAGTGTGGTCTCATATGGCTTCTGTGAAGTACCTAAGTTGTCTGGAACACAAGTACTCTTAAATACTGATATATCTTTCCATGCCCTCAAATGCGCCTTTAGAATTGTACTTATGATTTTAAGTTACAGGACCTGTTCATAATCCTTGAATAACTTTGTCCAACTTCATAAAATTGAATTATAAGAGCAAAAAAAGGCTTAAATAATGGGCTACAAGTTTTCAAAACATAAAAGAATGTTTATTTTAGTTTTGAAGTATTCTAAAATATAGTTTACTGTATATGAATAAAAAGAAAAATGTTTTATACCTCCAAGTAACATAAATGAAACAGAATAGATAAGGACAAAGTCTTACCAAAATTGTTTTGAAAGTATATCATGAATCTAGATATCTGAAAGGAATGCAATTTAAATTAAATAAATTTCAGCTTAATAAAGTTTATTTCCCAAAAACAAAACAAAACAAAACAAAAAAACCACAATTTGGCCGACAAACCTAAAGGAAGACAATGGATGATATCCCCTGGGATCTGCAGAAAACTCATTGCTTACATGCACATTTTGTAGGTATCACACACATTTAATGGGCACACACATACTACATACAAAACAGTGAGTTCATCTATGGTCTTCTGTGCACTTGGTTTATCGTCATTGCTACCATCCTATTAGCCCAAATTTAATTGGCACTTATACCAAATGTTAGGAAAATTTTATTTTAATATTGTTACCATAGTGTAGAATCCTGTGAAGAATAAGAACTACCTCAAAATTCACACTGTGTGTTACTGTAAGTACAATTTTGATTGGAATTTCTTTACAAAATAAATATTAAACCAACTTTTAAAATGGTGGGAACATGAGTGGATGAGGGTTGGGGCTAGATAATGAGCCAGCATTGACTTAAAAATTTTTCAAGAAATTGGGATTTTTATTATAGAAGATTTTCTTCAGTCATGGAATAAAACTTTATGCCAGATAGAAAAATAAAGGTTCTATTTCAGAACTTAAACATTGAGATTTCCTATCTGTTCTATCATAAGTCAGAGACATGCACACTATTTAGAAAAAAAAAACTAAGATTATTGCTTTTATTGTTCATAGACATCAGGTAAGACTACTTCAGACACTTATCTCCTCCCTAAGGCTGTGTACATCTCTTTAAGTTTGTGATTCAAGATGGACCCAACTAAGGTTCAGCAGGTCAAGATTCTATCTCTAACAGCACCTAACCTTAAGATAGGCAAGGTTTTATTTCCAAGTCAGTGCTTAAAGTTGGGACTCTCAAGCATTTCAAACATAAAGTTGCTGTCTTAGTCAGGGTTTCTATTCCTGGACAAACTTTATGACCAAGAAGCAAGTTGGGGAGGAAAGGGTTTATTTAGCTTATAGTTCCAAATTGCTATTTATCACCAAAGAAGATCAGGACTGGAACTCAAGCAAGTCAGGAAGCAGGAGCTGATGCAGAGGCCATGGAGGAATGTTTCTTACTGGCTTGCTTCCCCTGGCTTGCTCAGCCTGCTCTCTTATAGAACCCAAGATTACCAGCCGAGGGATGGCAACAGCCACAAGGGGCCCTCCCCCCTTGATCAGTAATTGAGAAAATGCTGCACAGCTGGATTTCATGGAGGCCCTTCCCCAACTGAAGCACCTTGATCACTCCAGCCTGTGTCAAGTTGACACACAAAACTAGGTAGTTCACTTACCTTAGCTGTTTGTGCCAACAGCACTAATGACAGTAGTGTTGATCTTGATATACTCTTGAGACTATGAAAGCCCTTCATTCTAGGACACTTAGTATCAACCCAGGTTATAGAAAGCATAGGTGCCAATGGGCATACTTTGTTAATATAGTTATCACCATTAGAACATCCAAAGTAAAGGAAACTTATTTACCGCTTGCAGAAAATAGTGTGAGGACAGGGTTTTGTCCAGAAACTTTGTTCTGAGGTGATTAGACCTAACATTATAGAGATCCCAGTGAATTCCATTCCAAGGCCTACCTACCTATGACATCTCTGGACATCTCTGGTACCAGATGAATGAGTGTTTATGCTTCACTACCTGTAAGCATTGCTATTGTCTGATTAGAACTGCAGTGAGGCTTAATCCACTTCACTAATGTACAGCTTAATGTAACATGAGTTTTCAGAGTTGCCCAAGACTTCATTGGTTATGGTATCAGGAAGACACAGAGGTAAGTGGACATAAGTATGGCACAGGGTTCTGCAGCACATGCTTCCTAGTGATTCTATCACAAGTTGGTCAGAAACCTGTGCCTATATTTGTTCGAAGAAAAAAATTTTGGAAAAAAGACAAAGCTTTCCAGGAACTAACCAGACTAACTTCTCCAGCTTATCCATAACATATTACAAAGGAACAGAAGCAAACCTGGACTTGGATCACCCTCTGGTGTTTAAACAGTAACAGCACATGGGAAATTCACACCCAGAAAACCCAGCCCTCTAAGTTTACACTTGTTGGGATAATGGAGGTGACTCCACTTTGAGGGAAAATAAGGATCGTGCCTAAGATATCTGTAGATAGAAATATAAGGAAATTTTAATGGGGAAGGCTGGGATTGAAAAAAAAAGATATTCTTTAAGTCTTTAGATGATTTCAAATGCCAAGGATAGGGAGCTTTGAATAAGCCATGACCTCAACTACCTGAAATGTGTGTGTGCGTGGGGGGGGGGGGGAGTTAAAAGCTAAGTGTAGAAAAACCTTAAAAAATGTAAAGTATCATGAAGGAAAATCAGTAAGAATCAAGAAATGGCAAGAAAAAGTACTTTTTAGTCAAATCAAGAAAGAACATAAGCAAAATGAATCAAATAAATTCAATCATGAACACTTGAGGCAGGAATAAACCGCTCTCCAAAGAATTTAAATTAGTAAATATCCAAAAATGAAAAATTCAAATATTCTAGAAAATGAAGACATACTAGTTGAAAAAAATCAGTTCACATGGGGAAGAGAATAAAGAGGAAAAGTATTTAAAATAAAGAAAGAGGGGTTCTAGTATTTCAGGACACGGCTCAGAGTTAATGATTAGACTGGAACACATAATTGTAGAATGCAAAGATGTAAACAGATTATTCAGAGATATAGTTATAGGAAGATCCGGACACCTAGATAATAATACCAGTTTATAGGCACCAGGGTAAATAATCATCAGTTCAAAGCAACTCACCCAAGTTTCATTTTCTTTTTTTAGTTGCACTCCAGATTTTACCCTCCTTCCTGTCTACCCCTTTGATGGTTCCACATCTCAAACCTCTTCTCCACCCCATCTCTACTAGGATGTCCCTACTACCCCCATCAGTCCCACCCCACCAGACCTTCCTACTCCCTGGGGCCTGGAGACTCTTGAGGGTTCAGTGTATCTTCTCTGACTGAACCCAGACCTGGCAGTCCTCTGCTGTTTACGTGTTTTATAACCAGAAAAATAAAAGATTCTCACAATTCAAAGCTGAAACAATGGAGTCACCTATAAGAACAGCAGAAGAAACATGAGACATATACCATATATTTGAAAGAATAATGGGGGAAAATTAAGCTGAGAATAGGGGGATCAAAAGAGCTCTCTTGTAGGTAATAGTGACAGATTGGATATTTTTAAATAAATAAATAAATAAATAAATAAATAAGTAAATATCTAAGGAACTGGAGAAACTACCTATAAGATTAATTTCAATTAGGTATATTATATATTATGGGCAAAAGGAAGGCTCAGGTCTAGGGAAGCATAATAAATGTAATGTGTCCTATTGAACCTGGAGCTAACATATTCACATTTACTGGATGGACAGCATCCAGAAGGATACAAATTCTCAACCTTGCTTTTGTCATTGTGGATGTTTGTTTCCATGTCTGACTTTTTATGTGATGGTGAGGACCAACACATGTCTTCCAGTTTGTAGGACAAGCATTGTGGCAATGACCTCACTATTATCAAGACTTCTGTGCTGATTCTACCGGTTATTTCTCATAATGAAATAAATAACTGTAGTGATTAATAATATTTTTTGACAATCTATATTGATTAAATCAAAGAACACTTGTTATTTTTATCCTAATTTTATCCAAATTATCCTAATTTGCAAAAGTTTCCTTTCAATGATATTGCCTGTTTCTTGATTTGAATTGAATACCTGTGTATTTTCAGTAATTTATTTATACAGAGATAATAAGGCAAATCAGAGATTTGCACACTTTGTAATCTGTATGCTATGCAGGTCTTTTCAATACACACTTAATAAATCAGATGTATTAGACTCAAGCAATGGTTGAAAATTAATCTAGCAGAAGGTATAAAAAATGCTGTTGACAAATGTATCAACATGTTTGTAAAAGGAAAAATTTTAATCTAATTCATAAAAACAAGCAGTAGCAGTTATAATTTATAGTATATCATTCAAACAGTTCAATATTAAACAACATTCACGACAAGATTATGTGTCTTCAAGGTCTTTTTACATTTGTAAACTCAAAACTGTTAAATCTTTGGAATCTCTATCTCACACAGATATTCTCAATGTATCACAGATGAGAGCTTCTCTGAGACTTTCCTTTTAATTTCAAATAAATTATACCAAAATATCATTAAATAACTCCATGAGGTTATTTGATTTTATGTCGCTTGATTTTATGCAATAAAAATTTGCAGTATCTGATCAGCAAGCAAAAGAAGCCTTCTTACCACAGTAAACTCATGACTTTCACAAATGAATTACTTCACAATAAAATATATGCACATTTCATTTCATTTTATGATGCTCCTTGGAGAAGCTGTGTTTACATCACTTAAATGAAAAAGTAAATAATTTATTTAACATACAAATCTTTTATATTTGATGAGAACATTGTACAATTAGTACATCCTTAAATATCCATGTTTTATAAAGAAGGAACAAATACTATTGTAATTGCTTGCTGAACCACATTGAGATGTAATGATAATATTAAATACTCAAAGGATAGATGTGATCAGCTTAAAAAGTATAGTAGTGCAAATTGGAGTAGTTGAAATAATAAAATCTGCATCTATATACAGGTACATACTATTTTATCCAAAGAATGCTTTATGCTTACATTTCAAAAAGTTAGAAATATTTTACATTAGTAAATGAACAAAAACAGCAAGGTAAATACTAGCTCTCATTAAAGCAGCATTGCTTATCTGTTATCTGTTCAAAAGTAATGGAATTTGTTACTGCTACTTTATATGTTAACTATAAATTTAAAACTTCTGTTTTTATTAAGTAATGTGACATGTTTGAAATGTGGTATAGTGTTCTTTTATCAAATATGCCAGTGAGAGATCATCCACCAGGAACAAGGAAAGCTATCACGGTTAATATACTCACTCACTATATTATGTATAAATGTGATTTATCTTGAACTATGACAGATTTGGTGATACAGTCTGGAAGACCATGGTATCTTCTTTAACTTTAGTCGTGGATAGCCACAAAGAGGAACTGAGTCACAAGATATTTCTTAGTACAAGAAACACTATTCAGTAAAGGTAATGCCATATCAATTCATATTTTCATAAAAATTCTGAAAAAGAGATTTTCTTAGATGCCAATCAATTTCCAAGAGCAAACAGCATACAGACCAAAAAAATCACCAGTACAGTTTTGTTTCAAAACGTTTGTATATATATTAATGTATATATTTTCACCAATCCCAAAACATTATATTTCCTTATTAGATATGCATTAAAAATTCATCCTAAGCTTCAAAACCACACTGTACCGACTGCTTTTGTGTGTCAACTTGGCAGAGGCTGGAGTTATCACAGAGAAAGAAGCTTCAACTGAGAAATGCCTCCATGAGATCCAGCTGTAATGTATTTCCTCAATTAGTGTTCAAGTAGGGAGTGTCCATTGTGGCCACCCACAATGGTGCCATCTCTGGGCTGGTAGTCTTGGGTTCTCTAAGAAAGAAAGCTGCGCCAGGCAGAGGAAATAAGCCAGTAAGTAACATCAACTCCTGTATCCTGACTTGCTTGAGTTCCAGTCCTGACTTCCTTAGGTGATTAAACAGCAATGTGAATGTGTAAGCTGAAAAAACCCTTTCATTCCCAAACTTGCATCTTGGTTGTGATGGGTTTTTTTTTGAAAGAATAGAAACTCTGAGTAAGACACATACCCTTAGGTTTTTTGTTTTTGTTTTTGTTTGGTTTTTTTGTTTTTTTGTTTGTTTGTTTGTTTGTTTTTGACTACCCTGATTCTCAAAACTCTAAATTATTTGCAAAGGTGAAGTTTACTTGACTTTGAAGAATTTTACCAAATGATAGGCTATACTGGCAAGATGGCCACTGACACACAGGGAAGTCAACTTTCATAATGTTTTATTCCAGAAGTAACAAAATAGAGGAGAACAAACAACTTGGTCTGGATAGTCACTCGCTCCAGCTTGTGAAGGCCTAAAATATTGGCTTAAATAAACAGAACAAAGATCTGTTTGTTGTGTGCCTCCCAAAGTTATTAAGGAGGAAAAAAAACTATAGTTACAAAATCGCGAGACATTGTAATCATTTATCATTATACAAAGGCCAGACCTTACTTTGAAGTACTCTGCCAGCACATTCTTTGTTTTTAAGAGTGTGCATTGATACCAATTTGCAACCCCACCAGCAGTGGAGGAGTGTTCCTCTTTCTCCACACCCTCTCCAATACCTGCTGTCTTCTGAATTTTTAATCTTAGCCATTCTGACTGGTGTAAGGTGAAATCTCAGGGTTGTTTTGATTTGCATTTCCCTAATTACTAATGAAGTTGAGCATTTTTTAAGATGCTTCTCCGCCATTTGAAGTTCTTCAGGTGAGAATTCTTTGTTTAACTCTGTACCCCATTTTTTAATAGGGTTGTTTGGTTTTCTGGAGTCTAACTTCTTGAGTTCTTTATAAATATTGGATATTAGCCCTCTATCTGATGTAGGATTGGTGAAGATCTTTTCCCAATTTGTTGGTTGCCGATTTGTCTTCTTGATGGTGTCCTTTGCCTTACAGAAACTTTGTAATTTTATGAGGTCCCATTTGTCAATTCTTGATCTTAGAGCATATGCTATTGGTGTTCTGTTCATAAATAAATATGTAAAACAAATTAAAAAAAAGAGTGTGCATTGATTACAGAGAGGGTTTTATCGTTTCCATGTGTGAATTTAATGTACTTTGATCTTTTAAGGCTGATGTCATTATGATTATATGTCCCAAGTAACTCACATGAACAGTAGATAATATTACAAGCATTCATGTGAATCTTTGTCAAATTATTAATGTAAAATAAAATATTTTCTCATTTTATACAATAATAATTTTTATGGGATTAGAAAAAACTCATGCAGGGTCTTAAAAATGCCCAATATTACCATTAACAAATGAATACTTGCTTTATAGAAAGAGTCAAAAATACAGAAATTATATTAGAAATTTAATTTAATTTATAGAAAAAAACTAGAATTAAGACAAGGGTCTTTTTTAGTCAGTGTTCTATTGCTGACAAGAGAAACTATGACCACAGAAACTTTTATAAAAGTAAGCATTTAGTTAGGGGTTGTGTAAAATGTTGATGTTTAGTCCATTATCATCACTGATAAGAATCATGGAAACATACAGGCATGGAAAAGAAGCTGAGTGTTCTTCATACAAGAGGGAGTATGAGACTTGGCTTGGGCTTCTGAAACCTCAAAGTATACCCCCAGCGACACTTCCTCCTACAAGGCCATACCTACCTCAACAACCCACACTGCCGACCTTTCTGATATTAAAAGTCAAATGTCTGAACCAATGGGAGACGGTTTTATTAAAACCATCAAAGGGTTGAAAATAAATGAAAAATAAATTGTATGTAGACTGAGAAATCATGGATATTTCAATCCCTTGGTAGCATAGATATTCTTGTTTGCTAGATTTGCTCTTTGAATTCAGAAATATACTGCAAAGCATGGATGCTTCAGTTCTTAGAAGGGGAAACAAAATACAATGCTCACTGGAGGAAATACCAAGACAAAGTGTGGAGCAGAAAATGAAAGGCCATCCAAAGACTACCCCACCTGAGAATCCATTCCATATACAGACATGAAACCCAGACACAACTTAGGATGCCAAGAAGTGCTTACTTACAGAAGCTGGATTTAGCTGTCTCCCGAGAGACCCTGCCAGAGCATGACCAATACAGAGGCAGATGCTTGCAGTCAACCATTGAACTGAGCACAGGATCCCAAATGGAGGAGTTAGAGAAAGGACTGAAAGAACTGAACAGATTTGCAATCTCATAGGAAGAAGAACAATATCAATCAACCAGACATGCCATAACTCCAAAGGACTAAACCACCAACCAAAAAGTACACATGGCTCAGGCCAAATATGTAGCAGAGTATGGCCTCCTTGGCACC
This sequence comes from Apodemus sylvaticus, assembly GCF_947179515.1. Classification (NCBI taxonomy): domain Eukaryota; kingdom Metazoa; phylum Chordata; class Mammalia; order Rodentia; family Muridae; genus Apodemus; species Apodemus sylvaticus. The sequence goes on from NC_067487.1 coordinate 23,146,447, forward strand.
AATGGGAGAGGAGGCCCTTGGTCCTGGGAAGGCTGGATGCCCCACTGTAGGGGAATGCCAGGGCAGGGACGTGGGAGTGGGATAGGCATATCAGGAGAGGAAACCAGAAAGGGGATAACATTTGAAATGTAAATAAATAGAATATCCAATGAAAAATAAACTAAAAGAAGAATAAAATAAATGTGACTGTGGTATGTAACTGAGTCACTCATGTTATTGTCCTTTGCATTTAAACAGAGGTTATGAAAGAACTAATTTTTTTCTCAAGTGAATATGAAAATATTTGTGCAGGAGGAAAAGAAGACATGAGTTATGATTGATTTGCACACCAGAGAGTGGGCCTCTGACAAATAGACTTCTCATTGTATTTGTTTTCATTATTTCCATGTGCATAGTTTAAAACTGAACTCATTTCATCAAACACCAGGATACTTAATCTCTTTTAAATGATGTGTGGAATGGTATCATATTTCAGGTTAAAATTGCAACTAGGCAACTCCAAAGAAAGACACCATGAAAATGTTAATCATGAACTATATTTCAAACTATGGAACTTAAAAATCAATGCTGGTTCTAAAATATTTTATCAAGTATTGGTCTTATTATAATTCTGAAATTTACATAATGTTTTCTAATGATTGTCCTTATTTTATAGGAGAACATTGAACATTAGTAGATGATAAAAAAGAGAAATGGATGATAAAATGCCTGTGTATTTTATTTTTATCTTATATTTATTTGCTAAATTTAATTTATTTTTGATTTACTTATTCACTTTACATTTGCTCACTGCCCTAATTCTGAGCAATCCCTTCCCATAATTCTTCTCTCTTTTCCCTTCCCCTTCTCCTCTGGATGAATGGGTGATCCCCTGGGTATCCTCGCACCCTGGTACTTCATGGCTCTTAGAGGCAAGGTGCTTCCTTTCCCACTGAGGTCAGACAAGGGAGCCCAGCTAGAAGAACATATCCCACATACAGGCCACAGCTTTTGGGATAGACCCACTCCAGTTGTTCAGGACCTATAAGATGGTCAAACTCCACATCTGCTACATAGAGCTGGATGGCCTCGGTTCATCCCGTGCATGCTCTTTGGATGTTGTTTCAGACGGAGAACGCCAATGGTCCAGGTTAGTTGACTCTGTTGGTCTTACAGTGCGGTTCTTGTCTCCTTCAGGACCCACCTATTCTTCTGTAGGAATCCCCAAGCTCTATCCACTGTTTAGCTATGGCAGACACATACAGACTACCACAGTTGAACAGTCAGTCGATGGAGCTTGGGGATTCTTATTTATTTTTAATGCAGTTATTTTTCAAAATTCTTAAGTTTAAATAAAAAAAAACAGTATTACAGTAAACTGAAAGAACACAAAGCATTTTGGTATTGATTGATTTACTATTATAGAATAATAATGAAACAGAATAATAAAATAAAATATTTTTAAAGACAGTAGAAAATTAAGAAATCATTTTCAAAGTTAATTAAGAACACATAAACATTGCCCCAGCTCTATCCTGTTAGTTGAAACAATCACTAAAATAAATATTGAAAATAGCTTTTAATGTAATATAGGTATCATCTTTGATGAGATTTTGTGAAATAGGTTGTGAAAGAAATATAGAGGGAGAAGGAGAAGAAAATGAAGAGAATGAATTAAAGAGAAATTGATAGACATACATTTGAATAAAGAAAGAGAGGAGAGAAATCATCTATTTCAGATAATGTGAGAATGTGATAAGTTCAACCTATGCATTCTCTCTTCCCTAGTAAATTCCAGTTTACTGTCTATAGCACCTCAGTAAGTGGTAGAACCTACAGAGCAGCTCCAAACCTTTTCTGGTTTTTGTCTTGCATGATCTTCTGTAGACCTTGTGTGGGAAAACACAGACTCTGTGAATTTAAGCATGTAATATGTACAACATGTGCATAACTCTCTTTTTCTTTGCTCAGTGTACTTTATGCTTCTCAGTACTAACTCATCTCTTTGATGTTGCTAATTCCCTAAACTGCTAGATGTTTACATGAAACCTAGGATGCTCTTTCCTCTTTTCTTGTTATCCTGTCTTTTGTTATAAAAATTCCACCTGAGGAAATGATTCTGTTAAAAAAAATTAGTTGTTTTTACTACATAGCAGGAAGCTAAGTAAGGGAAACCTCTGAAGAAGTATCATTTAGAAATAGGGACAGTATTCTCAGCAGACAAAAGAAATTCAATTTTACTAATGTCTTTTTGAATTTGAAAATGCATCTTTTTAAGTTGAGGATTGTAATGAATAAAACACATGGTGACATCTAATTAATCCTGTGAATAGAGGACACAGAGTGACTAGGACAAAAGTTAGGGAGAAATTCAACATGTGGCTGTGTTCTTAAGTTTTTACGTATTACATTGCCTCATGCAATTCAACAGCTAATTTACATGGAGGTTTTTCATTCATTATCCTTGTGCATGGCTGTGTCCAGTGATAAAAAAGCACAAAAGCATCAAAGATTTAGTGCAACAATTCTCTGCACAGGAGAGTCAAGAGAAAGGAATGAGATACAGAGGTGGTTTTTGGTTTTTTGTTTGTTTGCTTGCTTGCTTGTTTGTTCTACTTGTTTAGCTCTAAGATTTATTTAGTGTCTGTTTTCTTTTTTATTAGATATTTTCTATATTTACATTTCAAATGTTATCATCTTATCCCTCTCCACCTGCTTCTATGAGGGTGTTCCCCCACCCACCCACCCACTCCTGGCTCCCCATCCTAGAATTTCCCTACCTTTTATAAAATTTAGTAGTTGTCTGAGAATTCTGTGTAATGTATTTTGATAACCCTTAAGTCCCCTTCAGTTTTCCCTTTCTTAAATATTGCACTTTGTTTCTTCTGTATTTTCAATTAGTTGAGTTACAGATCATGAATGTATAAGAATCCTTCAGTGAAAGGGTGGTCCACCCACTCACCAGGAGCCAAAAACTAAAATAAAATTCATACTCCCTCACCTGTGTGGATTAAGCCAATAAGGAACTTACTCTGAACTGGATATAATTCATCGATGTCAAAATAGGAAAATAAATAAAGGCACCTCCTTCTGGAGCTAGTTTAGATTCAAATTCTAAATTTCGTTCTCACAATATCTTATGAGATCTGTATGTTCCTTTAATGTTTCTGAATTTCTGCATGGCTAAGGACTGTCATATGAATCTTTTCTCTGAGTCTGTGTTTAGCTGTTGTATGATTCTGTGTCTGTATGTGTTTTATAACTGTAAGTCTGTCTCTTTGTGTGTGTATGTGTGTGTGTGTGTGTGTGAGAGAGAGAGAGATTTTGTGTCTTTGGGTGTTTGTTTCTAGCAAAGTGCTTTGTTCCAAATTTTTGTACAGCAGAGAAAGTACCACATGTTGAAGGAACGGAATACTTTTCAGAAATATTAAAGAAAGTTTTCAAGAGATTATGTCTTCATCATTAACTGATTCCAAATGATTAATGAAATATCCAGTAAGATATACATCGTTATATATTAAATAATAGCTATAAATAATGCATCTAACCTTTATTGTGAAGTTTAGAAGGTTGCTTTCAATCTCTATATTTACTGCTTTCACTATATAATACACAGGCTATGTTGTGTCATGCACATGAAAACGCACATAAGATTATAGAGTCAAATCCCCTTAAGTTATAAAGTTGACTACATGGGAGATCCAACTCAAGTAATATTGACTCTTACCTTGCTCTTTTAAGAGCCTATGATACAGTGTAAGGGCACAGTAGTATAACACACGGGTATGCCTTCGTGATTTTACATGGTGTTAACTATATCTAAGAAGCTCTACAAAAGGCACAGAGTCTTAGAATATAAGAAAAAGTTTCATAATATTGCATCATACTCACCCAGAAACCTTTCAGTGCCAACAGCCTCACAGCTCCTCCCCTTTCGGCCTAGACTTACCAGGGTCATAGTAGATCTTGGGTGTGTTGTTTCAATTGCTATGAGTTCTATATATGTGTGTACTTACTGCTGTGTCTAGAAAATTGACTTCTCTTGGAGTCAATCTTGGCCCTTATTGTTGCAATCATTTCACACCTATTTCTGTAGTAAACTTTGTTGCTTGGAAGGACAGCTGGTAATATCAGTATCCCATTTAGATTTCAGTGTTCTATAATCACTTATTCTCTTAAGTATGACTCATTGTGGGGCTCTGGTTTAATCAGGTTTATTATAACCTACTTTCTACTGTAAAGAAGCATTTCAGATGAATGTGGAGAGATGCACTCACTAATCTACAGGTATAATGATGAGTCATTAAGAGTTTGTATAATACTATGCTAATTTGGAAGAGTGATAGTTGGAGATTTTCTCCAAAGGTGTATGTACAGACATAGGTCGTCGTCTTTAATAATGCAACTAGTTTCAAATTGTGTAGCTCATACGTGATCTATACTTTAGAAGAGGAATGAGAATTTCAAAGAACTTTCTAATGGAAAGTGACTAAGCAGACAGAACATAAAGAGGTTATCCATCATGTCATTGGACTCTGGCTTTTAATCATCCTTGTCATTTAAGAGTGTAGATGAAGCAGAAAAGAAAGACGCTTGGATGTGATTTAGATAGATAACTCATACGAAGAGTAAGTGGTTCGAACAGAGAAAATAAGTCATATATTAGGAATAGGGAATAGTCATTGAGTCTTATATGACAGGAGCTCTACTACTTCATTTAACATCCATAAGCCTCATTTATGTGACAGGAACACCTCTACATCATTTAATATGAGTGGACCTCCTCCTTAAGTTCTATTCGTGATTGTTTTTTAATAAGATGTTGAGATTTTTGAGGACTTTAGGACACCTATGAAAGACACAGAATTGATTATTTATAAAGCCAGGATTTAAACAGAAGACCATTGTGCCCATAAAACTTTTCTGTCCTTCTGCTGGACAAGATTTCTGATGGTAAAAGGATTCTGCAGTGACAAAATTGAAAGAATTGAAGAGAACATTGATTCAGAAGGCATGTTTTAACCTCTAACTTCCTGTCCTCGGTCCTATGTATTTACCTTCCTCTTTTCTGAAGCTCTGAGCAATGTCTTATGCTTTCTCTTTCCATCTTATCTCAGTTATATCTCCTCTCATATTCTCAGTATATTCCCAAAAGTATATTTCCTTCTTGAACACCTTGTTTCTCTCTTCTTTTCTCTTCCCATAGTAATTTAAATGTTTTTTTCTAAATTGTTTTAAAACCTATATTAATTTCTTTCCATGGGATGATCATTAACAGTGGTAATCAAAATAGAAAAATGAACAAGTATTTATGGGAATGTGCCTGAGCTACCTAGATGGTTTGTTTGTAATTATGTATCTGGCAATTCATTCCTGGATTCATTAACAGAAAGAATGAATTGATATGAAACATTTAAAAGTATATATAGGAGTAATAGATTTTGTATCTTGCAACTCAGCTACAAATGTACTTATAAGGGATCTCAAGTTCATGCTCAGGAAAGAACATCTGTATGTGTATGTGTATCCTGCTGCTAGGAATGTTTCAGTTAGTACAATTTAGAAATCTTCTAAAACAGTTTGGCAATTAATTAAAATAGGAGATCTGTTTCTTATAAGTAAGGAGCCCTGAAGATTCTTTGCACTTTACTGTGTTTCCACAGCCTCAGTGAAGCCCCCTTGAACTATTGGGATGACAGAAAAATGGTAAGGCACTCTGAGTCAAGACAATCCTCCAAGCATCAAAACCTAGAAAAGAATCTCAGTTTGAATTCCAAAACACTAGCAATATGCTATTTGAAATTTTATCAGATTATTTTATATATATATATATATATATATATATATATATATATATATATATATATATATCAGAACATTTTCCATTATGGTGTCATGGTATGAGCCATCACAGGGCACAAATAACCAGGTAAAGTGAAGTTTAGAAATTCTTTCTAAAACTGAAAAGTATTATTTAACAAGAACATATCATGTGTTAATCATGTAAAAATTTTTTTCTAAGATCTGGGCATCTTGGTGCCATGCTCTAACCGTAACATGTAGCAGACAATTGAAGGACAAGTTCAAGACAATCTTCAAGAAGTGAAGTTGACTCCCAGTTGAACGGTACAGAATTCCATTCCCCCCAGAAAAGGAAGAAAGGAAACACATGAAATATATTTTATTTTATTTTATTTTTTAAAGGTATTATTTGATTGTTCTTTTAATTTTTTAAAACTGTTTTATTAGATATTTTCTTTATTTACATTTCAAACGTTATCCCCTTCCCTGGTTTCCCCTCTGAAACCTCTTATCCCATCCCCATCCCCAGGCTCACCAACCTACCCACTCCTGTTTCAAACTGAAATAACTACTGTAGAATTTGAATGTTTAAGACCAATGAGATAGCTCAGTGGGAACAGGGGCCTGATGAATTACATTCAATCACTGGAAACCATGCAAATATGGAAAGAGAAAACTGAACAGATATAGAGATCTTCTGACCTCCACATTTGTTTTGTTACACATATGCGACCATTCTCATATCCATGTCACACACACACACACACACACACACACACACACATACACACAAACACACACACACACAGAGGCACATAACTAAATTAAAAGTTAAGCAATTTTAATCATTAATATTTTGAGTAGACATGAAACATTATCAGTAAAATACTGTTGACATTTATAATGGAAGTGGGTAGGTGGGTGGGGGAACACCCTCCCAGAAGCAAGGAGAGGAGGGAGGGGAGAAGGGTTGGAGGGGGGTTTCTGAAGGTGAAATCTGGAAAGAGGAAAACTTTTGAAATGTAAATAAAGAAAATATACAATCCACAATAAACTAGTATTATTTACATGTGAAAATATTTTAATAGCACCATTTCAATGATGCCATTACAAATAAAGAATGTTTAATGCTTGTATAATCATTAGATATATTAAATGGATCAATAATGCAATTATTTTGAAATTATTATGATTTATAAATGCAATATTAATTGCATACTTAAATTATTTAAATTTTATTTTAAATTCTTTAATGTTCGTAGGTGTTTTGCCTGCATTGTATATTTGTTTGAGGGTGACAGAAGCACTGGAACAGAAGCTACATGCAGATGTGAGTTGTCATGTGGAAACTAGGTTTTAACCTGGCTTCTCTGGGAGGGTAGCCTGTGCACAAAACTGCTGAGCCACTTCTCTATCCAAGTGATTAAATTTTAATAGGTACTAGTCAATAATTTTGATATGATGAGCATTATTTCATATTCTGAAACAGAGAGGAAATATTCATTAGGAATTTATCATATTCAAAATCTGCATTTTAATATAACCAAATGCACATTCAAAACCCTTCACTTACTTTACACCTTTAGATGCTATTTTCCTAGTAGATAATTGAGAGAGCTAGCCAGTCCATATACTTGTCCAGTGTTTCACTTTGTTTGACTAGTTGAACTATTTTAAAGTTGTCTGTATTACTTTAACTCTATTCAGATCAGCTAACCTTTCAAAGTGTCATATTTAATATATAAAATTAAGATAACATGAGCAGTAATTTGTTGAACTATGTATAGACTTCAATTCCATCACATAGTATATGAAGTGTGTGGTGTAATGTCTGTCATAATCCAAGAACTATAATTTAAACTAGGGCACGTGAAAGATTACTCTCAATTAACCAAGGTTGTACTTCTATGCCTATAAATACAATGTAAAAGGCAACAGATTTCTACTAATTGTGAAACTTCAGCAGGGACTAATTAATTGTATTGTTTCTATAAGCAAGTATACATGTACATTCATGTATGCATGCTTGTGTGTGTATATGTGTGTGTGCGTGCATATGGTACATGTGCCTATATTGCACAGCTGGATGTGGAAACACATATGTGATCATAGACTGAGTAATGCAGTGGGAATATAGGAACACAAAACAAAACAAAACAAAAGCAGAAAATTCAGTCTTGGATAAATAGAATTTAAAATATTCAAGGTTTGGCTTAATTCTATCTTGTCAATCTCTGTACATTAGTTTTTCTTTAAAATCTTTGAAACCTCAACATAAAGGACAGAAAATGGCAAACACGTCTATAGAAATACGAACCACACCTAAGGCTAAGCACTGATATTTCCCAGAAACAACTTCCTTCCATGTGATGATATTAGAGGAAGATGAGGGAAAAGAAGAAAGAATCAAAGAAAAGAAAACAAATATTGAAACAAAGGCTTTCCTACATGGGACATCTATATCAGATGCCTGCCTCCCAAGGTTCAGGATGCTTATTGAAGAAAAGTAGAAAGATTATCAGAGTCACAAAATCACAGGCTTCAGAGGATCACTGAAAGAAAACTAGGAAACTGTCTTTAAGTTACAGCAAGGTCCTGTAAATTTGCAGTAGATATGGCTGTGACTGCTTGCTCAAAAATGTGAAAGCTTCAGGCAGAAAAAAAACATAGTATGGAGAAGGTCATTTGACATAAATCTCAGTCTTATCTGAGTAGTTATTGGAAATGAACACTTGCTGGGGAAAGTAGAGGGGTTTGTTTGTTTTTGTTGTGTTTTATTTGTTCTTGAATTGGTGTGAATAATGGAAGTTCTACCACATTATAATGGATAGCCACACACCCAGGAATATGTGAGCAGCACAAACTGAACTTCATGTGCTTTCCTTGCATTCAAAGTAGGATGGGTAGGGAAGAAAGTCCATCTAGAAGGGAGTGATTGCAATCCTAACACATTGCATTCAATTCTGTGACCTCCCCCAGCCCACTGCTCTCAAAGAATAGCAGCCAGCAACCTGACCACCCACCTCCTGAAAAACAAGAAGAACCGGTTTCCAGATTTTAGGGGAGGGGCTTGGCCTCCCTTTGTATCTGGGGAAAGAGATGGTTAAAGATAGAGAGTTGGACCAGAAGCCCCCTTTTTGTCTCTCTTGCCACCCATTCCTATACCCACCTCTCCTTCCAGAGAACCCTCCGTTAGAATGTATGAGCTGGACTCTGCACAATTCTTAAAGAAATATATATTAAAAAGCATCTCAGTTCACATTTCTGTTTAGTATTAGAGCATGAGATTAAATGAATTTCAAAGTCAGAAGTAATATTGTCTTCCAAGTTACACAAAATAATCCTTTCCTTCTGCTTACTGTACAAGCAAGCAAAGAGGTCTCCAGTTGTTCCTTTTATTTTATACATTTCTTTTTTGAATTTAAGTCAGAGATTACAGCAGGACAAACCGCAGATCATCACAAACCAACCTCCAGGTTTTTCTATGCAAGGATTCATTGTGCATTGGAAATCACATTAAACTATTCCCTAAATGAAAGTCAGCTTGGTCTTATACAATCCTAATGAATGAGATCACAATAAAACTGTCACTTTTGCTTCATTAATTCTCATTGTAAATTGTCAAATGGATGAGGTTTTATTTAATTCAGTAAAATACAATATAGTCTGTTTAGTTATGACTTATTGTAGACAGAAAAATCAGTATGATCTGTATGACATTAAATCATTCATCATTATATATTATCTATTTTATAGTGCATATAGATATTCATAATAAGTACATATATATGATAAAATGTATTTTAAGCTTTAATTTTAAAAGTAATTAAATTTGTTCTTTTCTAATTTCATACATTTATAAAGTATACATTCTTACTCATAACTGAAGGGTTTTTTCACTGTGCTTCAGTTGCCAAAATAATAAATCTGAGAGTGATTATTTGAGAATAAATGCCGAAGCCATAATCTAGGGCTTAGTCCCTCACTAGCTTGTAACTTATTTAATCCATTTATTCTATTCTATGAGAGTCACATGTCTGGTTACCTCTTCTTTGTTTAATGTGTATGTCTCCTTAAAGTTCAGGATGAAATTTCCTCCTGTGCCTGACTTTATCTTTGAGTTTTTTTTCTTTCTCCCTACCAATACTCCCATCTATTTCCTACAGTAGCTAATATACCATTATTAAAAGCTAATATGTCAGTAGCTTTTACTGACAGACGATGCTTTCATATACAACAGTCTTACTACAATCACTTTCTCATTCTCTAAATCCAACAGCATGGCTGCTCTGGCAAGGGACCTTATCCAAAGGTATGATCTGGCAGAAGGCAGACACTCCCTAGATTACAGTATTATCTCCCCTGAAACACAGACACACCCTTGGTATCATTTAATCCCACACAACTTAGATATGGTTATATAATTGAAGGAATCAGCCATGCTTAAAAATAGAATGTAGTTGGATGGAGAACAAAATGCCAGAGAAAGAATTGAAAGAATGAGTTAGAGATAGGATATGTACAAGTGAACACACTGGAAAGACAGGCAACTTGGGAGAACATGAGAGAGCAAGCGAGAGAGAGAGAGAGAGAGAGAGAGAGAGATTGTAGGTATAGTTTTGTAGATATAGGTTGCAGGTGAAGACAGAACAAGCCAGAAAATGAGAAGGAGCCAGAAGACTAGGGCACAATGTCAAAGTTACTTAGAGGCCAAGCAAAGCAATTCAGTCAAAAACTAAGAGAAACCAATTTGAATCAATCAGCTTGGAGAGGTGTTTTGATATACAGAACAGCTGAGCTGAACCAGACAGACAGAGTCAAGAAGTAACTAGAAATGTTGAGATTACTGCTAAATAGCAGCAGGTCTCTGAGACAATTCACCTGGTGGATAAAAAATATATTTTTAAAAATCACTATTTCCTGTCTTTTCATGTATTTTCTTTCTTTTGTTGTAATTTAGTATTTTGCTACTGGTAACCATGACCATCTTTGGGCCATAATTTTGGAACTAAACACAACTTTGGAGTCCAATGGAATCTATTTTTATACATATAAAAACAATCAGCTATTTGTTCCTATAATCTATGATTTATCAATAGTATTGTGGAGAGAATATGACCCAAGAAGTCCCTCTCCAGCCTATAACTGGCTGTTGAAAGCCTAGTATTATGATCCAGTGAGGGCAAGCATATGTGATGTGAGGTCAGGTTTGCCATAGTAGTTTAATAACCTGTTCATGATATTTCTCATCCTTTATTCTCTCCTCTTTTAATTACTACCAATCCATCATCCACAATTGACTGTGAATGTTACATAGGGTTATAAAATGTCTCTTCCAGTATAAGCAAATATCAATGATCTATGGAAGAGATATCATAAAAATTGTGATAAGGATGCTGAAGTCTAAATCTCCTAAACTGGATCTGGCAGGGGTGCAGGTAGGGAAGCACTCAGTATACTTTAATGAGCTGGCCGCTAGAATTTTGACTATGTTTTAGTCACTACATTTTCTTCTCCCTTTCTTTCTTTTTAATTTTGTAGATGGAAAGTCCCAAGGATGGCAGGCAAACCAGGAAGAACTGGGAAGTATTTGTGGAGTTTGTGATGTGAAATTCCTAAATAAATCAATACAAATATGAAAAAAAAAAGACTTTCAAAAAATAAAAATAAATAAATATAACCAAGAAAGTAATGACTTGTATAATAAAAAGTTAAAACACTGAATAAAGAAGTATAATTCATTAGAAGATAGTGATATCTAATATTACATTTAATACAATTAATATTTTTAGAGTGTCAATATTACCAAAAGTAATCTGTAGAATTACTGAAATCTCCATGAAAATTACATTTCTATTACTTGTAGCCAAAGAAAAATGTTCAGATGTGGATATGAAAAGAAAGGACTAGAGGAAGCAATTTTGAAGAATAATAAGGCTGAAGGAAGTTTCATATATATTTTCAAGTTATACTTAATGAGCCATAGCAATAAAAATAATATGGTACTAGCAGTAAACAGAAACGATAGATTAGACTTGAAAACATTAGATACAAACCAATGAAACTGTAGCCATTTGATTTTTAAATTTAAATTTAAATTTTATTTTTGTTTTAAGTGCATCCTGACCTCAAACTCCCATCCTTCCCCTACTTGAGCCCACTCCCCTTCTCTAAGACCCTCCCCATATCCACTCTCCCTGTCATCCACTTACCCTCCATTTCCTTTTTGCTTACCAGAAACAGTCACTAGATACAGCATACAAATATATATATATGACTTGCCACAGATTCTTACATCCAAACTAGACAAGGAAGCCCAGAAGGAAACTTGCCTCAAGTGTATGCAAAAGAGTCGCAAACACATCTACTCTCACTGTTAGAAGTCCTTTAAATCAAGCTAACATGATAACATATATGCAGAGGACACAGTGCAGATTCATGCAGATTTCATGATTGCCTTATCAGTCTTTGAGAACCCGTATGAGCCTTGTTTAGTTGATTCTGTGTGTCTCACAGTCTCCTGCTGCTCTTTACCAATCAAAAAAAAAAATCAGTAAAAGCAATTTTAAAAAAGTTATGTAAAATGTTGAAAGAATAAATGTTAACAACAAACAGATGAAATATATGCAAATTAGTACCATTATGGGACAATGGGATTCCTTACAATTTTTTAATGTAGTTGATAACGTGATATAAAGCACACATTTTATTTAGCATGGTATACAACCAAATATAGTTCCCTTGCCTACATTAAATGCATAAGAGATTGTTTAATTTTATATTTGTTTAACTAGGATCATAAAATTAACAATTTAACCCAGATTTGTTTCCCTTCTCTGCTTATGTGTCAAATTTTCTAGCCTAGATTTTATTCCTCAACCTACTTCTGCACCGATATAGCCTGGACAAAGGACAAACCAGGAAACCTAGAGCAGAAGAAACTTTGTAGTATATGTGAAGGTGATCTTAATGAAGTCTCCTAATAATAGGAGACATGCAGGAGATCCAGTATCTTCTACTCAACAAGACGTCTGGTAGCAAGACTATGTTATATCTTCTACTCAACAAGACTTCTTGTAGCAAGACTAGGTTGCATGCAATCGATTTGTTGGCCTAGGAGTAACATGGAATCCCCAAAGCAACCCAGTCTGTTGATAAGGCAACAGGTTGCTTTTGATTAAACTGAGAGTAGAGAGCCATTACTAAAGGCAATACTAACAGAACTCACAGAACTCACTAGAAATCCAACTGGAATGTCCGTGGAGCCTTTACCTCTACATTCTACTGTCTTTGATGCAGAAGGTAGTCTGCAATCTACCAAAAGAGAAACAAACCAGTACCCATCTTTCTTCTTTTACTGTAACCTCTACAGTTCTGCTGCAATGTATATATGTATAAATGTTATCAAATTGTCACAGCATAAGATTTGGTTTTGTTGGTGCTTCATACCAGTGATATTGTCAGCTTAACACTATTTCCAATAAAATTATTATTAGTGGTTATTTTCTTTTCAGTAGATATCTACTTTTCTCATGTGGATACTGACAGTCTTAATTCTGTTATCTTTAGCACTATTCTTGCTAATAGCTAAGTTTCTCATAAGTCCTGATGTTATGGATTAAACATCTACAACATTTCAAAATGTGTGTAAAATTCAAGTTGACCCTATAATGATACTAAAGATGGGGTTCTCATGAAATAATAGCAAAAATGTAGGTAAATTTAATATACTAAAACTACAACATAAAAATATATCGGTATGTCTTTATTTAATACATTTTCTACTTTTAGGACTAGATTAAAGGTTTTTAGAAACTGTACAATCAAAACAGGAGAGATATTAGTGATAGTTAATTTTTGTTGTTGTCTTTCTACTTGAGGGTCATTGGCAACTTCTTAAGCATTTTAATTCAGAAACATGTATGTTTTGGATAGGGAAATGAGGAATAGGATCATGTAATTTATAAGAATAATACATACTGATATGACAAGTATTCCAATATACTCACAGTATACTTCTGAGTTCAGAATTTTAAAGAAACTATTATTTTAGTTCAGCCAAGTGAAGCATAATAAACAATGAAAACACATCCTTATTATCCGATCTTCCTGAACTCTTTTATTGCCTATGCCATATTTTACAAGATCAATGTAAATTTTACTTTTATTACCTCAGATAGAGGGCTGACATGACTGTCAGTCCCAAGGTGTGTGAGTACATGGCTGAGGCCAGTGCATTCATTTCTTTGTTCTAAGTATCTCTAAGCCTTAACCCTGTCAGTTGCCCATTTCCATTCATTTTCATGCATATCCTTTTGGGAGCAGGTTACATCACTCAGGATGATGTTCTGAAGTTACATCCATTTGCCTGAAAAATTCATATCTTTGTTTTTAATAGCTGAATAGTGTTCCATTATATAGATATACCACATTTTCTTTATCCATTCTTCAGTTGAAAGATATCCAGAATGTTTTCAATTTCTGACTATTACAAATAAAGCTGCTATGATCATAGTTCAGCAAGTATCTTTATGGGATGTTGCAGAATCTTTTGGGTATATTCCTAGGAGTGGTATTGATGGGTCTGGAGGTAGAACTAGTCCCAGCTATGTGAGTAAAACCTAAATTGATCTGCCAAAGTGGTTGAACAAGTTTGTAGTTTTTTCACTTCAGCAATGAACAAGTGTTCCCCTTTCTCCACATTCTTGCCAGCCTGTGCTATCTCCTGATTGTTTGAAATTATCCATTCTGAAGTATGTAAGATAGAACCTTTGAATTGTTTTGATATGCATTTCCCTGGTGACTAAGGGCTTTTATCATTTCTTTAAGTGCCTCTTGGCTATGCACAAAACTATCAACCCCCAAATTCAACCTGTCTACAAATAATGCATGCCTGGGGAAGGGAGCAGAGACCAAGGGGATGGCAAACCAATAGCTGGCCCAACCTGAGCCACATTACATGGGCAACTAACAATCCCTAACACTATTAACAATACCCCGTTATGCTTGCAGAAAGGAGCATGTTGTCCTCTGAGAGGCTCCCCACAGAAGTTTGTTAAGACAGATGTAGGTGCCTGAGGTCTGCAAAGCTTGTGACGCCATGCAAAGCAATGTATAGGTCTGTTGCCTAGGCAATGGCTGCCATCTACCCAGAATTCCATAGCCCACTTTTACCTGTAATTACATCACCACCAGTATATAACTGAGCAGCGCTCCTTTCCTCTCTCTCTTTCTTTCTCTTCCCACTTCCCTTCCCGCTGGCTACCCCCCCCCTTCTTGAATAAAGCCCACGTGGAACTATTTGGTCTAGCGTGCCTCATTGCAGTTCACGGTCCACAGCGGCCCGCGGCCCGGCGCCCAGGGTGCGCACGTGTGGCCCAGTCAGCAGCGGCAGCCACAGAAATCAACGCAGAAACCAACAGCCACAGAAACCAACAACAGATACAGATACCCACACCCAAACAGGGAAGAGAACTTGTGGAGTCACACAGAATAAGAGGAAGGATTGTGGTTCCCAAAGGGGAAAGAAGCTCTCCAGGCTCAATGAGATATTTATCTTGATCTTCAACTGCATTAGGTACCATAGTTTCACAAGTTAGCAGCTCCTGTTCTTTTAGTTCCTCTGTCTTTTGTCTATCAAGCCTTTGTACTATCACAGATAATTTTTATTGTTGTACAGCAAGATTTTCTTGTTGAGCAGTTATTTTTAAAACTGTTTCGAGGGGAAATATATGAATACCGTAATCAAATGTATGAAGGTTTTATTCTGGCAGTCACAGTTGCCTTAAGTACTGGAATGGCCTTCTCTAGTAACATTTCTATCCCCTCAAGGCCTGATCTTGCTTTCAAGGGCTCTGACATGAAGTTTCCCATTTTTCAATGCAGGAGTCTATGTAATTATAATTGTCTTTAGAGGTAGCTTATTGTGATTCATTGTCTCAGAGGCTTCTGTGTCTCCAGAGTCTCCTGAGTCTCATTGGATAACCAGCCAGCCTCAAGACACTGATGTATCCCCTGAAGATGATCCTAGGCATTTTTTGCCTCTACGTTTTCCTGACAGATGCCTCCTGTCCTCTGGCATGTTTCTGTCAAATGTCCTCTGTTTTCTATGATGTTGATGGGATTTCTTCTTTTCCAATCTCGTTGTATTACCAATCGAGCCAGTCAGAGTTCAGGGTGAATTAGAATGAGTGAGTATGTTCAGCAGTAATTCTTAGAGTCTGAAATATATTAGGCCTAGGTTAGCAGATGGAGGCTGGAAGTTGAATCCTTTAAGGTCTAGGCTTGCAGAAAATGAGATTTTTTTCCAGAAACTAGAAGCTTCCAGGCCGAGACCTATTGATAGTCACATAGAGATGTTCAGAGTTCAGCTCAAAACATAAATCCTTAAAGGTTGTATGTGACCCTTATTTCCTGCCATAATTACAGGAAATAAAAGCAAATTATACTCTAGAAAAATAAATGTATTATTTTACAAAGATAGATTAGAGTTTTGCTGTATGCCCTGAACACAAATAAAAAGATGTCCCAACAATAAAATCAAGACTCAAATTACAAAGTGGGGCAGAACAAGGTCAAAGAGCAAACAATCACTAACAAATGGTTTAATAAAAGAGTCATGATTTTCTTGATCAGATACCCAGTGTCAGAAATCTTTGAAGGAATCAGGTCTAAGATTATGCAACTTACCTGTATCACCACAGCAACTTAGAGAGGAAAAAGGGTGTGTTGGCGTAAACTTCCATATTATTTTTCATTATGAATGAGGTCAGGACATAAATTCAAGTAGGGCAGGAGTCTGGAGGCATGAACTGGAAAAGAAGGCATGTGAAGAATAGATGAGTACTGCTTACTGGCTCATCATGGGTTGTTCAGCCTACTTTATTATAGAACCCAGGAGCACTAGACCAGGTATGGTACCACACAAAATAGACAGCATCCCTACACACCCTACCTTATCAATCATTAGGAAAATGCCTTGGAGACTTACTTTTGAAGGTGTCTTCTCAACTGAGATTCTCTCTTTTTAGATAACTCAAGTTGTGTCAAATTGTCATAAAACATCATTAATCATTAGGGAAATGTAAATCAAAACAACCCTGAGATTTCACCTCACACAAGTCAGAATGGCTAAGATTAAAAACTCAGGAGACAGCAGGTGTTTTTGAGGATGTGGAGAAAGAGGAACACTCCTCCACTGCTGGTGGGATTGCAAGCTGGTACAACCACTCTGGAAATCAGTATGGCAGTTCCTCAGAAAAGTGGGCATGACACTTCCAAAGGACCCTGTTGTACCACTCCTGGGGATATACCCAGAGGATTCCCTGGCATACAATAAGGACACATGCGCCACTATGTTCATAGCAGACTTATTTATACTAACCAGAAGCTGGAAAGAACCCAGATGTGCCTCAATGGAAGAATGGATACAGAAAATGTGGTATATTTACACAATGGAATACTACTCAGCAATTAAAAACAATGAATTCATGAAATTTTTAGGCAAATGGTTGGAACTGGAAAATATTATTCTAAATGAGGTAACCCAATCAGAAAAGAATACTCGAGGAATGTAGTCACTGATAAGTGAGTATTAATTAGCCCAGAAGCTCTGAATACTAAAGACAATTAACATATCAAATGATTCCTAAGAAGAAGGAAGGATAGATTCCTGATCCTGGAAAGGCTTGATCAAGCATTATAGGGGAGCACCAGGACAGAGAAATGGGAGGGGGTTGATTGGGGAATGGGCGGAGGGAAGAGGACTTATGGAACTTATGGGGAGGGGGGAACTGGGAAAGGGAAAGCATTTGGAATGTAAACAAAGTATATAGAAAAGAAAATAAAAAAATGTCATAAAACTGGAAACCACAGATGAGTATTGTATCTGTGCTTTGTAACTGACATATTGTTGAAGGTAAAATAGATCATAAACATGCTTTTCAATAAAATTTTAGAGCTAGAAAAATAGGGAGAAAATTTAAAAATAAGAAGAATCTCTGTGAGAATTTATCTCTCATAAAATAAATAGAATGAGTGAAAAAAGAAAGAACGAAAGAATCAAAATATAAAGCACAACAACAGAAACCTAGAATATAATATAGGATGTCATTAATAAATTAATTGTTGAACATAAAACAGCAGAAGCATGAAACATGAGTATTTTAAGACTTCAGTTAAGCAATATCACAAGTATCTCCATGACCAAAATTGTAATACCTGGGCAAGTGTCTGCCTAAAGAAGATATAGAGGTGACAAAAAATAAATAAATAAATAAATAAATAAAAACATACGGAGATAACTTTGAACAGCATATGTCATGGAATCTCCATTTCAAGTAAAAGTTTCTAACTGTAAATATGTTAGAATGATCAAAATAGAAACCACTGACATAATAACATGCCGGTAATATATTGGAAACTACATACACCGTTGTACTAGTAGAATATAACATATTAAGGAACAATATGTACAATAACTATCAATGTTTGCTGTTTTCAAATAAGCTGAATATTCATGATTAACTGATTGCTGATGTTTGGCTTTATCTAAAAAGGCTGTAACTCATCTCCACATGAACCCCTAATACGTGTCAATAACAGTTTTATTCACAGTTGTAAATGTGAAAGAAACAGCCAGATTATCTTCAGTTGACTGGTGGCTAAGTAAGCAGTAGTGCATCCAAATAAAGCAATATTAAATGTTGCTGTACAAAAAAAATGAGCTGTTCATTCTTCAAATGATATTTGAAGACACTAAATTCATATAAGAAAATGAAAAGAACACAATTAAAAAAATTATGTACTCTGTGTTTCAAAATTTATGACTTTGGGAAAAATAAACCTATAGAAAATGAAAAAATGTCATTGTTTGCCAGAGCTTTAGAAGAATGGCTTGTTAAATAGAAAACAGAGGAATTTCATAATAGGTAGTGCTCTGTGTCAAAATCCAAGGGTGGATATATTTCATTAAATATTAATCCAAAACCTCAGAATAGACAGTTATAATAATTACATTGATTGGATGATAATGTGTCAAATTTCATTCTGTAATCATAGCAGATATACTACTCTGGGGAAATATTACAATAATTAAGAAGACAATAAATATTTGGGGAAATGTGTCAATATTTTGAGTTTCTAAACATTTTTTATTCAATTTCCCAGTAAACATAAATTTCCCACAGAAAATATTTATTGATTTTTTTAGCATTTAAAGGAGAGAAATTTAAACTTAACTCATATTCTTTTCTTTTCAGTATGGAAAAAATGAAAATATGTAGTAGATATTTGCATGCACAAACATTTTTGTGTACATATATGCATGTGTATATTTCCTAATTAATATAATTTAATTTCAGAATTTGTTGTCTATGTTTAACAACTCAGATATATATATATCTGAGTTGTGGCAAAATGCATTTATGCAAAATAATATAATAAAGAAAATGATCAGAAATTTGTCTTAAAATCATATCATGTTTTTGTTATTTTTTATTTACACGAACTAAAATTGATAAAAACATTTAGTAAATGATCAGTTTTATTCTCACTCATCTTTTGCTAAATATCTGAATGCTATATATGACTTGGTCAGTCTGCTGTGACTGTCATAATAGTTATGTTACACAGCCTCACAAATAGTTCAAATTGTCAAGAAAAATTGAATTCTGTTCTTCATCAGAGTACAATCTTCTGAATCACGTTTAACATTGCTCATTTTATCAGAGGCTTACATTTGTGTTAATTTGATGAATCAAGATTTTCTATGTTTTTCCTTTAATTAAGATAGATATTAAACAGCATTTTATAATACTTATCTAGAATATCATCAATATCTTTCCATTTACCCAAGATGTGAACTATAATAGGAAATTAACAGATGCTCAGGGTTTCCATTGTCAAACAAGAGTTTCTATACTGAGGCTTTTAATGGTTCTGACTTAGATCACAATATAGCAATTAACCTAAGTCATTTTCCATTCTATTCAGTTGCCAGTTAAAATAATTCAAACTTTTTTTTTAGTGTTCTGTTTTACAATCAGATACCATATGTGAAGGAACATACTCAATTTGGTAAAACCTGGTTGATTACAATCCAAGCCAATGCAGTTCTCACTAATTGCTTTAAACTATTCTACAATAAGAATAAGAAGCCTTTAAATGTAAGTCTTAAAACATGTTTAATGTGAGCAGTGGAAATTTTAGAATAAGGTATATGTCTAAACTTTAAACCAGAAATAATTATTCCTGGATATTTGCAAGAATGAAACATAATTAACCCTCAACTACTGTCTCAAGTTTGAAGAAAAGAATTATAGGAAAGTTATGATTAGCAAAAGTAAATCAAAGCTAATGAAGCAACATTAGCACTTTTATGCTGTAGGTTCTAATTAGAAAGTCTGTTAATGAAATTGGGGCATTTACTTAATTGCTGTGAACAATTATTTTCAAATTAAGCGCGGCAATTAAATAGCATGATTAAGCTCAGAATAGACAATTAAGGTAGTGGTATGTTAACTCTTTTGCATGCTGTATTAATATATGGCAGTTTTAAATGCTGAGTATCTACTGATTAAAAAACACAAATGACAGGCAGTATGAAATGAAAAGAAAATACAAATGTCATGCAGAATTTCTGGGTCTCAGTGATGTATGCAGACAAGTTTTCTATTGCCTTAAGTGCTTGCTTTGCGGAGTAACTTACAACTTCTGGAACCCAAAGGAAAAACATGCCCTACATTACTTAAATAAAGGTTTCTTCCCATTAATGTCAAGCTTCTTAAATAATAGTTACACATTTATAAGCTCAGTTGGGTTTATTCATTGAGTACTGTCTGGGGTTCACTCTTCAATCTCTTCACAAACAAAAAGCAAAGCAATGGAAATTTTAACATCTAGAATATTGTTCATTGGCAAGGAAAAAACTAGAATATAAACAGATTTACTAGGAATTCCTTTATCTTCTATAAAAGAATGCTTCCTCTTTTTGTGTTCACTCGTATGGGGCATACAAATTAAAAATTATTTTTAATAACCTTGGCTGTTTTTAATTTCTGTTGACAAATCTAAAGACATAAACTATATTCTCAGTTTGAAATTCAGTTAGCTTTTCACTCTGAAGTTTTCTTCTGTTTTCTCTTTCACAACAAATTCTATTTCTTTTTCAAGTGCTGTTCCTCTTTTTACTTTCCAAATCTTGACAAGAGGATGGATGCATAATAGAGGCTTTTATTACAATAAATAGACTAAAAAAGATTATATTTATTTTCTCTAGTCATTCACTGCTTTTTAAACCTATTTTAAATTAATAATTTTATTTGTTTACATTTCAAATGTTATCCCCCTTCCAGGTCTCCCTTCCATGAGCTTCCACACCCCATTTGCCTCTCATTTGCCTCTAAGAGGGAGTTCCTGCACCAGATCATTCACTTCTTAATCTTATCAAAATTAGCAACTAAATATTGATAGTCTTACTTGTTTGTTTTTTAGAATAAAATGATAATTTGTAGTTTATGATGATCTCAAACACAAGTTAGTGATGTCTACCAATGCAAGCATAACCAATATATCCTTGTCATCTATTATCACTCTGTATAATCTAGCAACTCCTGAGACTACATAATTAGAAATGGCTGGGGTGTAATTACATAATGCTGGAAGGGAGAGAGTGGTTGATATCTCCATCAATTCTAGTGACCCTCTATAGCTCTCATTCAGTGAGAAATTCTATGAAGGTTCCATCTTGGTTATCTATTGCCAATATACAACCCTCCTGATAAGGAAGATAATAAATGTTAAAGTTAGAAAGAGAATATTATAAGCAAACTTTTGAGAAAAACTAGTGGTACTGATATAGGATGAGATGATAATTTTGTATCCATTCAATAGTTTCTTTTTTTCTGTTCTCTTGAATGCTATAGATTAAATATTTTACAAGATTATCTATTAATTTTAATATATAATCCTCAATTAATAAATTTATAACATTTGTTTAGCTTTTATGAAATACCTGTCAAATAAAATATCAAATATTTTAATACCAAATATTGTTTAATGTAACATCATCTAAAATATCTTTTTAATTAGGTTTTGACTTTATGGTAAAAATTTATTTCCCTCTCCTTCACAAATATGTCTTCCTCTATACTCTTTTTTTTTTATTCGATATAATTTATTTACATTTCAAATGATTTCCCCTTTTCTAGCCCCCCCACTCCCTGAAAGTCCCGTAAGCCCCCTTCTCTTCCCCTGTCCTCCCATCCACCCCTTCCCACTTCCCCGTTCTGGTTTTGCTGAATACTGTTTCACTGAGTCTTTCCAGAACCAGGGGCCACTCCTCCTTTCTTCTTGTACCTCATTTGATGTGTGGATTATGCTTTGGGTATTCCAGTTTTCTAGGTTAATATCCACTTATTAGTGAGTGCATACCATGACTCACCTTTTGAGTCTGGGTTACCTCACTTAGTATGATATTCTCTAGCTCCATCCATTTGCCTAAGAATTTCATGAATTCATTGTTTCTAATGGCTGAATAGTACTCCATTGTGTAGATATACCACATTTTTTGCATCCACTCTTCTGTTGAGGGATACCTGGGTTCTTTCCAGCATCTGGCAATTATAAATAGGGCTGCTATGAACATAGTAGAACATGTATCCTTATTACATGGTGGGGAGTCTTCTGGGTATATGCCCAGGAGTGGTATAGCAGGATCTTCTGGAAGTGAGGTGCCCAGTTTTCGGAGGAACCGCCAGACTGATTTCCAGAGTGGTTGTACCAATTTGCAACCCCACCAGCAGTGGAGGAGTGTTCCTCGTTCTCCACACCCTCTCCAACACCTGCTGTCTCCTGAATTTTTAATCTTAGCCATTCTGACTGGTGTAAGATGAAATCTTAGGGTTGTTTTGATTTGCATTTCCCTAATGACCAATGAAGTTGAGCATTTTTTAAGATGCTTCTCCGCCATCCGAAGTTCTTCAGGTGAGAATTCTTTGTTCAACTCTGTACCCCATTTTTTAATAGGGTTGTTTGGTTTTCTGGAGTCTAACTTCTTGAGTTCTTTATATATATTGGATATTAGCCCTCTATCTGATGTAGGATTGGTGAAGATCTTTTCCCAATTTGTTGGTTGCCGATTTGTCCTCTTGATGGTGTCCTTTGCCTTACAGAAACTTTGTTATTTTATGAGGTCCCATTTGTCAATTCTTGCTCTTAGAGCATTCGCTATTGGTGTTCTGTTCAGAAACTTTCTCCCTGTACCGTTTCTTTTCTATTAGCTTCAGAGTGTCTGGCTTTATGTGGAGGTCCTTGATCCATTTGGATTTGAGCTTAGTACAAGGAGACAAGGATGGATCAATTCCCATTCTTCTGCATGCTGACCTCCAGTTGAACCAGCACCATTTGTTGAAAAGGCTATCTTTTTTCCATTGGATGTTTTCAGCCTCTTTGTCGAGGATCAAGTGGCCATAGGTGTGTGGGTTCATTTCTGGATCTTCAATCCTGTTCCATTGATCCTCCTGCCTGTCACTGTACCAATACCATGCAGTTTTTAACACTATTGCTCTGTAGTATTGCTTGAGGTCAGGGATACTGATTCCCCCAGATTTTCTTTTGTTGCTGAGAATAGTTTTAGCTATCCTGTGTTTTTTGTTGTTCCAGATGAATTTGATAATTGCTCTTTCTAACTCTGTGAAGAATTGAGTTGGGATTTTGATGGGTATTGCATTGAATCTGTATAGTGCTTTAGGCAAAATGGCCATTTTAACTATATTGATTCTACCGATCCATGAGCATGGGAGGTTTTCCCATTTTTTGAGGTCTTCTTCCATTTCCTTCTTCAGAGTCTTGAAGTTCTTGTCATACAGATCTTTCACATGTTTGGTAAGAGTCACCCCAAGATACTTTATACTGTTTGAGGCTATTGTGAAGGGAGTCATTTCCCTAATTTCTTTCTCAGCCTGCTTATCCTTTGAGTATAGGAAGGCCACTGATTTGCTTGAGTTGATTTTATAACCTGCCATTTTGCTGAAGTTGTTTATCAGCTGTAGGAGCTCTCTAGTGGAGTTCTTTGGGTCACTTAGGTAGACGATCATGTCGTCTGCAAATAATGATAGTTTGACTTCTTCCTTTCCAATTTGTATCCCTTTGACCTCCTTATGTTGTCGAATTGCCTGAGCTAGTACCTCAAGTACAATATTGAAAAGATAAGGAGAAAGGAGGCAGCCTTGTCTGGTCCCTGATTTCAGTGGGATTGCTTCAAGTTTCTCTCCATTTACTTCCTCTATACTCTTAAATCTTATAAATACATCACTGCAAAATTTGCAGGACAGCATTACCACCAAACACTATATTTCTTTCTGAATTAGTCATTATTTTTCAAATATCTGTTGCATATTTGAGACATGAAACATATGTATGATCACAGCATTTGGAAAATAGATTCAGAGGAATTTATAACTCAAAGCATCATCATCTTCAAAGATACTTCTAAACTGTGATTATATACATATATACATAATCACATACATACATGTGTGTCATTAACATCTAACTCTTAATTAATCTTCCTTATGTATAAACACTTGCTGAAAATTATAAAAGTTCCTAAAATTTTTTCCCTTAATAATACTTGTGGCAAAATTTATTAAATATGAAACCAAAGAAAATATAGAAATGAAAAGGGAAACAACTGAGAGGATATGAATCAGCAACATTTTGTACAGAAATTAAAATAATATGATGAAGACAGATTGTGGAGTTTGAGAAAATATGTTATTATCTGAAGAAAAATATAAAAATATGAGTCATATGTTCAGGTGAATAGAAAAAGCCACTCAAAAATAAAGCAAAATTTTGACACTAAATGTCAGTGTTGCTGTTATTTGTCAGAATTAACATTGTCCTAGGTTTGGTCTGGAGCGCTACTATGAGTGAATAAATTTGTTTTCCTAAATCCATGTGGATATCTTTAGATATAAACGATTCTTTGACACTTCAAGCATTTGTTAAAGTACTGCACATACTTTCTAATATCTCTAATTTTGTGCAAGATCACTATACTTTTCTCCTTTATCAGCCATTTCTTCTCTAAATGTTGGTGTACTCTACAATTAATGTCTGGCCATTTTCACATGCATTAACAGCATTTTATGACCTCTGTTCATATCTAGTTGCTCAAATATATTTTAAGGACAGTTCTAGATATACTTTAACATAATCATTCAAATCGCCATGTATAGTTCTGAACAAAGAATAAGATGTAGGTCATTGCTCATATTGAGCTGTTAAAAATCATGTCCTTGTGATAAGGTGACTGCTTGAAGTAGGGTAAAGTTAAAGGGGAAAAAATGAGATTTTGGAAAAATTGGCTATGATTCTGAAAGAAAGCATTGACTTTGAATGATACACAAGAAGCATCCTTGTCCACCTTTGTCATAAGTGGCAATGATAAGACTTAAGGGAGAAAACTGTGGACATGGTGGTAGTAATCATTATTTAGGATCAGAAGGTCTGCATTAAGTTCTCCTTTGCAGATATGAGAAAGAAAAGTCTTGAAAGCAATAGAGAGAAATGAGTTTGGCAAAGTATTAAAAGTTGATCAACAAAATTCTAAAGTATTTCAGTCCTGGTCAATCACATTATACTTGAATCTCCCTTCAGGACTCATTGCAGCTCAGCTATCCACCCCTACCTGGCATGCTTTGCACTGTCAATGAGATGCAGAGACACGTGTAAGCTACTCACCTGGGACTAAGACATTCTCCAGGGACCTCTCCTTCCCCGGCGGACTTCCTCTCTTCAACCTACTCCCTACAAAGGATGTTCTAGTCAGTTCAAATAGCAACTGGACTCTTTTCTCTGCCTCTTTTCAAGGCTAAGCAGAGCCCTTGAAATCATTTGTCAGGACCAGTGAACAGTGTCAGAGAAATCTTTACCCAGTCTTGACCAGGCTGCTGAAGATACTACACTATGCCTGAAAGGCATATGGAGAAATAGTATATAGTCTGTATCCGTAACTCTGCCATGAGTAATCCTCAAGCACTGTAAAATATTAGTACTGGAAAGGGGGAGAATGTGATTTGAATACATAATAAAGAAAACATCAGCAGGCTTTTGAAACTTAAAGACAATTCTCTAGGTTACATACTTCCTCCAATATGTGCATATTCTCTAATTATTTCCACACAATTCTGATACCCAAGAATTGTGAATTAAAATGTATGAGTGTGGGGAGCGGCAGCGGCAGCAGCAACAGCAGCAGTGGCTGGTCCAGAGGAAAGGCCATCAGCAGTAGAAACAAGCTGACAGGGTCCAGGCAGACCTTGCGCCCACGACCAATGGCCATAGCTGGCCAGCCGGGCTGCAAGCAGCGGAGGATTTACAGCGCCTTTCACCACACAGAAGCCACATCAGAACTCTGCTTCCCGCCAGTCAGTTACAAGGCCTCCATATTGGTTCTCGGAGGCCAGAGAAATCAGACAGACTAAGGTACATAAACACAACCCGAGACCAACATTGTGGGGGTCTAAGCCTGATGGGCGTTGGCCTGCACCCAGGCACTGAGCTGGTCGGGGGGCGGGGGGCACGGGTGTGCAAACACGGCCAGGAGGTTGTTTGCTCGGGCCAGCGTAAGCGCCTCACCATTTTGCCTACAAGGAAGCCAGAGAGACCTAGCAGGCAAAACCAGTTAACAGGTATAGCCCAAGGCGGACATCGCAGGGGTCTAAGACAAAAACCAAACCAGCTAACAGGCATAGCCCGAGGCTGACATAGCTGGGGTCTAAGAGAGTCAGGCCCTGGACTGCCCCCAGGCCCTGGGCTGCTCGGTAGGCCATCTGTGTGCCGACCAGGCCAGGAGGTTGTTAGCCCAGCAGACTCTCCCAGCACTCTCACAGAGCGCGTGCACGCCACCATCCTGGCCACCTGACAGACTCAATTAACACTCACAGCTGAGGGAAACTTTGCTTAGACATTGGCCTGCCAGGCTTTTGCCTAGACTCAGGGCCTGAGCAGCAAGGCTAGACTTGTGGGCAACAACCTGGTTTGGAGTTCCGCTGGCCAGAAGAGTGATCAGCACGCAAAAAGGTCCCCGCAGCATACACCCCTCAGCACTCCCTGAAGGAGCAAATGGGCACCATCTGGTTGACAGTCACAATCTGGGGCAAAACACACTGGGGTTGCAAAAGCACCCAAGAGGAGGACAGCACATCAGCAATCTGCAACAGGGGAAACTCTGCCATCCAGTGTTGCAGAAATAGCCCTAGAGCCTCTCAGGAGACTGAAACACCAGCCAGAGACAAGACCAACTAGCTCCAGAGAACAAGATGGCAAAGGGCAAACGCAGGAATGCTACTAACAGAAATCTAGGCAATATGGCAGCATCTGAACCAAACTCCCCAACATCAGCAAGTCCTGGTTATGCCAACACACCAGAGAAACAAGATTTGGATTTAAAATCACTGTTCATGATGCTGCTAGAAGAACACAAAAAGGACATGAATGAATCTCTTAAAGAAATACAGGGGAACATGAATAAGCTAGAAACCCGTAAAATGGAAACACAAAAATCTCTTAAAGAAATGCAGGAGAATAAGGCCCAAGAGATAAAAGCCAATAAAGAAGAAAGGCAAAAAAAAAAAAAAAAAAAAAAAAAAAAAACCTTAAAGAAATGCAGGAGAACTTGAGTCAACAGACAGAAGTCATGAAAGAGGAAACACAAAAATCTCTTAAAGAATTACAGGAAAACACAAACAAACAAATGATGGAACTGAGCAAAACCATCCGGGATCTAAAAACAGAAGTAGAAACAACTAAGAAATCACAAAGGGAGACAGCTTTGGAGATAGAAAACCTTGAGAAGAAATCAGGGACCATAGATGCAAATATCAACAACAGAATACAAGAGATGGAAGAAAGAATCTCAGATGCTGAAGATACCATTGACTCAACTGTCAAAGAAAATGCAAAATTCAAAAAGCTTGTATCGCAGAACATCCAGGAAATCCAGGATACAATGAGAAGACCAAACCTAAGGATTATAGGTATAGATGAGAGTGAAGATTTATAACAGAAAGGGCCAGCAAATATCTTCAACAAAATTATGGAAGAAATCTTTCTTAACTTAAAGAGAGAGATGCCTATGAATATACAAGAAGCCTACAGAACTCCAAACAGAATCAACCTGAGCAGAAATACCTCCCATCACATAATAATCAAAACCCCAAATGCACTAAAAAAAGAAAGAATATTAAAGGCAGTAAGAAAAAAGGCCAAGTAACATATAAAGGAAGACCTATCAGAATCACACCAGACTTCTCACCAGAGACCATGAAAACTAGAAGATCCCGGGCAGATCTCATGCAGATTCTAAGAGAACACAAATGTCAGCCAAGACTACTATACCCAGCAAAACTCTCATTCACCATAGATGGAGAAACCAAGATATTCCATGACAAAACCAAATTTACACAATATCTTTCCACAAACCCAGCTCTGCAAGGAATAATAGGAGGAAAACTCCAATACAAGGAGGGAAACTACACCCTGGAAAAAGCAAGATAGTTACCTTCCTTCATCAAACCCAAAAGAAGATAACCACTCAAATATAAAAATAACATCAAAAATGACAGGAAGTAATAATCACTATTCCTTAATATCTCTTAACATCAATGGTCTCAATTCCCCAATAAAAGACATTGACTAACAGACTGGATAAGGAAACAGGACCCTACAATTTGCTGCATACAGGAGACACACCTCAGTGTCAAAGATAAAAACTACCTTAGAGTAAAAGGCTGGAAGACAATCTTACAAGCCAATGATCACAGGAAACGAGCAGGAGTAGCCATTCTAATATCAGATAAAATTGACTTTCAACCTAAAGTCATCAAAAGAGACACAGAAGGACACTTCTTGCTGGTCAAAGGAAAAATCCACCAAGAAGAACTTTCAATTCTGAACATCTATGCGCCAAATGCAAGGGTACCCTCATTTGTAAAAGAAACTTTACTAAAGCTCAAAGCACACATTGCACCTAACACAATAATTTTGGGGGACTTCAACACTCCACTCTCCTCAATGGACCGATCAGGAAAACAGAAACTAAACAGGGACACAGTAAAACTAATTGAAGTTTTGGACCAATTGGATTTGACTGATATTTATAGAACATTTCACCCTAAAGCAAAAGAATATACCTTTTTCTCAGCACCTCATGGTTCCTTCTCCAAAATCGACCATATAATTGGTCACAAGACAGACCTCAACAAATATAAGAAGATCGAACTAATCCCATGCCTCTTATCAGATCACTATGGAGTAAGAGTGGTTTTCAATAGCAACAAAAACAACAGAAAGCCCACATACACATGGAGGCTGAACAATACTCTACTCAATGACACCTTGGCCAAAGAAGAAATAAGGAAAGAAATCAGAGACTTTTTAGAATTTAATGAAAATGAAGGCACAACATACCCAAATCATTGGGACACAATGAAAGCAGTGCTAAGAGGAAAACTCATAGCCCTGAGTGCCTCCAGAAAGTTGAAGAACTAGCACTGATACATTTCAAAAGTATGCATAGCATAGAAATATGTAACATCTCGAGTCACTTTTCTAATGCCACTATCACTCAGACAACAAAACAAAAGGCTTCCTCCAAAATATTTGCCATATTGAGATATTTCAAGATCTCAAATGAACATCAGTGCAGAAAGCATCTGTAAAATGCATGCCACTTTTAAACACTTTGAAAGCTCCGCAGTAGGAGTGAAGCTTTCACATGAGCACCAGCTTGATATGTTCATGTTTGTGACTCTAGTAGATAGCAAGAGTACTCCAGGGTTTAGAACACACTTAAATCATTGGCAGTATCTTGTAATCTTTGCTCATCTATACACCTTACTACTCAACAACTCCAAAAGAATTAACCCATTCACAACATAGAGGTTTCTATTTGTGGCATTGTCATCCCATAACATAAGGTAATTTATCCATTCTCTCTCTTTCCATTTCTCTCCATATGTGTGTGTGTGTGTGCGTGTGCGTGTGCGTGTGCGTGTGCGTGTGTGTGTGTGTGTGTGTGTGTGTATGCATGCTTCTACGATAGTATGGATGTCCTTATTTATTCTCTGTCTTTCCATCATCTGTAGCAGTTTAACTCATTCATTTCCAGTAACCCCTAACCTTAACGCCATTGCTTTTCTTTCTTTTTTTTTTTAATTTTTTTATTCGATATAATTTATTTACGTTTCAAATGATTTCCCCTTTTCTAGCCCCCCTACTCCCCGAAAGTCCCGTAAGCCCCCTTCTCTTCCCCTGTCCTCCCTCCCACCCCTTCCCAGTTCTGGTTTTGCCGAATACTGTTTCACTGAGTCTTTCCAGAACCAGGGACCACTCCTCCTTTCTTCTTGTATCTCATTTGATGTGTGGATTATGTTTTGGGTATTCCAGTTTTCTAGGTTAATAACCACTTATTAGTGAGTGCATACCATGATTCACCTTTCCTTTTTTTCAAAACTACAGCCCACATTGGCTGATTATTTATTTTCTGACCTTATACACTCCTTCATAATGACACACACATATCTGATGATTCAAAACTAATATTCACAAATGAAAGAGAAATGATTTTCATTTTTGGATTTTGGTTTATCTTTCACAGAATGATTGACTATATCTCAGCCAATTTATCTGTCTAATTCATAACTATAATTTTTAATAACTGGGTATGCAATGTTTTCATAGATTTGTTTTTATGGATCGTCTATATTAATTCTCCATTCACTAAACCCATTTATCCTCTCACCAGAAGTGAGTGTCCTCCTTTGCTCACTGCCACCCAGTTCAATTTAATCTTAGTCTATTTGACTAGGTCAAGATGAATTGTCAATGTAATTTTGCTTTACATTTACATGATAGCTGTCTTATACAATGTATATTATTTCAATATTATTTTCATATAATTCAAAGAATAAAATCTAAGTTAAACCATGTTTTGCATTAATTGGATCAAATTTCTAGGTTGACAGTGTAAAATGCTTTACATATGTAATTATGGTTTGTATAAAATGTCTTGGAATGATTTATTAAAGCACCCCTAGCATGCCAGTATTTTAAATTTTCCCTATATTGGGGATGGTGAAAACCTTGAATAGTCAAACCCTTGAAGAGCTTTTACATAGACCTAGGATAGACTGTAAGACATGGTCTTATATTTTATAATGTACTACTGACAGTGACAAAGGTTTTTAAATTCCTAAGAGGGTTGAAGAATTTTTATGGTGCTATTAAAGATGTCATCTAGCCAAAAATAAGAATTACAGAATTAATCCACAGTACTGTTTTCTTTGTTGCCTTGGGTTTTTCAATGCTTCTAGTGCCCTTGATGTGAAACTTTCCTAGTAGTCCATCCATATGACTTCTGAGCTGTACTTTTATTTCAAGAGCAAATGCTACTTCCTAAGGCTTTGTGCAGTTCATTCATTCTTTGGTTAGGGTATCCCTCCCCTTAGGCTCCTTAAACTTCTTTTAAAATGCACATGAATTTATTTCTCACATGACTAAGGATCTAAGTAAATGCAGAATCAAAGAGTTCAAATAATCTTCTCATTACATTCTATGCATACCTCAACCCATAAGCATTTGTTTCCTATGGGTAAACACTCTTCATATTTGTGGTTTTATTTTGTTTTCAATTTTCACACTAAAGCAAAATATTTCTTGATCTTTTTGTTAGTTACCTACAAAAATAGTATTAGTGATTAGATCTATTTCTCAAGATTATCTAAAAGCTAATGTTTAATCTAGTTTATTGAAAAATAACTTTTTATTTAATCATTAGTAATTTTTATTATTTATAATATAAAGAATTCTTACCTGATAGAATATGATAAATTATAAGTTATATGTCAAAACTCTGGAAAAAAAGATATAGCTGACATTCTCAGCTGGTTGTTGTGGTATGGTTCTATATTTATCATGTTATGGAAACTGGTTCATGTAAAGTAGGAATGCTTTTTATCAAGTTATGTTTTAAATTGTAGTATTTTCATACATATGAGTATGTAAATATGTAAAGATTATTGTCTTACCCATAACAAATAACCAAATAAATTTTAGAAATCCATATATCTTTGTCAAGAGATTTAAGGAGATTCCAAGAAACAACAACAGGACAACAGTAGTGTTGAAAAACTGTATACACACACACACACACACACTGAAATCAAGTTGTATGAAACACTGTGTAACAGATTATTAGATTTGAAATTATTACAACTGTTCAGATAATTAAATCACTAATAGATTTTGATAGAGATAGTCAAGTTGACTGAAACAAAACTAATTTCTAAAATATCCCTTAGGGAACCAGAAGAAACTTCTCAAAGATGTGTAAGAAAGTAACAAAGAGTTTCATTATGTGTTGGCAAAAGAATACAAGCAGCTATGTTGAAAATTGTCATTGGAGAATGAAGTCTTTGAGGAAGGAAGGGTCACAACCCTTAAAATGTTAACTTTTATTTCTTCTTCTGTTCCTTTGTGAAAGAAGGCCTTGAATTGAAGATGAGAAATAGATGAGAAATACCACTTTGTCGTACTGAAATTTTAGCCTTATTAGGCATAGCCGTGCACTAGCCAAGAAACACCTGGACACTAGCACACTGAATCTGTTCTGTACTAAATTATAGTCTAAGCTAACCTTGTAATGCACTGCTTGCTGCTGGTTTGCTAGAGAGCAAAGAAAAGAAGTTCAGTTTTCTTTTGCAATAAAAGTCTGACATAAACACTATCCCAGAGAGGATTCAAGGAGTAAGTATACATTAAGGTCCCTGGCCCATTCTGTGGTCTAAATAAAAGCAGGGCCTTATGATAATTTATAGCTGCTTTGTGCTTGATAACATTTGCTTCTGTGTCTTAATAATTCTAACTGGGAGAGCAAGCAATAACAGTATTCTTTTTTTACTTGCATAAGAAAATGAACACAGTTTCTTTAAATCATTTATAATGTGCTCCGAAGACATTTGGCTATGAAAAAATGTTAAGTGGAAAATTATTTTTGTTCTTGTGAGCTTCCTGGAGTCTTCCACAGCAAGCACATGCTGAACATGGCCCAGTGCAAACTGTGAAGGAGGCGAAGCTGCTCCTTTAGTTTCCAGACCTCCACATCACACCACCATATTTTTGGCTTTTTATATAGCTTTATTTCCATGAATTTGCATAATTTTAAATGCACACATAAATATGATAAAGATATAGATCTTATATTGCAATCTCACTTAGCTCTTAATTTTTGCTCAGCCTTTCAATATCCATTTCTTTAACAAATTACCAACCTTACTTTACTTTTCACAGCATCCCTTATTTGCCAGCAGTCCTAGAATTCCTAATACTCTTCCTGCCACTAAAAAACAAATCACCATTTCATGTTATTACAATTATGTCGAAAGAAAACTTCATTCATCTTCTTAGAAGCCTAGTTACATATAAGTACAATAAAGTGTTTAATATATGCAGACTTTCATCACTGAAAACTTGACAAAAGTATTCTGAATACTTTGTATTTGCCTTCCTTTTTTGCATATTTTCTTTATTTACATTTCAAATGTTATCCCCTTTCCAGATTTCCCACCCCCGCCCCCGGAAACCCCTATCCCATTCCCCCTCTTGCTGCTTCTATGAGAGTATTCCCCCACCCTCCCACTACTGCCTCCCTCTCCTTGAATTCCCCTACACTGGGGCATTGAGCCTACACATCACCATGTGCCCCTCCTCCCATTGATGCCCGACAAGACCATCCTTTGCTACATATGTGGCTGGAGCCATGGTTCCCTCCATGTCTACTCTTAGGTTGATGGTTTAGTCCCTGAGAGCTCAACTTCATTATTAATCTTAATTTTCATACTTCATCTAAAAGGAAGACACTGCCATTGTCCAGATTGGTCTCTTAGTCCACATACAAATTTCATGAATTGGACTATGTCATAGTATTAAATAGGAGGAATAGTTGTTAGGAAGTTTCATGGTGTTTCACATGCTGTGTTTCTAGTATAAAATGGAGATGTTACTGTGGGAAATTGGCTGTTGTCATAAGAGTATTCAGATATCAGTTCACCACCACCGTTTTGTCTTCTCATTAGTCAACTATTGCTGAATATATAACTTGTGGTTTCCTGCGGCTATGCTGCAGTCCTTAACATCATGAATTGCCATTACATCACTACTGCAAAAGGGTGAGTCAGAACTTCATATTTGTCTAGCTGAGGTAGAAATATCAAATCTGAAATATTAGTGTGTCAATGTGTTACTGTCAGTACAGTTGTTTTCAATTCCTATTCCAACAAATTAAAAATCATATAATTGATGAGCATGCCTACTGGTGAAATGTATGGGGAGGAACCAACTACTTTCTGCATGAATGTAAAGCATTTGCAACAAGATGGAAGTCATACCTTGTGACATTAATTTGATCAAATCTATAGCTGACCCAGCCATTGGGGAAAGCCAGATCTTATTCTCTTAAATGGGCAGAGAAATAAAGTACCCCCCAAAATTCTTCTTTGTAAACACATAGGGTAGCATATTTTCCAACCATTGACTGTTCTAGATAATTGTCTATAATGCATGGTCACAAAAGCACCACAATGAATCAGTGGATTTAAAAACTAAACACAAATGATTGTGTGGAAGAAGTTTCATGAGATAGAAGAATTGGAAAGGAGGAATTGAGAGGTGAGTTTAAAATGTGTCCCCCTGAAGGAGATAGCCCATCTCTGTCTTCGTTGTTCTCTTATTTGGAAAAGAAAAAGATCATGTGGCAGTAACAAATGAAAACCACCTACATAACATCCCCATTCCCTGGGGATCCAGCTCATAGTGCATCCTGTACATTTTGCGTGTCTTACTGACTGTACCTAAAACATTTCAAATTCACAAAAGTGTATGCTAGTCATTAACTCACTGGTCTCTTGCCAGTGTGACTAACCAGTACACGGCATGCTTACTGGATTTTGAGAAACTATCAATAAATTAAGCAATAAATAATTTAAAAAATAAAATTATCGCCTGAGACATTTATTTACACACACTGTTTTTAATAGATTATTTTATTGCTAGTGAAAATATCATCAAACACAGAACAAATGTCAAACATTTTCTTGTCAGTTACAGATCTCTTTTTTTCTGTGCCTTTCCACTTTTCATGTGTGTATGTACACATGTACTGTATATATTTGTGATTCTATATGTTAGAACAGATATGTACAGTTCTCTCATATGTGTGAAATTCACAAAGAGGCCAACAGTTGATGTTGGGAATCATTCTCTGTCACTTTTTGGCCTCATTTGTTGAGGCAGGATCTCTCAGTCAAAGATAGAGCTTGCTAGCATGGATAAATCCTGCTAGAAGATTTTATCTTAGGATCTCTGACACTTATTTTTAAGACTGGAAGAACATGTAAACTACCCATTTAACATTATCATTACTTTTTAGAATTTATACTCCATTTGTCAAGCTTTTTTGACAAGCAATTTAATCTAACCAATTACCCAACTGCATTCGTTGTTACCCAACTGCAACTGAAGTTTCAATCAAATCTCCCTCATCTGCTTTCATTTTATTCTGTTATCCTAAGTATAAGAGTAAGCACTAGTCAAGACTTGGAGAAATTTCTGTTCAATATCATCTATGCCCTTGAATAACTGTAATTCTATTAAAATCACTTAGTTTCACTAAAGTTCATTTTATTACTTTGTAGAATGAAGGATAATTTCTAAATTTACTCTATTTTTATCTTCAAGTGATCTCTAATGGACCCAAATGATATTTTTATTTCATTTTTAGCTGTATGATTAAATATTATTTCAATAAAGAAAAATACATCAATTTAATTTATATATGTAAATAATACTTCCTTGAGAACTTTGTCAAAATCATGGAGATAGTTACCAATAAAGTTCATTTTAGGATGACAATTCAAAATAAAAGAAAAAAAGCTTCTGAAGATAAAATTTACTTTTTAACCCAGAACTGGAATGAAAGTCCATCCAGTGACTGCCCCACAGAGTGATCCATCCCATCTAGACACCAAATCCCTGCACTATTGCTGATGCAAAAACGTGCTGGCAGACCAAAGCCTAGTATGGCTGTCCTCTGAGAGGCTCTTCCAGCATCTGACTAAGAAAGATGCCGGTACTCACAGCCAAGCATCAGACTGAGCCTGGGGACCCAATGGAAGAGTAAGAGGAAGGACTGAAGGGGGTGAAGGGGATTGCAACCGCATAGGAAGAACAATAATTTCAGCTAATGTAAGCCCCTCAAAGCACCCAGGGACTAAACCACCAGCCTAAGAGTACAAAAGTATGGGTCTGTGGCTCTGTAGCTATATATATATATGTAGCAGAGGATGGCCTTATTGTACATCAATAGAAGGGGAGGTCTTTGGTCCTGTTGCTGATTGTTGCCCCATTAAAGGAGGTTGCTAAAGGGATGAGGATGGTGTGGATGCGTGGGAAAGCACCCACTTAGCGGAAACTGGAAGAAAGATAGGATGGAGGTTTGCCGTGGGGAGACTAGGAGAGGGACAATATTTGAAATGTAAATAAATAACATAATAAAGTATTAAATATTTTTAAAATTTGACAATCGTGTTTTATTGGTGATGAAATAGTCTCCTTCGCACTGAATCGAGCTCCAGTGAGTTTAGGATCATTAATATTCTCTGCTGGAATTTTCTTGTTTCCTTATGATTGAACTATCTCCATGGGGCATTGCTTTTCATGGACTGGTTTCCATCATCATAGTCACTCCTATGTTGAGGCAATGAGTGAAATTCTTTCATCAAGCATATTCCCCAATGACCCATATTCAACCACTTTTTTTTTTATCTCGGAGAGGAGATAGAAGATAAACAAACAGAGAAAGCAGAGGGGTCCCCAAAGTAGTCCCCAAAACATCCATGAATAAACATCAAGGATTTTTTTTATTCATTCTGTCATTACCATAAAGAGAGGTATCCTGGCACCTCTCTCCTTCCTCCCGCTCCTCCTCCCCCTCCTCCTCCCCCCTTTTCCTCCCTCTATGCCCCTTCCCCCCTCCCACCCTTGTTACCTTCCTCCCTCTCCCTCTGTCTGTCTGTATCCCCCTCTCTTTCCCTCTCCCTCTCCCTCTGTCTCTGTGTCTGTCTGTCTGTCTCTCTCTGTCTCTCTCTCTCTCTCTCTCTCTCTCTCTCACACACACACACACACACACACAAACACATAGTGTCACAGACAGACAGAAAGACAGAGAAGACAACAGAGACAAAGACAGAGAAAGAGACAGAGAGAGACAAAGAGACACAGAGAGACTTTGGAGACTGTGCATATATCTGAGGATGATAGATGCTCATGCAAATGCATATTTGAATTGAAAGAAAAAAGCTCTTTCTATTGAACATAATGTAGAAGACATCACTTCACAAGTGCTATATTTACTTCAGAAAACTCACAAGTTTAGGTTCTTTTTCATGTCTTCCAAGTGTAGGCAACACTTTTCAAAAGCTAAATGAGATTATATAAGTTTCAAGACCTAAGAATATCATTTGAAAAGACAAAGAACCTTATACTCTTATTTCTTAGTACCTTAATTGGGGTTTCTAATGCTTCAATGAAGCATCATGACAAAACTCAGCTTAGAAAGGAAAGAGGTTTATTTAGTTTACTTTCTATATAATAGTTCTTTATTGAAGGGTGTCAGATCAGGAACTCAAACTAGGTAGGAACATAGAGTCAGGGTTTCTTGCTAAGACTATGGAATAGTGCTATTTACTGGCTGTCTCCTGCAAGCTTGTTCAGTCTGCATTCTCAAAGAACCCAGTACTGCCAACCTACGTGTGGCACCATCCTGGGTGGCCAAAATATATCAATCAATAATTGAGAAACTGTCCTACAGACTTGCCTACAGGGCAATCTAAGGACAATCTATAGGCACATTTCTTTTCTCAACTCTTCTTACCTACTCTCAAGTGACAGTAGCTTATGTCAAGGTTATGTAAACATTAGCCAGCATATTGGGGTTCGTTAGGTCCCAGTAAAGAACCTCAGGAAGTAATGTTTTTTTAGCAGACATGTTTACCAATCAAACCATCTTTATGAATCTGTCTTGGCAGTTTTAAAGACTCTACCTGTAATTTAAATTATGTAATATTTGTAAATTTTGAGAATACAGTATAATTACATAATTTCTTTCCATTTCATCAATTATATATATATATATTTATATATCCAAATTCTCCCATATACCCCTCTCAGTTTTCAATAGTATATATATTCAATGATATATATTGTAATATATATATATATTTCTACTTATGTATTCACAAATTAGGTTGTTCAGTCTGTACAATGTTACTTGTATGAACTCAAGGGTGTCCATTTAGCTCTGATCAACT
The DNA here is from genome assembly GCF_947179515.1 of Apodemus sylvaticus. NCBI lineage: Eukaryota > Metazoa > Chordata > Mammalia > Rodentia > Muridae > Apodemus > Apodemus sylvaticus. Next base: position 23,184,657 of record NC_067487.1, read on the forward strand.
GATCGATGTGCCTTTTCATGGCGAAGACCACCTCCTCTTTTCCCATTTTTCCTCAGTTATCTTTATGTTGGTTTGAGGTCTCCTTGCTTTTTTTCTGTTGGCTTTGGCATTTCTATTGATATTGTTCTAGTTTGGTTCATGTTCAAGCAGTAATATTTGTGAGACTCTACAGGTGTAACTTCTGACAGTTAATATTCCTCTAATATGTAAATTAATTTACCACTCTTAATTTTTGGATACAATAGAATATGAGTTAAGAAAATAATTGCAACTCTCTCTCTCTCTCCATCCCTCCCTCCCTCTCTCTACATATATATATAGACATGTATATATATATATATATATGTATATATATACATATATATATATAAAATTCATGACTATGCCAATATACCTGAGGTTGTATAAACATTTATCAGACAAAACAGGAGCATGAATGTGGTTTAATAGTTATATGATATGTTCTATTAAATAGTATCAGTGGGAGAATTGGAAATGTAAACTGAAAATAAACTAATAATAATAGTAGTACCAATAAAACCTTTCTAGAGATTGTTGAAACAGATTGAGTTACAATTGGTGGGCAGAAAATGCACCCCGCTGGTAGCAGACTCTTCTTCTTTAGCACCATAAAAAGCATAGCCTCTATTATTTCACCTTTCTCCATCCTAATGTGGAAATTTTTTGACACAAAGATTACAAGGGAATTTGTTCTCACTGGGAATGACAGATTACCTCATGACATTATGGTATAAAACACAAAGAGTAAAGGTTCAGACAATACCCTTCTCACCATCTAAATAACACAAGAATGACCAAGTCCGTGCAGAGACTACTTTTATTAAGTTTGACAAACTGAAGTATTATATATCTTTCAGATAATTATTGAGTAAAAATGAGAAGTACAAGCAGAGAAATCTTATGCTAAATATACTTAAAAGAAGTGAATTGTATAAAAGTAAAACTAAATAAATTAATATGTATTGGGCCTCAAAGTTAATAGGTCCATAACTTTGGAATATCTCTAGATTTCTCAAAGTTTCTTAGCCTCGGTAGCATCTTTATACAGTGAAGTGTGTCTAGGAATGGTTCTGCTCAAAGCAATTTCCATATGACCATAGTAGAATTATACCATTTCAGCTTGACTATTCTTCACACACCTGTCTTCTTTATTTCCTACAAGGAATGAGGGGCATATTTCTCACCTGCTTAAATAACTATTCCTTTTTAAATATCCTGCCATTACTGCTAACTCAGCACAATAAAAATTAAATATGTTCCTTCTTACACTTCCTATATCTTGTCTTTCTGGAATCACTTTTGAATGCTCTATCTCATTTCTATGAGTAGTATTATAATTTCAATATCAGGGTAAAGCCATAAAAATGCTTGACACCTGAGTTTTTTATTTCAAAAAATAATAAATCTCGAATATACTTTATGTCAGTCTCACATATTCCCCCATAGATACAGCTTGTCAAAGTAAAAGAATTCTCATGACTCAATAAAATTCAGAAATAAAAAGTTTTCTCCATAAGAACAAAATAGTCCTTTTGGTGAATACAACTTTAGGATTTATTACATATATCTTCTGTGTGTTTGTGTGTGTGTGTGTTGGGGGGTTTGCATCCAGAAACCAGAGAAAGCGTAAGTATTTCTGGAACAGAAGTTATAGATGTTTGTGATTAAGCCTGAATGTGCTGTGAACCAAATCCTGTTCTTCTGCAAGATCAGTAAGTGCTACTAATGAGGAAGCCATCTTTCCAGACTATTACAGAGTTCCAAAATCACATCACTTCTGCTAAAATGTGCTGTATTTAATCACATGCCTTTCCATATCTGTCCTCTACATCTTCCTTACTTTTTTAATTCATTATACAGCCATGTAACACATTTTTGAGTTATCAACAAATGCTTTAATTGTTATGCTTGCCAAATTTAGTTTTAAACATTTGTATCCATGTATTTAGTCTATCGATATTATACTTCTCTTCCTTAACTACTTAGTTTTGTTTCTTCTTGCATTTAGTTCATATTTCTGGGATGATCATGATCTAATCCTCTTTTTCCTTTTTTTTTTTCTTTTGAGGACTAGTATACTCCCATGTCCTTATTTTGAGCCTCATGACAGTTGAGTTGCTCTCAACCTACATAGAAATTTATACATTGCTCTCTTTTAACATGCCTATGTAAGGAAAAGTTTAGGAATGTATAGGAAACAGGAAGAGTAACATGGCAGAAAAAACAGATTTGCAAAATATGTAATTGCAAGAATCAGCTAGTATTTCTGAGGCTATTGGGAAAAATTGTTAATATTATGATTAAGACCACAGGAGGACTGGAATTCAGACCTCCCATTAAGTTTATAGCTTTTGGTCCCATGTTTGCAGTGCCTATAAATACAGACTACAAGGTCATGCGGTTGGGGCTTGCTTTTGGAACAAAGAAAGGAGAGGGTTATAACTACAAGGGAACAGTTGCCACATGCAGGATGTACTTGGATAAGCACTGAAAGAAAGATAGTAAAGAACCTTCTCATTTTTATTATGAACTCCTAAAAGAAGATGCTTTCATGAATTATCTGACAGAAAAGAAGAGTATACTGACAATCTCAGAATCATTATATGGAATTGGAAAATGATTATTGTATCGTTAGAGAACATGACTGCTTGTCCAGAAGAAAGTTTTGAATGTGCAGGGGAGAAAAGAGCATTTTGAGATACATTATGTAAATATTTAATATTTTCATACTTTCAAACTAAGAAACAATAAGTGTTTTTAATATATATATTATATATGGTTTTACTTAAACCCATGAATCTTTGTTTGTGATGCCACCATTATTATATAAATGTTATTAAATGTCACACATTGTACTTTTGATTGACATATTGATTTAATAAACTAGTATATTATTTTTGGAAATTTGTGAGTGGCTCAATCACTCTTTTGGCAAGTGCTGTTATTGTTATTCATCTATATTTCCAGTAGCACAATGATCATGAGATCTGTGATTTTTGTAACTGTGTTTTCGTTTATGCTATATAATAAATTGAATAGGATAAGCATGTCAGTAGTTAATGTCCTCACATTAATGTAAATTCTAGGTTCAAATCCTCAACTACTCTAAAAAATATCTTCATATTTCTCATTATTTCGTATCTAGTATTTTAATCTTACAGATAATAAATGATCATACAGAATGCATGTTTTAAAATGTAATTTGTGTGATAAAATTATATTTTTTGATGAACGCATTCTGTCTTTATTTAGTATTCCTCCTCACTCAAGATCATTTAGTGATATCAACCAGCTACATAATGTCACTACTTTGCTAAATATTCCATAGGTAAAAAGACAAAAAGAGCCTGAGGCCTCAGAGGCAGGAGAGGGGAGGGATGAGGGGGGGAAGCAGATTTCCTAAACAGAACTGAGATGTCTCAGGTTGTAAGATCAAGAGTTGACAAATGTGACCTCGTGAAACTGGAAAGCTTCTGTAAAGCAAAAGATACAGTCAATAGGACTACAGATTGGAGGAAAAATCTTCAGAAACCCCACATCAGATAGAGAGCTAGTATACAAAATATATACAAAACACAAAAGCTTACTTCTACAAAACCAAACAACCCAATCAAAAAGTGGGGTATAGAGCTAAACAGAGAATTTAAAACAAAGGAAACTCAAGGGGCTGAGAAGCATTTAAAGAAGTATTCAAAGTCCTTAGTCATCAGAGAAATGAAAATCAAAACAACCCTGGGCTCACACCTCACACGAATAAGAATGGACAGTTATATGCTTATAAAATAACGTTGACTTGACTGGTATGAAAAAAAAGCATTGTTTGCCATATTTAGAGTTGAATAAAAATTTAAAGTTACCCTTTTTTATAGATGCATAAATGTTAGAGTCTTTCAGCTTTTTCTGCCTCTCAGAGTTCTCTCAACTAAGTATTGAAAATCAGTCATCTTGAAATTTAGGTTAATTAATTCTCCATTACAAACTCTGTGGATAAAGGACACACTTGAGCTAATTGTCATGGATGCCTCTCCTTCCACTAAACAGTGGGGAATGCAAAGATTTGCAGATGTTCTAGGAGGAAACAATAAGGAGGAATTTGGGCAAATTCTATTCTAATCCCTTTTATTGTTCTCTCCAAGCCTCAAGTAACATTGCAAATTTCAGTGCTAGTATGTATGAACCAGAATAGTGTGAAGAGCTGTGAAAAACCATTTCCTAGATTCCATACAACTGTTTCAACTTGTTATATTCACTAGGCTCAATCATGACTACTCTTGTCAACCATCATTTACAGAAAGGTGAGAGCTATTGTGTCTCCACCATCTACTTCTGAACTACTAGTTATTAATAGATTCCAGAATAGGAGGAATTGCTTTCTTAATTGTGTACCTACTGCTGAGCCAACCAGGCTCCAACAAAGAATCCAAATCTATGGTCATATAGAAGGTTTCAGTTAACCTTGGTGGATCATAAAACAAATGATAGTAGGGGCAGGAGGAGTGTAGTCAGCAGGTGAGATTAGTTAGCAAGATTAAAATAGAAAAGTATATTTAAACCTTTAGCTACTGGGAAAGTATATTTCCAGAAATAAACTTTATTTTGTTGTTTCAGCTATTATTGAATGAGATTCCTGAGAAAAATAATACAATATTTAATAGAGATATTTATGGCTTTTAAATACAGTGCTGTTATCACATGTAATTAAATTTATATGCAGTATGATTTAATTGACCTGAAACTATATATACCTTTTCTGGTTATTTTCTGACGAAAATAGAAAGAGAAATTGTGAATATTAGCCTGTAAATTTAGTTATGTAAACCATTGTTTGATTATATATTCAATTTTTCATTTGTAAAACAGAACCCTTCTTAAGTATTACATAGAAACATTTGCTACAGTGTGATGATAATTATGGTAATAAAACATTGATGAAATAATTGGCAGCCCATCTTCTTTATGAAGCATAACATTAAAAGACAAATTGGACTGAAGAAAAATTAGCATGCCAACTAGCAGACTATTCATAGTCATGAAGAAAGATGGTCAAGTAGATGCTGAGCCACAGTCATCACCAAAGGCAGTCGAATCTAAGGAATATTACCAAGGGACATAATGATCGTATCCCCATGTTTATGTCAAGATTTGCATTAGTATAATAAAATTGAAAACATTGACAGAAATCTTCTACCTAAGCCCAGCACATTTCTAAAAACATAGTATTTTCTTGAGAATATGAATTGCTTTATAAAATTCCAGCTCAACTTGCAGAGAGAACTAATGGATTAACCACCCTTATCTGAGTCCAGAAATTTAATTATGTAATTTTGAGGGAGTATTATTAATCAACTTTAAACTCTTACACTTTTATCACTGACAAAGCAAACTTACTAAAGTAAATATAAATCAAATTTTCCACTTTTAAACTTAAAACTCCATTAACAAATAAAGGAGGATAAATCCTATGGAGATGGATGGGCAAACATTGAAAAAAGAAAAGAAAAAAACAAAATAAAATAATTAATCATGATGGGTAAAATACTTCTCAAATGATGCTTAAACCATGTCGCCTTACGGTGATCTCTCTCTCTCTCTCTCTCTCTCTCTCTCTCTCCCTCTGCCTGTCTCTCTCCCTCTGTCTCTATCTCCCCTCTCTCTTTCCCCCACCTTTACCCCTCCCCTTCCCCCTTTCTCTTTATTTCTGGTATATTTGTGTTGTGTGTGGTGTTTTATATGCATGTTGGGTAGAAAGTTCTCTCAATCATGTAGATTTGTTTGTACATCATAGTTCTGTGTAGTGTGTGATTTTCTACATCTTTCCATATTACGTTTTTTTAATTTTTATTGGATATTTTCTTTATTTACATTTCAAGTGTTATTCCCTTTCCAGGTCCCACCCCACGCCCTCACAAAAGCCCCTATCCTCCATGTTATTAATTTGCCTTTACTGGCTAGCCAGGAATCCCTGGTATTCTGAATTCCTTGGCCATCCTAGGCCTTTGTCCATAAACACTACTGGAATTTCAGAATCACATTTGCTTTGTGCTGGGCCCTGGAGATCCAAGCTCAGGTCTTTTTTCCACCAGTCCTCAAATCTAAACGCCAAATATAGATTCCAAAATATTATCATGGGTCTCCTAATATTTAATATTCCAAAATTTCAAATTAAAGATTCTTTTTAAAATTAGAGCGTCAGAATATGCTGAAGTGGGAAGGGGTGGGTGGGAGGACAGGGGGAGAGAAGGGGGCTTATGGGACTTTTGTGGAGTGGGGGGCTAGGGGAAAGGGGAAATCATTTGAAATGTAAATAAAAAATATATCGAATAAAAAAAAAGACTAACATTTTTATAGGTGACCAAATAGCATGATTTTGTTAAGATCAATTTTTAATGAGCCCTATCTAAAACCTTGCCTACGTAGAACTGGTAGAAGTTCCTTATTCTTCCATTGTGTAAAACAAAGAAAAACTGAAAATAACATAGTCAATAATAAGGCTAATAAGACACGATAAGGTTACATATTACATAGAGTACTTTTCAGATTAAAAAAAAGTATATTATTATGACAAAGAATTTAGGCCATTGGAAACATTTCTGACTCTAAATATTAATGACACTAAGTGTAATGGACATAAATAGGAGAAATGTGCATCTGAAGATAGGAAATTTTAGATTATTTACCTGTCCAAAATTTGTTTTTAAGTGTGTATTTCGGATTCACAGATATTGAAGTTAATTGTCAAATGAAACATTTAAAGATTAGAGGCATAAAGATTACCAGTATGACCCTATGAACCTCTGGCAATTCTCTTAAGATTCATAAAATATTTAGAAAAGAAGTGCTTAGTCTTTAAGGAGTGAAATCAGCCCCAAACAGTTGTTCTTTTTAGAGTAGCCTTCTATTTGTACTTGAAAGAGTTATCTCACCCAAGGAACAGCTTAAGATGCAGTTTCTCAAGTAATTCTAAACAAATACACTACACACAGCAATAGGAGCAAACTGGCCTATCCTAAGATGAATATCAACTCAGTGTGTTTCCTGTTAAGTACTTCAAGAAAAGTTTCATGGATTTTAGAGAAAATAATGACATATTTACATGCTAAATGAAAGATTTTCCTGTCCCAAGTCAAGCTGGATTTAATTTCCTTTTTCAGTATTTCTTCTCATGATACTCTATAATAAAGTCCACAAAGAGAGCAGCAAAACCTCAATGCATCTAGAATACTGTCAGGATGTCAAGTCTTTTGAGGAAGCAGAGAATTTGTTAATATTCACATGATTCTTGGTGATTTTGTTTCTGATGTATTAGCAACAAGATACTCAAAGCTTAAAAGCACAAAACCTAGAGACACAGATATCAATATACAACTGCACTTCCTGCGGATACATCACTTCTAACCCCTTCCTTTCATATGATCATAGCAAATATTATTTCTGTCAGAGAATGAATAAACAGAACACAGGACACTGTAAATAGATGCCAACAAGGAATAGTTTATATGAAAGTAAGTTATATTTCCTTTGATCATAGTAAGTACTAGAATGTAAACAGATATGTAGATGCATTTTACCTTCATAATGATGGAAAACTTCTACAGTATATGAGGCATTAGTTTTTAAAGCATTAAAATTTAAAATTATTTTAATTCTTTGAATAGATTATTATTAAGGGATACCTTAGGGAATAAATATGTAGTTGATGTTTATTTGAAATACAATAATAAAAGAATACTAATTATACTAAAAATAAGAATAAACATTATATTGAAGGAAAAAATCATGAAGTTTATGAAAAATTACTTGCTTTTCTATTGCCTCATTTTGAGTTATTATTGTCACATACTTGTGAAATCACAGACATACCCATCAACAAATCAATACAAAAAATAAAGCGACTGAATTTATTTAGTAGTGCTAATATGTGTATATTTTAGGGCTGTTCACTTGGTATTGGATAATAAATTTAGGGAACCATTTTAGGGAAGACTAATTTTTCCTCATGTATTTAGTGTTACTGAAGACACTATGCACTTTTTGGAAACTGGACTTGGAGTAATTGAACTGATATTTGCCAAAAAACCTCCTTCAGCACTAGGTGTCATAGTAGGAGAAGGTGTTATGAAAGCTTACAAGAGAGGAAAAATCTCAATAGTCTCACCTTACGTGATACTAATAAAACAAAATCATTGCCATCATGATACAACATCCTATAGGTAAATAGTGGTCTGTATATTATGGCAGTGATGACCGGCAGTTTAATTGTTTATTAAAGCCTTCTAAAGAAGAGAGATTCAACAATGGTAAGTAACCAGCTGTCCAAGACTGGAAATGTCAAAGATCTTAGCAGAGTATCCATAACTGCATCTTTCTTAAGCCAATATCATTCTTTATTTTCTTAATATTTTTTAATATTTTTATTGGATATTTTCTTTATTTACAGTTCAGATGTTTCCCCTTTTCTAATACCCTGCCCCTCCTTCTATGAGGGTATTCCCACTCCCACTTCCTACCCTCAAATTCCCCTACACTGGGGCATCCATTAAGCCTTCACAGGACCAAGGGCCACTCCTCCTATTGATGTCTGACAAGGCCATTCTCTGCCACATGCGGTTGGAGCCATGGATTCCTCCATGTGTATTTCTTGTTTGGTGGTTTAGTCCCTGGGACCTCTGGAAGGTTTGGTAGGCTGATATTGTTGTTCTTCTATGGGGTTGCAAATCATTTCAGCTCCTTCAATCCTTTTTCTAACTCCTCCTTTGGGGACCCCATGTTCAGTCCAATGGTTGGCTGTGAGCATCTGCTTCTGTATATGACAGGCTCTGGCAAAGCCTCTCAGTAGACAGCTATATCAGGCTCTTTTCAGCAAGCACTTTTTGGTATACACAATAGTGTCTGGGTTTGGTGACTGTACACAGGATGGATCCTCAGGTTAGGCAGTCTCTGGATGACTTTCCTTTCGTCTCTACACTTTGTCTCTGTATTAGCTCCTTTGAGTATTTTGTTATCCTTTCTACGAAGGACTGAAGCACTTACTCTTTGGTCTTTCTTCCTTCTTGAGCTTCATGAGGTCTTGGAATTGTATCTTGGGTATTACAAGCTTTAGGGCTAATATCCACTTATTAGTGAGTGCATACCATGTGTGTTCTTTAGTGATTGGGTTACCTCATTCAGGATGGTATTTTTCTAGTTCCATCCATTTGCCTAAGAATTTCATGAATTCATTGTTTTTAATAGCTGAGTAGTATTCCATTGTGTAAATGTACCACATTTTCTGTAACCATTCCTCTCTTGAAGGACATCTGGGTTCTTTGCAGCCTCTGGCTATTATAAATAAGGCTGATGCAAGCGTAATATAGCATGTGGCCTTGTTATATGTTGGAACATCTTTTGGGTACATGCCCAGGAGCGGTATAGCTCGGTCCTCAGGTAATACTAAGTGTAATTTTTTGACAAACTACCAGAATTATTTACAGGTATATCCAGAGTGGTTGTATCAGCTTGCAATCTTACCAACACAGGAGGAGTGTTCTTCTTTTTCCATATTCTCAACAGCGTCTGCTGTCACCTGAGTTTTTGATCTTAGCTATTCTGACTGATGTGAGATGGAATCTTAGGGTTGTTTTGATTTGCATTTCCCTGATAACTAAGGATGTTGAACATTTCTTTAGGTGTTAATTGGCCATTCAAGTTTCCTCAATTGAGAATTCTCTGTTTAGCTCTGTTCCCCATTTTTCAATAGGGTTATTTGTGTCTCTGGAGTTTACTGTCTTGAGATTTTATATATGTTGGATATTAGCCCTCTGTCAGGGATTTGTAAAGACCTTTTCCCAATCTGTTGATTGCGATTTTGTCTATTGATCATGTCTTTTGTGTAACAGAAGCTTTGCAATTTTATGAAGTCCCATTTGTTTCTTTATCGTAGAGCATAAACCACTGGTGTTCTGTTCAGGAACGTTTACTCTGTGCCCATGTGCTTGAGGCTTTTCCCCATTGTTTTTCTATTGGATTCAATGTATCTGGTTTTATGTGGAGGTCCTAGATCCACTTGGACTTGAGCTTTGTACAAGGAGATAAGAATGGATCAATTTGCATTCTTCTACATGTTGATCGCCCATTGATCCAGCACCTTTTTTGAAAATGCTGTCATTTTTCCCACTGGAGGGTTTTAGCTCCTTTGTCAAAGATTGAGTGATCATAGAGGTATATGGGTTCATTTCTGGGTCTTTAGCTCTGTTCTATTGATCTACCTGCTTATCACTGTACCAATACCATATGGTTTTTATCACTATTGTGTTGTAGTAGAGCATGAGGTCAGGGATAGTGATTCCCCCAGAAATTATTTTATTGTTGAGAATAGTTTTTGCTATCCTGGTTTTTATTTTATTTATTTTTTTATTTTATTTTGTTTTATTTTTTGTTATTCCAAATGAATTTTAGAATTGCTCTAACTCTATGAAGAACTGAGTTGGAATTTGGTGGGGATTGCATTAAATCTGTAGATTGATTTTGACAAGAAGGTCATTTTTACTATATTAATCCTGCCAATCCATGAGCATGGGAGATCTTAACTACATTCTAAATACTTATCTGTGTACCCATGAGTAGTTTTCACATCTCATAAAGGAAGTGCCATTGTTTTCAAGATTTTCAGTTTTATCTATTGCTTAACTTTACAGTAAGTAAAGTTAAGGGAAACCATAATCAGGTATTATCATATGAAAAATATATTTTACACTATTTTTTTATTTGTTCACTTTACATTCTGATCATAGTCCCTCATTCCTGCCTCATACAACTCCTCTCTGCTCCCTTCCTCCCAGTCACCTGTGAATGTAGAGCCTTTCCCATTAATCAACACACCCTAGGACATCAAGGCCATTATTTAGGAGAACAGGAAAAAAGAGAACAGATTTAGGGACAGACCAAGGTATATCTTTTGGGGGACACACAAGAAAACCAAGCTGAACATCCATTACATATGCAGGAAGACCTAGATCTAACCCATACTTACTCTTTTGGTATTGTTTCAGTCTCTATGAGCCTCCATGGGTTCAGATTAGTTGACTCTCTTGGTCTTCTTGTGGAGTCCCCTTTCCCTTTGTGTCCCTCAATTCTTTCCCAGTTCTTCCACAAGACTCCCTGAGCTCCAACTAATGTTTGTCTTTTAGTCTTTGCATCTGTTTCCACTGGCTACTGGGCAGAGCTCTCAGAGAAAATTTATGCTAGACTCCTCTCTGCAAGGGAGACAATAACCTTCACAATAGACACAAATAATATAAGATATCTTGGTGGAATTCTAACCAAGCAAGTTGAAGACCTGTATGAAAACAATATCCAGTCTCTTAATTAATAAATTGAAGAAGATATCAGAAGACAGACACATCTCCCTTGCTCATGGATCAGTAGGAATGACATAGTGAAACTGGTAATCTCAATAAAACTCCCATCACAAGGTAAACACAATTTTTACAGACCTTGAAAGAACAATTCTCAACTTCATATGAAAAAACTAAAAACCCAAGATAGCAAAAAACAAAAACAAAAACAAACAAACAAAAATAACAGTTGAACAATAAAAGAACGTCTGGTTGTACCAGTTTGAATTCCTACTGTCTTAGTAAGGGTTTCTATTCCTGCACAAACATCATGGCAAAGAAGCAAGTTGGGGAGGAAAGGGTTTATTCAGCTCACAATGTGGAAACTTTGCTGTTGATTAGCAAAGAAAGTCAGGAAAGGAACTCAAGCAGATCAGGAAGCAGGAGCTGATGCAAAGGCTATGGAGGGATATTTCTTATTGGCTTGCTTCCCCTGGCTTGTTCAGCCTGCTCTCTTATAGAACACAAGACTATCTGCCCAGAGATGGTACTACCCACAAGGGGTCCTCTCCTTTTGATCACTAGTTGAGAAAATGCCCCACAGCTGGATCTCATGGAGGCACTTCCCAACTGAAGCTTCTTTCTTTGATAACACCAGCCTGTGTCAAGTTGACACACAAAACCAGCCAGGACACCTACCTAACCCTCAAGAGACTGGTACCTAATCCTCAAGAGTCTGGAGGCTCCAGTTAGTTTAGAGATCAAGTGGGGTAGGGGTGTGGGTTGGAGACATCCTTGTGGAGACAGGGGGGTGGGAAGGAGGTGTGGGATGTGGAACAGTAGGAGGGAGGACTGGGGAGCAGGGAATAAAATCTGAAGTGCAAATAAATAAATAAATAAATAAATAAATAAATAAATCTAAAAAAAGAAAAAAGAGAACTTCTGGAAGTATCATCATTCTTTAAGTTGTACTACAGAGCAATAGTAATAGAAATTGTGTGATGTTGGTCTAGAAACAGAGGGGCTGATCACAGGGAATCAAATCACAGACCCAGAAATAAACGTACGTATCTATGTACTCTTGCTTTTTTAGGAAGAAATGAAAACCATACAATGCAAAATGTAGAGCATCTGCAAAAATTGTGGTTGTCTAACTGGATGTCTGCATGTAGAAGAATGCAAATAAATCCATAATTTAAACCACACTCAAAACTTAGTTTCAAGAGGATCAAAGATGTCAATGTATGTTTTTTTTTCTTTGATACATTAAAAGTAATAGAAAAGAAAGTGGGAAATAGATTTGAATACGTTAGTATGGGAGACACTACATTAACAAAACACCCATAGCTCATCAACTAAGTTCAACCCTTAGTAAATGGGACTTCTTGATATTGAAAACTGTCTATAAATCAAAGGACACTATTTATAAGACAAAGCCTCAGCCTACAGAATGAGAAAAGACCCTCATCAGTCATATATGTGGCAGAGGACTAATGTGCAATATATATATATATATACATATATATATATATATAAGTATGAGATTAGACACTGAAAGCCCAAGTAAGAGAAAGGGCTGAAGGAGCTGAAGGGATTTGCAACCCCATAGGAAGAACAACAATATCAACCAAACAGACCGCTCCCCTTCCCCAAGCTCTCAGGGACTAAACCACCAGCCAACGATACATATGCAGGGATCCATGGGTCTAGCTGCATATGTAGCAGATCATGGACTTGTTGGACATCAATGGGAGGAGAGGCCCTCGGTCCTGGGAAAGCTCAAAAGATGTCCCAGTGTAGGGGAATGCTAGGGCAGGAAGGCAGGAATGGGTGGGTCAGTGGGAGAACACCCTCATAGAAGCAGCCTGAGGGAAGATATGATAGGGTGGTTCCAGAATGGAAACCAGGAAAGGGGATAACATTTGAAATGTAAATAAATCAAATATCCAATTTAAAAAAGTTATAGTGGCAAAAAATGGGGTGAATGTGTGGAAAGAATTCTAAAGAGAGAAATGTCTGGTGGTCCACAAAGACTTAAAGAAATTTTCTATGTCCTTTTCCTCAGAGAAATCCAAGTCAAAACAGCTCTGAGGTTACACCTGAAATCTATCAGAATAACTAAAATAAAATTTCAAGGGACAGCAGTTGAGGATGTGGAGCAAGAGGAACACTCCTACATTGCAAGAGGGAGTAAATCCTCATAAACCACTCTGAAAATCAATATTGTGATTCCTCACAAAATTTAGAATACTTCTACCTCAAATTCCAGGTGTAAACACTTCTGGGAATATACCCCAAAGACGTTCCACCATCACACAAGGACACTTGTTCAACTATGCTCACAACAGCTTTATTTGTAATAGCTTGAAACTAGACACACCCAAAATACTCAACTGAAAAATGCATAAAGAAAATGTGGTTTATTTACATAATGGAATACTTACTATTCAGGTATTAAAAATAAAGACATCATAGTTTTTCAGGCAAATGGATGGAACTAAAAAATATTCTTCTGAGTGAGGGTAAGCCAGACCAAAATTGGCATGAAATGTATGTACTCACTTATAAGTAGATATAAGTCATAAAGTAAAGGATAATCTTATTACAATTCACATACTCAAAGAAGCCAAATAACAAGGACGGCCTGTGGACAATGCTTGAATCTTCTTAGATGTAAAATTAAATTAGACATCAGACATGGATGGAAGGAAGGAACTGGTTGGTAGAGGGTATTAGGAAAGAAATGGGGCAAGGAATCTGGTATAAGGACTGAAGAGACAGGGCCAGAAGAGTGAAATAAAATTTGTGGGGTGGGTTGGAGTGGGCTAAAATCTCTATCTGCCAGAGACCTGGGATTGGGGAGGCTCCAGAGAATCTTTGAGGATGATTCTAGCTGAGACTCCTTGCAGTGGAGACTATGGAGCCTGGACCCAGGCAGGATTCTTAGTGGATGAATATGGACAGCAATTCACCCACAAAATCTAAGATCAAAAATGTGTCTTGACTACTCAATGTGTAGAGAAAAAGGTGGAGCAGAGTTGAAGGGAATGGCCAACTACTTACTGACTCAACTTAAGACCGACGCCATGGGTAAGAACTGTTTTATTTTCTATAAAAGAAAAATAAAGATGCCTAGGTCAAATTAATGAGTTACATAAAACTCTAGATACTGTCCTTTAGGCTACGACCTATGCTGTTATTCACCATTATGTTATAACTTAGAGGATGAGTCTTTGTAATGTAGATAGAGAACATTATAAAAGCCACAGCTAGTCGAATGGCAGGGACAGACTGTTGGTTTCCAGCCTCAGTTGATAATACAACACAACCTGCACACCTAAAATTCAGGAAACACTTTGGGAAAGGGAGGGAAATTATATAAATCTCTGCTAGGAAATTATGTCTTCTACATATGTAAAGTAAGATAAACCCACAAAACCTAACAAAGTTGCTGGCTAAATAACATCAGAACAATAACATCACAGAGTCCCATTCCAACTTGAATGGGCAGGAAACCTCCAAGAGCCTCATCTCTACATAAAGAACAATGGATAGACATTTAATTCACAAATTTTAATGCAATTCTTTGCCAATAAAATAGTAATAAGATATATTTTATTTCAAATAATAAGAACTTTTAAAAAATTCCATGGATTTGATCTGTATTTCCCTAATGACTAATGATGTTGAACATTTTTTAAGATGCTTCTCAGCCATACGAAGTTCTTCAGGTGAAAATTCTTTGTTTAGCTCTGTGCTAATCTCAACTCCAAGTGGATCAAGGACCACCAAATAAAGCCAGACACTCTGAAACTAATAGACAAGAAACTGTGGAAGACCCTTGAGGACATTGGTACAGGGGGAAAGTGTCTGAATAGAACACCAATAGCTTATGCTCTCAGATCAAGAATTGATAAATCAGACCTCATAAAATTACAAAGTTTCTGTAAGGCAAAGAACACTATCAAAAGGACAAATCGGCAACCAAAAAATTGGGAAAAGTTCTTCACCAACACTACATCCGACAGAGGGCTAATATCCAATATATACAAAGAACTCAAGAAGTTAGACCCCAGAAAACCAAATAACCCTATTAAAAATGGGGTACAGAGCTAAACAAAGAATTTTCACCTGAAGAAATTCAGATGTTTGAGAAGCACTTATTGATGTTCAATATTGTAGTAGCTGGTTTTGTGTGTCAACTTGACACAGGCTGGAGTTATCACAGAGAAAGGAGCTTCAGTTAGGGAAATGCCTCCATGAGATCCATCTGTGGGGCATTTTCTCAATTAGTGATGAAGTGCGGAGGGCCCCTTGTGGGTGGTGCCATCCCTGGGCTGGTGCTCTTGGGTTCTATAAGAGAGAAGGCTGAGCAAGCCAGGGGAAGCAAGCCATAAGAAACATCCCTCCATATCCTCTGCATCAGCTCCTACTTCCTGACCTGCTTGAGTTCCAGTCCTGAATTCCTTTAGTGATGAACTGCAATGTGGAAGTGTAAGCTCAATAAACCCTTTCCTTCCCAAAGTGCTTCTTGGTCATGATGTTTGTGCAGGAATAGAAACCCTGACTAAGACAAATTGGTACCAGCATAGTGGGGTATTCCTGTGACAACCTGACCATGTTTTGGGGTGGACTGTGGAAGGACTTTGGAACTTTGAGCTAGAAAAGGCATTAGAATATTAAGAGCTCAGTTGAAAGTTCTGTAGGAGCTTGGAAGACAATGTTAAGAACAGTACAAAAGAGGCCTGGCTTGTGAAATTTCAGAGGGAACATTAAAGACTCTTACAGTGGCCATGTTTTGATTGTGAAGATTCTGTGGTTTTGGTTAGCTGGGGCTGAAGAATCAGCTGTGAGTAACAAGATACCAGAACCACTAAAGCAAACCTTTTTGTTACTGGGACTATTGATGCTGGTTAGCTGGAGCTAAGAAATTAGCGGTGATTAAGAAGAGACCAACATCACTGGGATGAAATCTTCTTGGAAGTGTTTTCTGAGAGCACAGAGAGTGTGTTCCAGAGATAGCCACAGTTGTATTTTGTGCTGTGGCTGGACTTGGTACTGTGCAAGAGTCACCCAGATGGTACTGGTTTTGAAGGGGTCATGAAGAGCAGCTGGGGCTCTTGGCACAGTGAGAGGCCACGGAAGGCCATTGGTGAAAGTGCAGTCTCAGTTGCAATTGATGGCCCAGGACTTGAAGGGGTCATGCATAGGAGCAGAGGCTTGTCACCATGAAGAGAGCCTATGAGAGGCTATTGGTGAAGCCTAATTACAGTAGAAGTCAGCAATGTTTTGGAGATGCCAGTGCCATGAGATGACCACCAAGAACAGCAGCAGCAGTGGTGTACAGGCAGTTGGAGCCTAGAAGACAAGCTGTGTGCTACAAAGGGCAGAGCGGGAGAAGTGACCCACGCCCTTGGAGGAGCCGGAAGATTGTGAGTTGGATCCCAGACATTGAACTATTGGAGTTTGAGTTTTGGTTGTGACTGTGCCCTGTTATGTTTCCCTCTTGAAGGAAGAAAGTATTTTAGTGGAGCCCACAGTTAAAAGACTTTGAATTTTTAAAAGACTTTGAATTTTAAAGATATTGGACAAGTGATTGAACTTTTAATATGTAAAGATTGTGGGACTGTTAAAGTAATTTAGATCTTGGGGATGAATAAGAAAGTAAGGGTTGAGGCTTAATAGTGTTTTTGTTTGTGTGTTAAGTTGACAAGGGGTCAATCGTACTGGCTAGTTTTGTGTGTCAACTTGACACAGGCTGGAGTTATCACAGAGAAAGTAGCTTCAGTTGGGGAAGTGCCTTCATGAGATCCAGCATGGGGCATTTTCTCAATTAGTTATAAATTGGGGAGGGCCCCTTGTGGGTGGTGCCATCCCTGGGCTTGTGGTCTTGGGTTTTATAAGAGAGCAGGCTGAGCAAGCCAGGGAAAGCAAGCCAGTAAGAAACATCCCGCCATGGCCTCTGCATCAGCTCCTGCTTCCTGACCTGCTTGAGTTCTAGTCCTGACTTCCTTTAGTGATGAACTGCAATGTGGAAGTGTAAGCTCAATAAACCCTTTCCTCACCAACTTGCTTCTTGGTCATGATGTTTGTGCAGGAATAGAAACCCTGACTAAGACAAATATCATTAGTCATTCGGGAAAAGCAAATCAAAACAACCCTGAGATTTCACCTCACACCAGTCAGAATGGCTAAGACTAAAAACTCAGGAGATAGCAGGTGTTGGCAAGAATGTGCAGAAAGAGGAACACTCCTCCACTGCTGGTGGGGTTGTAAGCTGGTACAACCACTCTGGAAATCAGTCTGGCAGTTCCTCAGAAAACTGGGCATGTCACTTCCAGAGGACCCTCTGGCATATACCCAGAGGATTCCCCAGCATGTAATAAGAATACATGCTCCACTATGTTTATAGCAGCCCTATTTATAATAGCCAGAAGCTGGAAAGAACCCAGATGTTTCTCAACGGAGAAATGGATACAAAAAATGTGGTATATATTCACAATGGAGTACTATTCAGCCATTAGAAACAATGAATTCATGTAATTCTTAGACAGATGGATGGAGCTGGAGAATACCTTACTAAGTGAGGTAACCCGGTCTCGAAAGATCAGTAATGGCATGCACTTACTGATAAGCGGTTATTAGCTTAGAAACTTGGAATACCCAAGACATAATCCACATTTCAAATGACGCCCAAGAAGAAGGAAGCAGTGGCCCCTGGTTCTGGAAAGGCTCAGTACTGCAGTGTAGGGCAAAACCAGAACAGGGAAGTGGGAAGGGTTAGAAGGGGGAACAGGGGAAAGGAAGAGGGCTTATGGGTCTTTCAGGGAGTAGGGAGCCAGGAAAGGGGAAATCATTTGAAATGTAAATAAAAAATATATCGAATTAAAAAAATTTAAAGAAAGTGGATTGAAAAAAATTTTTTAAAAATCTCATAGATTATAATTCTACTTATGTTACAGAACTTCTTAAGCCATTACTCTTTGAGTTAAAATATTAATGCCATAAATTGGTATAATGTGTTATAAAGGCAAATCACTTGTTATTACAATAGAATAAAAAGTACTCTATAGTATACATATATGTATATGTGCATGTGTTGATTTCCACAAGTGAACACTTTCATTCCAAAATCTGAGATACATGGACAAACAAGGTACCTTTTGTTCCCTGAAATGTCATGTCTTTCTGGCAGGTGAAGATCTGTGTGTTTACTATTTTCTTCTCAAACTAGGTATCAAAATGTAAATACAGATGATAGAGGTAAATCTAGCCAATTACTCCCTGTTAATTCATTAGCTACATAATGTGGTACATCTCCAAGGAATAGTAATGCCTATCTCTCTAAACATATTTTCTGCAAAGCATCGTCTTCAGGGACAAACACTAATCCAGGGAATTTGGAAAGATCCACCAGGGAATTAAGTTACTCGGGTGCTTTTTGTCTAAAGTCCCTCACAGCCCATTAATACAGCAGCTGCCTGCTCTAATTATACACAAATCAACCGCACATGCTACAAGTTACTGAAGAAGAGGGAACATTTCAGAGCAATAGCTCCTAAACCTACAGTAAACTAAATGTTCTGTCCTTATTATCAGTCCTGTTTTTCACTATCACATTTTAATAAATGAATGTAGACTTTGAATTTAATGTTTATGCAATGTTGTAAGTAAAATTTTAATTTAAATAATAATGCATGGTCATTAATGCACTATTATTAATGTAGCACATTTAAAAGTAAAAATAAAATCATACCTAATTCATTTTCATTTAATAGGATATCTCTTACCATATTTATGTTTATCAAGCTTAGCTTATTCATTTATATTTTTGAAAAATGGTTTAATGCAAAGAGGGTGGTATTGGTATTAATACTAATATTCTACCCTATGTACTGCCTGATTTCAAGATTCTTTCTAATCTCAAATTTTACAAATGATGTGCTAATTGGCTTTGAATCATTTATATGTGTACCTACATATATGATGTATATATTCATACATATATAATGTATATATATATATATATATATATATATATATATATATATGTGAGTGTGTGTGTGTGTGTGTGTGTGTGTGTGAGTGTGTATGTGGTGGGAGTCACTCTGTGTGTCTTTTTCTATACATGCATACATCTTACCTGATTACCAAAGCATCTATTTGAAGCAAAGACATTAGTAGATCTAGAAAGATCTTGTTTTCTATATATAAGAGGGAGCTGCAAAACATTAGCAGCTGTAAACACTCTACGACTGCTAAGAGGTGGAAAACCAGTGTATTCCAGAACAAAGACTTATGGGTTATCCGATCCCCAGTGCTCATCCCTAAACACAAGTACATAAGAACAAAAGCATATGTAGTCAAGGGATTGTATATGTGTGTGTATAAAGAAGGATTATATTTATTTAAGGGTTCAATTTCATGGGTTTTACCAACTGTTTTGGTTTCCATATGCTTAGCCCATAGAGTGGCATTATTAGAAGGTGTGGCCCTGCTGGAGTAAGTTTGGCCTTGTTGGAGTAGGTGTGACACTGTGGGTGTGGGCTTTAAGACCCTCATCCTGGCTGCCTGGAAGCCAGTATTCTGCTAGCAGACTTCAGATGAAAGTGTAGAACTCTCAGTTCCTCCTGCACCATGCCTGCCAATTTGTTGTAGTAAATCTCCAATTCAAATTAGCCTGCGCAAGGAAAACACAACTCAAATAATATGAATACAGGCTGTTCGCCTAGATTGGGTAGATTTACCATTATACTACCACATTTCCCATCTATGAGACCCTTTAAAACTTGCACTATCTTCAAGCCATGTGCTTCCTCTTCTCTCTCCCTCTCCCAAAACCTTCAACTCCACTTTCTTCTCTTCTCTCTCCTCTCTTCCTATCCCAAAACGTTCTCTCCCAAAACCTTCAGCTCCACTTTCCCCTCTACTCCTTTTTCCCTCTTCCTCTCCCAAAACCTTCTTCTGCTTCTCCTCTCCTCCTCTCCCAAATCCTTTCTTTCTCACCTTCTCATCTAAAACCTTCTTTTCCTTCTCGTTCTCTCCTCTTCAACCAAAACCTTTGCATCCTTATCATCTCTCTCTCCTTCTCACCCAAACATACTACCATGTTCCCACCTTGGTGATAATGGACTGAACTTCTGAACCTGTAAGCCAGCCCCAGTTAAATGTTGTCCTTATAAATGTTGCCTTGTTCATGGGGTCTATTAACAATAAAATCCTTAACTAAGACATTTAACATCTTAAAGTCATTACATATCAAATGCTCACCAGGCTAAATAAGATACTATAATTTAAGTCCTTCACATGTGCTCACATGCTACTCAAATACTGAAAACTAAAGAAATTTTTCTCCATATTTCCCACAATTTCCTTGTAATTACTTTGACAATGAGAACTTATTGTCAAAGTAATTACTAATTGACAAAATGGAGCTAATTCCCTGTTGTGTTCACTAGTTTAGCTAGGTCTTCCTTTTGGGAGATAAAATCCTTTAAAAATATCAACCTGAGCCTATATCAAATGATGACTGATATAGAGAAATAGGTAATAGAATTATATAATAAAAAAATTAAGAACATAAATTATTGGTAAGTATTATGAATTTTTATTATGAACAAATTTTTCTGGTTTAAAATTTTATGCTGAAGAATTGTGTACCAAGTTATATCAACTGTATTATCAAAATTTAATTCCAATAAGTGAATGGGACTTTCCAAAGATTCTCTCAGAGGTTTCTGACTAAACCATTAGAAATTGGAAATTAAGAATATTTTCACATTAGAATATTTTAAATTATATATATGTATATATATATTAACATAACCTAAGTATGCATTTTTTGGATTACAATACAATTCCATTATTCCTTCCTCTTTCCCCCTACAATCCCTCCCATGCACCAGTTTCCACTGTGATTATATACTAGGATGACTGTAAACTTTTGAGAATTCTCATGACCAAGTATGCTTGTGAAGCTATGCAAAATGACTGGTATTCAGGGTTTTTTGGTTGTTGTTGTTTTGTTGTTGTTGTTTGTTTGGTTGGTTTGGTTTGGTTTCATTTCATTTTGTTAATGGTCTAGGGAACTAAGGGCGATATTTATCAGAAAGTTTTTACTCTTAGTCTAGTATCTGTCCACTAAGGTACTACACAAAATTATTCATGAAACTATAGCCTCAAATATAATATGAGCTTTGTGATAAACAAGAATGATGAATGGATACAAATCAAAAAGCAATAACTTGATAATAATGGCCCACTTACTATGCCTGCCAATATGGGAATCATGGAAAAGAAACAGTCTCCAAAAGAAACTTGTCTCCACAGCCTTTTGGGGTAGCATTTCAGATGTGTGGCTAGCTGTATTCCTCTCTGAAAGCTACTAAAATGGCAGGTCAATCATAGGAGTATAGGTCTCAGCTTTA
Organism: Apodemus sylvaticus; assembly: GCF_947179515.1. NCBI lineage: Eukaryota > Metazoa > Chordata > Mammalia > Rodentia > Muridae > Apodemus > Apodemus sylvaticus. The sequence goes on from NC_067487.1 coordinate 23,206,417, forward strand.
CTCCAGCGTCTTACTGAAATTTTTTTTTTGGGGGGGGATGAGTATATAACCAAAGGGATAAGGAAGTAATGGTACTAAATCAAGAACCAAACAAACAAAAATCCAGAAGGGAAAATATTGTATTAACTTTCATTGTCCTGGTACTCAGCCTGTTTTCAGACCAGCATCTTCTATGTGACACACAGATTTGCCACAAGACACCTTTGGACATAAGGAGTAATTTTTTGAAGCAGATTCCTGACAGAATGGCACTAAATAAAAACTAAACTAAAAAATCATGAAGATAAATAGCATGATAAATAAAATCGAACAAATAGACACCAATAGAACATTCTACTTCAACATCAAAGAATGCAGATTCTTATCAGAGTCCCAAGGAACCTTATCCAAAAGAAAGCACATATTAGTTTACAGTTCAGCTTTCAACAAATGCAGGAAAAAATTATACCACTTCCTATATTCTATCTGCCCAAAATGGGTTAACTTTAGATATAACAGCATTAGAAACTGTAGAAAAATACAAAAACTCAAGTAAATTAAATAATACACTACTGAGTAATTGCATGATAGAAGAACCCAAGAAGGGATTTCTTTTTAAAATCCTTTTATTGGATGACCATTAAAACACAACATACCAGGGTTGGAGAAATGGCTTAGTGGTTTAAGAGCACTGACTTTTCTTCCATAGGTCATGAGTTCAATTCCCACAAACAACTCACAGCCATCTCTAATGGGATCTGATGTTCTCGTTTGGTGTATCTGAAGTGTGACAGTATACTTATATACATAAAATAAATAAACCTTTTTAAAAAAAAAAAAAACAAGTTTAAAATGGAGGTGGGCAACTAAGAGATGGCTAAGCAGTTAAGAACATTGACTGTTCTTCCAGAGGTGCTGAATTAAATTCCTAGCATCAACATGTTGGCCCACAACCATCTGTAATGAGATCTGATGGCCTCTTCTGCTGTTTCTGAGCAAAGCAAGTGTACTCACATAAATAAAATGAATAAATCTATAAAAAATCACAACATACCAAAATCCATGGCATTTTATATTATTGATTATTTATGAGAATCAATGTTATTTATTTACATAAAAAATGTTGCTCCCCTCCTAGACCCTCTTAAATAGTTCTTTCACCCATCCCTCCTCCATTTTGAATCTAAGAGGGTGCCCCTGTGGTCATCCCTCCCACCCTGGACCATCAAGTCTCCTCAGGGTTAGGCTCATCCTCTTCCACTGAAGCCATACAAAGCAATTCTCTGCTACATATATGCTGGGGACCAAGGACCAGCCCATGAGTACATTTTGGTTGGTAGCCCAGTCTCTGGAATCCCCCAGGGATGGAATGAAGAACCCTGGGAGGGAGAACCAGGAGGGTGCAAGCCTTGGGATGGAAACTAATAAAATAATTTAAAGGACACAATAATTCCAACAAAAATTTTATGAAATTTTTGTAATTATTCTTCACTGAGCACTGACTATAAATATCAAAATTGTGAAATGGAAAATAAGCAAATTTCAAATTAAAATAAAATATGACCATATATATCCATATATATATATATATGTGTGTGTATATATACATATATATCACTTGTAAACAGTAATTTCATATATAAGCTAATAATTATGTCCATAATTACCATACCCCTATATTAAGAGAGTTATATATTAATAAATAACTTAATGGCAAACCAATGTGTTTAAAGACCACATATATAATGAAAGAATAATTTGCTCCTGAGAATTTAAATTCATTTCTCCTAAAATTCTTTCACTTATGGAACATTTTATATCTGTGGAAGTTTATCAAATAGCTATTCTATATGACCAATTTTTAAATTTATAAGCACTGTAGTATTTCATAAACTAAATTAAATTTATAATTAAATTTAAAACTATGATTAAAATTATAAGAAATGTAGTATATCATGAACTAAATTACTATACTGGAAATACATACTAAGTTTTCAAATTGATGTTATATAGAATATTCCAACCAGAAGGAAAGTTGGAGTGAGTTTCAGTAATAAAATAGACCAGGCAACACAAGACCCCATTGTTAAATATGTCTTAACTTGAAGTTAATGGAATCCCACAGTATATCTTAGCACCACACCCCATTCCACTAGACAGCTGAGTATGCTCAAACTGTGAGACTGATTCTTGGGCACCTGAGCTTGAAAGGCAGGAAAACTTTGGTGAAGTGGAAGGGAAAGGGAAGAGGGCACAAATTGAAATCAGAGTGTATCTGTGAGGAGGTCTTGAATCACACATTCAATTTTTTCTTGGGAACATAGAGGGATTTGCCTTTTTTTTTTTTTCCTTCTGCAGGAAACTGGCCAGCTCACTCCGCAACTGAAGCCAGCTTCAAATCAAATCTGACTTGCTTCTATAAAGATTGCCTTTTCACTGCTTAATTGATTCTTGAAGCAAATGCTTTTGGAACTAAAAACAACAAAAACAACAAATAGATTCCAATTTCCCCCTCTTTGATTTATACATAATTTCATGCAAAAACAATTAGGCATGCCACAAGAACACAACTGAGAAAAGACTAAAAAAGAGAAAAAGGAACGAAATATGTACCACGAAACCTGCCAAAAACAAAGACAAAGGATACTATAAAGGCAGCCAGAAAAGAAGGAAGCCACATGGAAAAGGCATATTGCCTTCAAAGAATGATTTCCCAAAAGCCAACAACAGAAACCAACAAACACTGGACTGTATGTTTGAAGTGATGACCTGGAATTCAATACCCTCTGAAAACATCATTCACACACGCATTTTATTCTTTTTTAGAAAGAACAGATTCTGGGAGAAATAAGCCCTATATAGAGCTGGGGTTCATAAAAGGATTGCTGCAAGATTGTCATTCCCTGTGAAAAATATAACAGACAACTAAGAGGGCAGAATAAGCAGATGAAAGAATGTGAAAAATGGATATGAAGATGACCCAGAAGGAAACAAACATTGTGTGCAGCTCTTCTAAAACCTGAATATAATGTAACCATGCGTTTCGTACACAATCAACTGTTTAAATAAATACACGTGAAAACACACATAAATTACAAAACTGAGGGGATGGAGAAATAAAGAGCAGGGAACACTTCACAGATTTTTTAATCTGTGATAATGTCTGAAATGTGGAAGCATTCTAATATTTCAGTGCTAGTGAGTCGAGAGCTGTTTTTATTTCAAACTGTACACTGCTAATCTACTATTAGCAAAATATTCCATTTTGACAAAGGAAAGTGGAATAAGAAGAAATATGCATAATCAATGGAAAAGAGGATGGAAACCATCATGTAATAAAATATGTAGTTGACAGCTGTGAATAACCAGAACTTTTTAAAGAATTAATCAACAAATAAATATGAATTACCTTTGTTATGTGTGCTAAGAGTAAAGCGATTGTATTCTGTTTTCACCTAGCATAACATCCCTGGCAATAGGACAGACAAGTGGAAACAAAAAATAAACTTTTTAAAATATTTGCACAAATAAAAACATTTAAAATGTGCTTATGTGCGCTATCCTGCTATAATCAGTAATTATTCTATTAAAGTACATAGAGAACTTCATTTTTTATTTTATTATCATAGCTTGTCTCTCAATTTCCACATTATGCTCCTTTTCTAAGACTTCTTCACAAAGAAATTCCACATTTCTCCATAGAATTTTCCAGACTGATATCAATGTTGTTGTACTTATTCGATTCGTACAATGATAGTCCAACAAACCCAAAATAACAATGAAGAAAAGCAGCAAATGTCTAAGTTTCCACTTATGGGTTGATACTGAGGTTAATGGTATCAAGCGTTTGAGTTTGTGAGTAGCCTGGGTCAAGGCAGATGGTGTGTAATTGCCAGTACAGAGGAGACAAGCAATTCGGCAGAACCATGTGCCGTTCTGCATCCAGCTCTCAGACACCCTACTATTTGGACACACCCTCATATATAATGCATATCTTATATGACTAGCCCTTTCAAATTCTACCTCCCTGTCTCTCATGTCAAACTTTCTTCTCTCAATAAATCTCTCCCTCATGTACATGACTGTTTATTTTGTTTTGGTGCCCAAAACACTATTCAGAATCATCAATGTGACCATATGTTTGTAACTGTTCACTGAAGTCCTGTGAGCTCAGCAGAGTTTACACATTTAAGTAGAGCAATCCCTGCCTCCCAGTGCCTATAAATGGCTAATAAAGCACAGGTAAATGTGAAGGGTTTCATTAGGCCTCGGTCTTCCTTGATTTATTGTTAATGATACACACATGTGCATGCCCAATGCAGTGTTACAGTTGTGAAGTCATAATTTCAATACTCATATCAAGTGCAAGTACTAGTGTGTTTCAGTCATTTACTTTATCTTCTAGCTCTTAATTTTTGAAAACATAGACCGTTTGGTAATGAACATCTCAATATAGTGCCATGACTTATAAAGTCACTATAAATACAGTCAAAGCAACCTAATCTATAGCTCTTGCTATAAATTAGCAGCATGATACAAGACAAAGTCCTTTGAGAACAAGTTTGATTGAGGAATGTTCTCGCTGTGTAAATCATGTTGATAATTTATCTGCAAGTGCCAGATCATTCTTGGTAGGGACACCACTATTTTAGTAGTCCTGGTAAGGATGAATTTATATTAAAAAGCAGGCTGATCAATCCAAGTAGAACTAGCTGGAAAGCAACACTCTTTAAGGACCCTGCATCAATTTCTGTTCTCAAATCCACTTATTATCTTAGTTTGCTTGAATTCCTACTTTGATTTCTCCATCAGCAATGGAGTTAGCTTGAAAGATATAAACTGAAATAAACACATTCTTACCCAAACTCTTCATGACCACTTTAGAAACACTAATATGTTCACTAAAACATTTTTCACCAGTTATGTTGAGAATAGGCTTTTGTAGTAGGATCTGATTTAATTTCCTCAGTTTCTGTTGTTATATCCCCCTTTTTGTTCCTTTTTTTTTTTAGCTCCATATCCCACTTTTTTTAATTGATATATTTTTATTTACATTTCAAATGTTTTCCCCTTTTCTGGGTCCCCACTCCCCTCAAGTCCCATAAGCCCTCTTCTGTCCCCCTGTTCTTCCATCCACCCCTTCCCATTTCCCTGTTCTGGAGTTCCCCTATACTCTTGCACTGAGTCCAGAACCAGGGGCCACTCCTCCATTCTTTTTGGACATCATTTAATTTGTGGATTATGTCCTGAGTATTCAAAGTTTCTAGGCTAATATCCACTTATCAGTGAGTGCATACCATGATTGATCTTTTGAGACTGGGTTACCTCACTTAGTATGATGTTCTCCAGCTCCATCCAATTGTCTAAGAATTTCATGAATTCATTGTTTCTAATGGCTGAATAGTACTCCATTGTGTAAATATACCACATTTTTTTTATCCGTTCCTCCGTTGAAGGACACCTAGGTTCTTTGCAGCTTCTGGCTACTACAATAGGTCTGCTATGAACATAGGGGAGCATGTGTCCTTATTGCATGCTGAAGAATCCTCGGCATATACCCTTTTCATTTCTAATTTTGTTAAATTGGATACTGTCTGTGTGCCCTGGCTAAGGGTTTATCTATCTTGTTGATTTTCTCAAAAAACCAGCTCCTCGTTTTGTTGATTCTTTGTATGGTTCTCTTTGTTTCCACTTGATTGATTTCAGCCCTGAGTTTGATGATTTCTTGTCTTCTTCTCCTTCTGGGTGAATTAGATTCTTTTTGTTCCAGAGCTTTCAGGTGTGCTGTTAGGCTGCTAGTGAATGCTCTCTCCCATTTCTTTTTGGAGGCACTCAAGGCTATGAGCTTTCCTCTTAGCACTGCTTTCATTATGTCCCAAAGATCTGGGTATGTTGTGCCTTCATTTTTGTTAAATTCTAAAAAGTCTTTGATTTCTTTATTTATTCTTTGGCCAAGGTATCATTGAGTAGAATATTGTTCAGACTCTGTGTGTAGATAAGTCACGAATCAGCTCACATGTTCACAAATGACTGAAAAATGAAAATGTTTTATATATTCATAATGGAATATTAAACTGTTAATAAGATATTTGTAATGTATATGTATGTATTCATAATTGCCTGTGTGGGGTGTATCCTTGTAGGCCCAAAGGGGACATCAAATTCATTAAAGCAGGACTTAGAACCATTTGTAAGCTACTGGGTCTGGGAGGTAGTAACTGAATTCTAGTTCTCTAATACAGCAGTAATTTAAACTTCTGAGATATGCAGCCTCCAAAATGTATAATGTTAAAGTTATATTATGCTAAAAGTAAATGATAAAATTTTGGAACATATTGCTTAACAATTTTTATAAATTTCTCCTTTCTTTTGAGTAACATTTAAATTTATATTTACTTTACAATTATGTACCAGTAATCAAAAGAGATCTCATATTCCTTAAAATTTGTAATCTTTTACATCATATATTTCTTTATTAAATATTCACAGATCTTATTATCTTAAGAATGGTGTCTCTCCATCCCCAGATTCAGAAAAATCATCCTAGATGTGTGCCTAATCCTCTGTACTCAAAGACTAGCACTGTAACAGAAGCTTAATGAACTGTGTTCAATAAAAATAGTCCTTCAGATGATCATATTTGGGGAAATTTAATTATATATTATAAATTATATAATAATTAATTATAATATTATATAATCTATAAGTATATATTATAAATTATATAATATTTAATTAAATTATATATATATATATAAATGCATTAATTACTACACTTATAAAATAATTCCTAAGTGCAACATAGAAATTATTTGTTTAACATACCAACACTTTAGAGAAACAAATTTTGAGTTAGTGATTAAACAAAAACAATTTGGACTTTGCTTTCTTTGTATAAGTATCCAAGAAGCCAACCACTGAACTGAGAATAGGGAGTTAGGGGAAGGACCGAATAGCTGAAAGGGTTTGCAACCCCATAGGAAGAACAACAATATCAACCAACCAGACTCCCCAGAGCTCCCAGGGACTAAACCTCTAACTAAAGAATACACATGCAGGGACCCTTGGCTCCAGCTACATTTGTAGCAGAGGATGGTCTTGTCTGTCATCATTGGCAGAGGAGGTCCTTGGTCTTGTGAAGGTTTGATGCCCCAGCATAGGGGAATGCTAGGGCAGGAGTCAGGAGTGGTTGTGTTGGTGGGGGAGCCCCATCTTGGAGGCAGGGGGGATGCTTAGTTTTTGGGGAGGAAAATGGGAAGGACGATAACACTTGAAATGTAAATAAAAAATTAACAAATGGAAAAAAAAGAAACAAAAATCGAATCCACTCTATACTATACAAGCATGTAAGTGATAAGACATATAAAATGACTTTTTCTTTAAGTGACAATCATCCTAAGCAACATAAGTATCTTGATTAGAGAAGATGGTTGTCATATAATGGACAATTATGTGTTCATGCTGAACTGATCACGTCCATTTACAAAGAGCACTTTTGCAAAGAATTCTGATAATTACAAGGTCCTTCTGTTACTTTGTTTTCTCTTTCAGTGTCACATGTAATGTTCACTAAATTTGTATGTATAAAAATTCTTTCTTACATGGACAGGTACACGTTTTTACAAGACTTCTATGTTATATTATTTGGAAACCTTTTAAAGAAATGAGATTAAGAATAAATAAGAACATCAAGTTTGTATAGAGACAATATGCATTCAAAGTATAAGCAGAATTGATAAAGGAATTAGATATGTGATCTCCAGCTCATAAGACCCCTATTGGGAATTAGTCAGGTTCACCAGGATGAAGCCTATTAGCAAGCTTACAGTTATCCTCATCTAGACATTGTCATGGCACTACTGTTCCCAGAAATCACAGGCACTCACACAGTGGATGACCTTTAGTTTCAGCCTCATTACCTTCATATTAAATCTTTCTCTGCCACCCTCATCTAATTATTTTCAAAATCCCAACAGAACATTTTGCTTAACAATGTCAGTAACCCTTACCAAGACCAGATTAGAAGGAGAAATTTGAAAAAGGAAGTTAATTAGAATTATCTGTAATCTAAACATGACAGTTTTTTATTCTGTCAACTGTGAGGAAAAGAACAGTCGATTACAGTGATTATAGCAACGCTTAAGATTTCTACAACTCTGTAGGGAGTGGGATCATTTAAGGGAATAGCAACAAGCAACAGGGCAAGGATTTAGTAGGGGAGAATGAAGTTCAAGCTTGTGTGTGTTCATAGGCCACATCTACACATAAGTGTAGGAGGAATCTGGGCAAACTGCTTTGAATCTAGACAAGAGATTTGCACTAGGGCTGTTGCTTTCATCATCCCTGGTATGGACATGACAGTTCTCTTAGTGTGCAATATTTAAATACTCTCTTACTTTAGAACTGCTCCTGGATTACATTAACTTTCAGCAGATCTACTTGAAGTGACAGCTGAAAGAAACAATTTCAAACATTCATCTACAAAAAGCAGTATTGCTCCTGCTTTCGCTGGAACAAGGGGAAGAAATCTCTAAGAATGTAAAGCAGAAGGAGGGGAAATATTGATGAGAAGTCATGGCATGAAAGCAAACAGTCTCCGTTCCCTTCTCCAGGAAGGGAAATAGGATTTACAGGGAAGAACCTTGAATTCCCTACAATAAGTGGCATCGCTAAGTCTCTTCCACAAAAATAATACATGGAGCATAGGCCTGAATCTAAATCAACTTCTGTACTAAGAACTACACAGGGTTGTCAAGAGACAAAAAAAAACCATCCAAACGTGAAATGTATACAAAGCTATGAAAAACAGTGCTCTTAGGCACAGGCCTGGCAATGTTCAATGCATTAAAATAAGAATAACATGAGAAAATTTTTCTATCAATTAGTGAGGGAATTCTGTCTCCTAGGAAGATTTTTACACTTTTTTTTAGTACAAGGGCATGCCAGAAAACTAAGTTTCCCTGTATGAAGCCTACAGATTTCTGAAACTTAAAGGGAAGTTATTCCTCTCTCTTGAACCCTCCATTTCGCCATTCTTCGCCATATTTCCTTATGCTGTTGTTACACATTCTGTTATATTTACAATTAGTAGGATTTACCATTCATTAAATAGCTTTTAATAAAATTATATCTTCATTTTTTAAATTAATTTCTTTATTTTCTGTAAATGACTAAATTGTATCTGTCATCAGACATACCAGAAGAGGGCATCAGATCGGATTACAGGTGCTTGTGAGCCTCCATGTGGTTGCTGGGAATTGAACTCAGGACCTCTTGAAGAGCAGTCAGTGCTCTTAACTGCTGAGCCACCTCTCTATTCCCTAACATGAAGATTTTTATCATAGAATATCTGTATGTATAAATTGCTGATACTAGGAATAACATGGTATTTATTCCTTCTGAATGCAATGCTCAGGGTTACTTGATTAAGGTGGGATGTGTGCATCAGGGAGCATTGCTTTCTAGAAATAACTTCATGTCTAGGTTGCTGCATTGATTTTTCTCATTTTTTTTAAACTGAGAATACCTACTTTTTATTTTTTATTTTATTAGATATTTGCTTTATTTATATTTTAAATATCCCCTTTCCTTGTTACCTCTCTGAAAACCATCTACCCATCCCCTGTCCCCTACTTACAACCATCCTCTTGCCCACTTTCCTGACCTGGCATTCCCCTACACTGGGGCATTGAGCCTTCACAGGACCAAAGGCTGTCTGAACCATCATTGCTGTCTGAAAAGGCCAAACTCTGCTAATTTTCTCTGACTTTTATAAAGAATAGTATTTTATATCTATAGCTTCATAATTATATCGTTAATACATCTAACTTTAAGGAAACAAGGATTTTCCTTTTTCCCTTTATTGAAAATAGATTATTTTTTCATTCAATATATTTTAATTACAGTTACTCCCTACTGTAATTAAAAAGGACTCTCAGTTCTTTTCCAACTCCCTACCTATTGCAATCCAAAAGTCTGTTTCTCATTAGAAAGAAATGACGTTTAAGAGAAAACAGCAAAACTTAACAAAATAAAATATAAATCAAAACGATCACATCAAAATTGTACAACCCAAACCAACAGAAGGCAAGGGGCTAGAAGAGAAGGTATAGTTATTAGAGACACATATTTCATACACTCAGTGTCACATAAAACTGCTAAATGTTATTTTAAATGATAAAATTATTGGTTTGTTTAAAAAACGGAACATATAAAGGCAAAGATTAATGATAATGCTTATTCCTGAATTTCTATTTTTAATAAATTATCCATAAACATTAGTTAAAATTTGTTAATAACTTTTTATACTATATTGAATTAAGGCACACTATAGTTATATCTTCTGCTTACTATACTTTTCCTTTCTGGGACCTTATCAAGAACATCACACACCATTTACATCACTTCTTGTGCTTCTCTTGGCCATTGCAAGTCTTCAGACTTCTCTTATTGTTTCATTCCTTTTTTTAATGAGCCTAAGAGTTTAGAAAAGTATTGGATAGTATTTTGTGCCATTTGCCTTTGTGAAAATTTGTACATTTTTCTCATGTAGTTAATTATGTTGGATTATGGGTCTTGAGGAAAAAAAATAAAAAAATAAACAAAAACAAAACAAAGAAACAAAAACACAGTCAACACCTCCCATTAAAAGTACACACTAGCAACACACTTTAGCAACAATGATTTTCACCATGTTCTTACTTGGTGGCCTCATTAGGTTCTTTGATTTTTCTCTTTCATTCTGAAATATTCTGTCTTTACTAGAGTTTTATTTTATTGTTTCTATATACATATTGAGGTGTCTGTGCATCTGTGTATACCTATGTGCTCACATGCAGATGCTGAAGATATCAAAATATGAGGTGAGAACCTTGGAGCTAGATTTACAATGGCTGCTGCATACTGTATATGGGTGTTGAAAACTCATCCAGATTCTCTGCAAAAAACACTATGCTATCCTAACTGGTATGCTGCTATCACTCCAGCCTGCTAGTGTTATGAAGAAAATATGGCCAACTTATTTGTAATCCTGGAAGAAACACATTTAAGTCACAATTTTTTAACATTTCTTTGTAATTGGATTGGCACAGGCTGACAGTCAGCTACAAGTGTACTGAGACTGAAGCATCTGGAAGCTGGACTTCCTCCTGGCAGGGATCGAAATTATCCTGACACCTTAATTAGTTGTTTGCATTGATTTATGGCTGTGCCAAATTATATTCATAGTTTTAATTTTTTATTCTTTTTTAATTTCTAATTTTATTTGGGAAATTATAGTATAATTACATTTCATCTTTCCTTTTACTCCCCCAACCCTTCATTATATCCCCAACTCTCTCGCCAAATTCATGGCCTCATTTTTCTTTGTTATTTCTTCAGTAGCTATTGAATGCATATATATACAAATATATATTCTCAAATATAACAAGCTCATTCCATATAATGTTACATTTATGTATCTTTTTTCTATTTTTATTGGATGTATTTTTTATTTATATTTCAAATGATTTCCCCTTTCCTCATTTCCCCCTCCCCAAAAGTCCCATAAGCCATCTTCACTCCCCCTGTTGTCCAATCAAGCCCTTCCAGCTTCCCTGTCCTGGCATTCCCCTACACTGCTCCACTGAATCTTTCGTGGACCAGGGGCCTTTCTTTCCTTCTTCCTCAGCATGATTTGTTATGTGAATTGTGTCTTGGTTATTCTGAGCTTCTGGGCTAATATCCACGTATCAGTGAGTGCATACCATGTGAGTTCTTTTGTGATTGGGTTACCTCACTTAGGATAATATTTTCCAGTTCCACCCATTTGCCTAAGAATTTCATGAATTCATGGTTTTTAAGAGCTGAGTAGTATTCCATAGTGTAAATATACCACATTTTCTGTATCCATTCCTCACATTTGGGTTCTTTCCAGCCTCTGGCTATTATAAATAGGGCTGCTATGAACATAGTGGAGCCTGTGTCCTTATGCATGTTTTAAGGGTCGACTGATTAGAATAGAACAACCAATTGATGTGCTACTCCTTGGAGAAGACCTTATTTTTCATTTCAGGATTGCCAATGTTTCCTGTAGAACTTTTCTGTAGGGTTGAAGTCTTGTGGACTATTCTCTGTCTACTTTAGCATGCCCATGATTTTTTCCATGTTGTGTGTTTGTCCTTCAGTACTCTGTACCATAATCCTATCTGTACAGAGTCATATTGGGGTATCATGCCACATGGTAGGAACTTGACATTGGCCAAGGACAGTTCCTGGCTTTGGGCAGGAATCTGATATAAGAGCATAGTAGGGAAGTGGAATTTTTATCTTAGGGTAGACTGCTAAGAGTATAGTTGACATTGGTCAAGGTGAACTTCTCCCAGCCTACATTGAGCATGGAATCCCGTGCTAGTCAGGATCCTGCTCCACCTAGAGTGGAGAAGCTCAGAGTGAAGGTTAAGCTCATTGTTCTTACAGGTATACAAATTCTGTTCCAGCAACCCAGTTTGTAGTAGCTGCAGGCAGCTAGAGAAATCAACAGATTGGCGCCCGGACATGGGGCTGGATACAAGAAGGCTTCCTGAGGTGACCCTGGCTTGGCGAAGCTTGCGGAAAATCAAAAAAGATGGTATCCTGCATGGTGAGCAACTATAGGTGCTAGAGGATATGGACTAAGTGAGGTGGTGTGGACCCAGCACTGAACTCCTCACTTAGGGGACAGACAGTGAAAAATGGGGTAGGAACTAGATAGGCATTTGTCCACAGCTTTTAAGAGCTAATTCAAGTGAAAAAGAAAAGGGTTTAAAAATAGGCATGTGTCCATAGCCTCCAAGAGCTGATTTAAGAGGAAAATGGATGTAATTGCTTAACAAGTGAGCTTCCCTTTCTGTGTATCGCCTGTCCTGGTGCACCGACTGTTTGTCTACATGTACAACTTTCTCTGTGTTTTTATGTGAATGACTGTTTGTTTCATGCTAAAAAATTTCATCTGCTGGAGGCCTCTTGAGCTGGCCGCAGTTCATACAGTGGGGACTGATTTAAAGCTGCGCAGCAGCGCAGCTCACCCGAGAGGCAAACATGGCTGGGGGAAAAGCCGCTTTTAAAAGGTCATCAGCCTCAAGATTTGGGAAATTCGTGTAATTGCTTTATTTTTGTTTCTAATTGGTCTTAACGGTATAAGGTTTTACATATCTTGACTGTAGAGTTATAAATTAATTGGTTATGATCTAAAAGGTATAGTGTTATTAAGAAAAGGTTAGTTTAAAACTGGTGATTCAGTGTTGAAGCCATCTTAACTAGCTACAGATGGCCTAACACAACTCATGCTTTGTTCTTGTTTATAATTGGTCTTAAAGGTATGAGTACATTTTGCATATCTTGACTATGTAGAGTATTGGCTTATAAATCATTAGACATGATTTAAGAGGTATAATGTTATTTAAAAAAGTTAGATTAAAACTGGTAGTTTAGGGTAGTAGCCATTTTAAACAACACATGGCATGACACAACCCAGGAAATACAGGCCTCAAAGATGCTCCTAAATTGGCATGGTGTTATGTGTGAATCTTAACTTAGAAATTAGACTTATAAAGATTAAGATTTAAAATAACGTCTCTTTAATAAGTTACACTGTCATACACCTGAACATAAGAACTGGCAGACAAATCTTGTGCTGTAAAAATAATGCCTTTGCCATTGATTTTGAAGAAAATAGATTGTTTAAAATTAGGATTTGCTTCCAAAGTTGTAGTTATGCTCTAATATTGCAAGAAAAAATTAAGTGTTGCAATAAAAATTGCCAGTGTGTCATTGGCTGCAGTTTTCAGTTTGCAGTCTAGTTAAAGGCTCATGATTCTTAAGCTATTTTATAATTAAGAGTGATACAGGTGTGGCCATTATAGGCCTATTTCCACTTTTTCACAAGTTTATTGGCTACAATGGTAGAAGCATAATTTCACCCTCCAAGATTAAAACAGAGATCTCAGTGGATATGTATTTGATATCAAACAAGCTCCTTTGACTACTATGAAACAACGAGTAGAATTTTTCTGGGAACCCTGAAATTGCAGTTTCCTTTTGTTGATCTATTACATGGCAAGCCTTTTTAGGCAAAATTAATTATTGTTAGCCAAAAGGTAATTTGTTACTATCACATCACATGTTTACTCCTTTAAGTTTCTCCCTGCTTCAGCAAAAATACTATAACAGCTATTTTTAAGATGTTAACAAATCAAACTTTTAATAATAGTAAATTTATATATAGCTCATGGTTTACAATTGCTTAAAATTGTTCCATTTTTAATACTGCTAATTCTTAATTTTTACAATTTTTTAGGAAAATGTAATTCAAATTTAAAGGATATGTTCTCTAAATGACTGTCCTTTAGATATTTGAAAGCTAACCCAAAGGCTGGAAAGACAGCTACAATATACTTATATATAATTAATCTTTAAAAGGGTGCCTGAACAAGACCCCTTAAGGCAAGGCACATAAAATTTGTATCCCAGACAGGCTATATAGAAACAATTGGATGTACAAGCATATTATTTATATATTTATATCACCAAAAGGGTAATAGATTAAAAAATAATTTTGTAGTTTTGTGCACATCAATTTATAAAGATTTGTTCTTGATGTCCTCAATTTATACCTCTACCACATAATGGTGTTAATTCTAGAGGACTTAATTAATTATTACAGAAAAATGATACTCATATTTCTAATTTAAAAGATTAAAATATGTGCATTTGACTAATGATTTATTTTTGGGCTTTGTAGTTGCAACTGCTGTAGCAAAAAGCAACTGGGAATGCTACATTTATTTTCTATAATTACATAGTTATTGCCTATGTTATGGTATATGCTTGGTGTTCCAACTTGGATTGGAGCAAACAATGGAACTTGCCATTTAATGAATAAAGGTTATCCATTTGAGATGTCTTTGACAAATTGATTGTTATCCTCAAAGATGAGGTAATATAAAACATTTTTTAAAAAACAAAACAATATCATCTTAAAAGAGGAAAAGAGAGGAGAAAATTGTGTCCCTGTGCATATTATTTAAATTATGCTTGTATATTTTAATGAAAAATTTTAAAAAATTGGATGCCAAGGAACTCCTTGCTGAGTGTATATGACATCCTGTAATTAGGCATATTGATGTCTACATGAGATGAAGGAATTCACTTATTGACATATGCTATGATCCTGATTTAATATTGGGGAAGAAGGCATGTCCCCTATGTTTTTTCCACAGAATGCTGCAGAAGCGTGCTATCTGCCAGAGTGATTGTTGTGGCATGCTGAAGATATGCTGACTGTGTGCTTGCTGAATGCCCAGACAATGGTAACATAAGAGCTATATATTGGGTATATGTTCTTGACTTACTTGAATTGTCAAATGTTCCAGGTTAGATAAATTGCCTTTCTTCAAGCTTTTAGACTTTGGGGGACAGAACATGGAGATTGTTAAACCAGTTTAGAAATAATTAATCTAAAGAGGAGTTACAAAGACTCTTCTCTTTTCTTTAATGTGATCAGCTGAATCAACCATAGATTGGTCTAAAAATAAATCCAATATTGGAGATTCCAATTATGAAGATGGCTAACAATCTTCTTCATCCTGTTGTGTTAATTTAAATTTTAGTCTCCACTTTTCCTAAGAAGTAACAGCTTATCTCTTGATTCACAAAGCTACCTCCCCCAGAGGCCAGGCTTTGTGTCCATTAAGTTGCTAATTTGCATCTGAATTGCATACTTCAGGGATCTCAAAGACAAGTTAATCCTGTCCCACCTTTTAACTCTTGACCTTGTTTGATAAGCAGACTGGCTGTCTACACCCAGGCTCACCTGGATTGAAGGACTGCACTTGCAGACCCCCTGGCTTCAAAACTTGTACAAGTGGATCTCCAAAAAGGAAGCCACATAGTACTCAGATCTATGTGTGTTTGTTTATGAACAAACATGGGCACCTGTGAGAGGTGCAAGGCATGGCATCGCATGGGGAAGACCATGGTTTCTGCTTCTGAGTCCCCAGGAAGTACACCTAATTAAATAGGGGTTAACATCAAGAGGCTGTCCTTAAAATAATAAGGGAGCCTATTACCCCTGCTCTGAAAAAGTTGTTATACAATATTTAAGAGTAATTATTTCAATTCTTTCCCTCCCTGGTTAAGGCCCGCCTTCTTATGAAGGATGCTTATCCACTTGTTTTCTACCTCCTCATTTTCAAATTAATAAAAAAGTGGGGAAATGTACAGAGTCTTATTGGGTTATCATGCCACATGGTAGGAATTTGACATTGGCCAAGGACAATTTCTGGCTTTGGGCAGGAATCTGGCATTAGGGCATAATAGGGAAGTAGGTTATAGCAGGAATTTTTATCCTAGGGTGCAGTGCTAATAGTGTACTAGACATTTGTCAAGGTGAACTTCTCCCAGCCTACATTGAGCACAGAATTCTGTGCTAGTCAGAATCCTGCTCCACCTAGGGTGGAGAAGCTCAGAATGAAAGTTAAACTCATTGTTCCTTCAGGTCTATGAATTCCTGAATTAAGCAGGTGACCCACCCAGTTGCCTCAGCTGCCAAGCCAAGGACTGCCAGGTGAAGCCAGAAGACTTCACCAACTCAGTCAGCTGGAACTCAGCCTGGAGCCTGGGGGGAGAGAGTTGCCCAAACTGTTGAAAGGTCTGACCACCATTAAAATGGGGGCCTCAATTGGTAATCTCAACCTGGCCTCATTCTTTTCACCCCTTCTCCATCTATCTCTCTGCTTCTGTTCCAGCAACCCAATTCGTAGTAGCTGCAGGCAGCTACAGAATACAACACCTATCTATTCCCAGTTCTCTCCCTTTTACTCCCCTACACTGCCTAACATAATATTAAGATTTTACTCAAAGTTTGTTTGATTGTTTCTTGTAATAACAAGTTAGTACTGTTCTTATGTGTAGGGTCATCCACAGAACTTAAGTGATCTACCAGTGTCCACTCCCCAAAGAGTGGCTCTCCCTTACCCAGCAGCTATCAAGTGCCATTATCTCAAGTGTATCAGGTGTCACTCCTCTTTCCATTCAAGAAGTTTTAACTCACTTTCCACTGTCTCCTTTGCAAGACATCCTGAGCCACATAGACTGAGTGATATAGAGGTCGCATTAGAACTCAGCACTTGTGGTTTCATATTCAATTCTCTCTGAACACTTTTGAACCCTCTGCTCATTCCAAGGTTGAGAGTGATACAAATATATTATTATGAACATAAATATTTGAAAGGGAGCTTGACAAAAAGGCCACGTAGCAAAACAAGCACAATAGATCAAAACCTGGGGCCTATGGCTTTTAGACCATGAATCCACTAACTGCTAACTGTGTGTAGCCTTTCCTTATTGCACCAGTGAGTTTATTTTGACTGGAAGGTCATGATTACAGAATTCAGGATTGATAGTGAAGACCATTCATATCCCTCTAAACAAGCTGACCAAATACCACTTTCAAGAACTAAAAAACTAAACGTTAGGCAGAGGGTTTCCTCTTCAGTTAAAGACTGATTTCTCTGTGTCCCTTGTTGGTTTCTGCATTGGTTTCTGCGCTCGCTCGAACTTCCTGTCTGCTTGCTGCATTCCGGCTGCAGCTGCTCGCTGTGCCCACTTGTGAGCACCATGGGCACCGCTCGCAGTGGAACTGTGAGCCACAATGAGACACGCTAGACCAGATAGCTCCACGTGGGCTTTATTTAAGATAGGGAAGGGATAGCGGGTGGGAAGGATAGGGGGAAGAGAAAGAGAGAGAGGAAAGGAACGCTGCCCAGTTATATACCGGGGGTGACATAGTTACAGGTAAAGGTGGGCTATGGAATTCTGGGTAAACGGCAGGTGTTGCCTTGGGAACAGATCTATACATTGCTTGTATGGCTTCACAAGCTTTGCAGGCCTCGTGTACCTACATCCCTGATCAACAACTCTTATAAAGTTATTTTTTTCTTTTTTTTTGCTGGCATTTGGATTTTCTTGTAGTAATCTATGAAAATTATTCACATATCTCTGCACAAATTGTTTATTTGTAATTATTTAAATAGCATAGAAACTAATGGGATTCCATAAAGCTTCCTCTCACATCCTTAGGTTTGCTTAATCCTTCTCTGTGTTTGCTTCTGATTACAATTAACCTTGCAAGACCAGATAGTCTATTCTCATCTTGTCATTGTGAGGTCTGTACATTTCATCCTCTGAAAACATTATTCCATACCTATAAATGGTAACTTTTGGGTCTAGAGAGCTATGTTATATTTGCCTATTTTTCACTGTCACTTTTTATACACATGACTGTGCCCAATAACTTCAATGTCAAGTAGGAAAATATTATTTAAGCAAGTGGAACATTACTTTAAAAGTTTCACATTGCCAAAACATATGCAATCTCTGCTAGCAATACAAAGCAAAATGCATTCAGTAATTTTATTATGAATCCTGGAGGAAAGTATAAAATTTATTATTAAAGAGCTATCACTTCAATGCAGTTTATATCAGTAATCGGCATTGAATCTGATTGTGAATATTTTAACTTCTATCTTTTGGACTTCCCTAAAAATGAATATTGAGATGTTGATTATTTTTCTCTATATGTGCCTTGCTACTGTCTCATTTTATATTATCTATCTATCTATCTATCTATCTATCTATCTATCTATCTATCTATCATCTGTACACACACACACACACACACTTCCTATCAGTTGAGTGCTTAAACATTTACAACTCTGGTAGGTAATCTGTAATTCATAAGAAAATTCACTATCTTTTTCCTACTCCACTATAAAAATGGTAACCTTGTCTCTTTAAAATTAATAAGAATAAATATTACTCCTATGTATTTATTCTATCATATTCCTATTATAATATATTAACTTGTATTAAATAATAGAACATTTACTTGATACTGATTTTGAAATGAGCATGTTGTTGCTTTCTATTGGATTTGTCTACATTTGGATCAATATTGGATATGAAGATTTTGTTATTTCCCACTTCTAAGATATAGAGTATTTGAGCTCTACTTTTACAATAAAATTTCCTAAGTAATATTTTTTATTCGATATATTTTTATTTACATTTCAAATGATTTCCCCTTTCTGGTCCCACACTCCCCAAAAGTCCCATAAGCCCCCTTCCCTCCCCCTATTCTCCCACTCACCCCTCCCACTTCCCTGTTCTGGTTTTGCCTTATATTGCTACACTGAGTCTTTCCAGAACACTCCTCCGTTCCTCTTGTACCTCATTTGATGTGTGGATTATATTTTGGGTATTCCAGGTTTCTAGGTTAATATCCACTTATTAGTGAGTACATACCATGATTGATCTTTTGAGACTGGATTACCTCACTTAGTATGATGTTCTCCAGCTCTATCCATTTGCCTAAGAATTTCATGAATTCATTGTTTCTAATGGCTGAATAGTACTCCATTGTGTATATATACCACATTTTTTGCATCCACTCTTCTGTTGAGGAATACCTGGGTTCTTTCCAGCTTCTGGCTATTATAAATAGGACTGCTATGAACATAGTGGAGCATGTATCCTTATTACATGCTGGGGAATTCTCTGGGTATATGCCCAGGAGTAGTATAGCAGGATCTTCCAGAAGTGAGGTGCCCAGTTTTCTGAAGAACCACCAGACTTATTTCCAGAGTGGTTGAACCAATTTGCAACCCCACCACTACTGGAGGAGTGTTCCTCTTTCTCCACATCCTCGCCAACACCTGCTGTCTTCTGAATTTTTAATCTTAGCCATTTTGACTGGTGTAAGGTGAAATCTCAGGGTTGTTTTGATTTGCATGTCCATAATGACTAATGAAGTTGAGCATTTTTTAAGATGCTTCTCCACCATCCTAAGTTCTTCAGGTAAAAATTCTTTGTTTAGCTCTGTACCCCATTTTTTAACAGGGTTATTTGGTTTTCTGTGTTCGAACTTCTTGAGTTCTTTGTAAATATTGGATATTAGCCCTCTATCTGATGCAGGGTTGGTGAAGATCTTTTCCCAATTTGTTGGTTGCCGATTTGTCCTTCTGATGGTGTCCTTTGCTTACAGAAACTTTGTAATTTTATGAGGTCCCATTTGTCAATTCTTGATCTTACAGCATAAGCTATTGGTGATCTGTTCATAAACTTTCCCCCTGTACAAATGTCCTCAAGAGTCTTCCCAAGTTTCTTTTCTATTAGCTTCAGAGTGTCTGGCTTTATGTGTAGGTCCTTGATCCATTTGGATTTGAGCTTAGTACAAGGAGACAAGGATGGATCAATTCTCATTCTTCTGCATGCTGACCTCCAGTTGAACCAGCACCATTTGTTGAAAAGGCTATCTTTTTTCCATTGGATGTTTTCAGCCCCTTTGTCGAGGATCAAGTAGCCCTAGGTGTGTGGGTTCATTTCCGGCTCTTCAATCCTGTTCCATTGATCTTCCTGCCTGTCACTGTACCAATACCATGCAGTTTTGTTTTTTTTTTTTTTCTAATTTTATTCAAGATATTTTTTATTTACATTTCAAATGATATCCCCTTTTCTGGTCCCCCACTACCCGAAAGTCACATAAGCCCCCTTCCTTCCCTCTGTTCTCCTACCCATCACGTCCCACTTTCCTGTTCTGGTTTTGTCTTATACTGCCACACTGTGTCTTTCCAAACCAGGTTGCTTGAAGTCAGGGATACTGATTCCCCCAGAATTTCTTTTGATGTTGAGAAAAGTTTTAGCTATCCTGGGTTTTTTGTTATTCCAGATGAATCTAAGAATTGCTCTTTCTAACTCTATGAAGAATTGATTTGGGATTTTGATGGGTATTGCGTTGAAACTGTATATTGCTTTTGGCAAAATGGCCATTTTAACTATATTAATCCTGCTGATCCATGAGCATGGGAGGTGTTTCCATTTTTTGAGGTCTTCTTCCATTTCCTTCTTCAGAGTCTTGAAGTTCTTGTCATACAGATCTTTCACATGTTTGGTAAGAGTCACCCCAAGATACTTTATACTGTTTGTGGCTATTGTGAAGGCGGTCATTTCCCTAATTTCTATCTCAGCCTGCTTATACTTTGAGTATAGGAAGGCTACTGATTTGCTTGAGTTGATTTTATAACCTGACACTTTGCTGAAGTTGTTTATCAGCTGTAGGAGTTCTTTAGTGGAGTTTTTTGGGTCACTTAGGTAGACTATCATATCATCTGCAAATAATGATAGTTTGACTTCTTCCTTTCCAATTTGTATCCCTTTGACCTCCTTATGTTGTCGAATTGCCCGAGCTAGTACCTCAAGTACAATATTGAAAAGATAAGGAGAAAGGGGGCAGCCCTGTCTAGTTCCTGATTTTAGTGGGATTGCTTCAAGTTTCTCTCCATTTAGTTTGATGCTGGCTACCAGTTTGCTGTATAGTGCTTTTACTATGTTTAGGTAAGGGCCTTGAATTCCTGTTCTTTCCAAGACTTTAAGCATGAAAGGATGCTGAATTTTGTCAAATGCTTTTTCAGCATCCAATGAAATGACCATGTGGTTTTTTTCTTTGAGTTTGTTTATGTAGTGGATTGTATTGATCGATTTCCGTATATTGAACCAACCCTGCATTCCCGGGATAAAGCCTACTGATCGTGGTGGATGATCGTTTTTATGTGTTCTTGGATTCGGTTGGCAAGAATTTTATTGAGTATTTTTGCATCGATGTTCATAAGGGAAATTGGTCTGAAGTTCTCTTTCTTTGTTGGATCTTTTTGTGGTTTTGGTATCAGCATAATTGTGGCTTCGTAGAATGAATTGGGTAGTGTTCCTTCTGTTTCTATTTTGTGGAATAGTTTGAAGAGTATTGGTGTTAGGTCTTCTTTGAAGGTCTGATAGAATTCTGCACTGACGATATCTAGTCCTGTGCTTTTTTTGGTTGGAAGTCTTTCTATGACCCCTTCTATTTCTTTAGGGGTTATGGGACTGTTTAAATGATCTATTTGCTCCTGATTTAATTTTGGTATTTGGTATCTGTCTAGGAAATTGTCCATTTCCTCCAGCTTCTCCAGTTGTGTTGAGTATAGGCTTTTGTAGTAGAATCTGATGATTTTTTTGGATTTCCTCAGTTTCTGTTGTTATATCCCCCTTTAAATTTCTAAGTTTGTTAATTTGGATACTTTCTCTGTGCCCTTAGATCAGTCTGGGTAAGTGTTTATCTATCTTGTTGATTTTCACAAAGAAGCAGCTACTGGATTTGTTGATTCTTTGTATGGTTCTCTTTGTTTCCACTTGATTGATTTCAGCTCTGATTTTCATGATTTTCTGTCTTCTACTCCTCCTGGGTGAATTGGCTTCTCTTTGTTCCAGGGCTTTCAGGTATGTCATTAAGCTGCTAGTGTATGCTTTCTCCATTTTCTTTTTGGAGGTACTCAGGGCTATGAGTTTTCTTCTTAGCACTGCTTTCATTTTGTCCCAAAGATTTGGGTATGTTGTGCCTTCATTTTCATTAAATTCTAAAAAGTCTCTGATTTCTTTCTTTCTTTCTATCTTCTTTGGCCAAGGAGTCATTGAGTAGAGTATTGTTCAGCCTCCATGTGTATATGGGCTTTCTTCTGTTTTTGTTGCTACTGAAAACCACTCTTACTCCATATCTAGTTTTGATCTGATAGGAGGCATGGGATTATTTTAATCTTCTTATATGTTGAAGTCTGTCTTGTGACCAACTATATGGTCGATTTTGGAGAAGGTACCATTAGGTGCTGAGAAAAAGGTATATTCTTTTACGTTAGGGTGAAATTTTCTATAAATATCAGTCAAATCCAATTGGTCCAAAACTTCAATTAGTTTTACTGTGTTCCTGTTTAGTTTCTGTTTTCCTGATCGGTCCATTGAGGAGAGTGGAGTGTTGAAGTCCCCCACAATTATTGTGTTAGGTGCAATGTGTGCTTTGAGATTTAGTAAAGTTTCTTTTATGAATGAGGGTGCCCTCCCATTTGGCGCATAGATGTTCAGAATTGAAAGTTCTTCTTGGTGGATTTTTCCTTTGACCAGCAAGAAGTGACCTTCTGTGTCTCTTTTGATGACTTTAGGTTGAAAGTCAATTTTATCTGATATCAGAATGGCTACTCCAGCTCGTTTCCCAAGACCATTGACTTGTAAAATTGTCTTCCACACTTTTACTCTAAGGTAGTTTTTATCTTTGACACTGAGGTGTGTCTCCTGTATGCAGCAAAAGGTAGGGTCCTGTTTCCTTATCCATTCTATTACTCTATGTCTTTTTATTGGGGAATTGAGTCCATTGCTGTTAAGAGATATTAGGAGTAGTGATTATTACTTCCTGTCATTTTTGATGTTATTTATATATTTGAGTGGTTATTTTCTTTTGGGTTTGATGAAAGAAAGTAACTATCTTGCTTTTTCCAGGGTGTAGTTTCCCTCCTTGTATTGAAGTTTTCCTCCTATTATTCTTTGCAGAGCTGGGTTTGTGGACAGACATTGTGTAAATTTGGTTATGTCATGGAATATCTTGGTTTCTCCATCCATGGTGACTGAGAGTTTTGCGGGGTATAGTAGTCTTGGCTGACATTTGTGTTCTTTTAGAGTTTCATGAAATCTGCCCAGGATCTTCTAGCTTTCATGGTCTCTGGAGAGAAGTCTGGTGTGATTCTGATAGGTCTTTCTTTATATGTTACTTGGCCTTTTTCTCTTACTGGCTTTAATATTCTTTGTTTGGTACATTTGGGGTTTTGATTATTATGTGACAGGAGGTATTTCTGCTCAGGTCCAGTCTCTTTGGAGTTCTGTAGGCTTCTTGTATATTCGTGGGCATCTCTCTCTTTAAGTTGGGAAAGTTTTCTTCCACAATTTTGTTGAAGATATTTGCTGGCCCTTTCAGTTTAAATCTTCACTCTCATCTATACCTATAATCCTTAGGTTTGGTCTTCTCATTGTGTCCTGGATTTCCTGGATGTTCTGGGATACAAGCCTTTTGCATTTTGCATTTTTGTTGACTGTTGAGTCAATGGTTTCTATGGTATCTTCGGCATCTGAGGTTCTTCTATCTCTTGTATTCTGTTGTTGATATTTGCATCTATGGCGCCTGATTTTTTCTCAAGGTTTTCTATCTCCAAAGTTGTCTCCCTTTCTGATTTCCCAGTTGTTTCTACTTCTGTTTTTAGATCCAGGATGGTTTTGCTCAGTTCCATCATTTGTTTGTTTGTGTTTTCCTTTAACTCTTTAAGAGATTTTTGTGTTTCCTCTTTCATGACTTGTGCCTCTTGACTCAAGTTCTCCTGCATTTCTTTAAGGTTTTTTTTTTTTTTTTTTTTTTTTTTTTTTTTTTTTGCATTTCTTCTTTATTGGATTCTATCTCTTGAGCCTTATTCTCCTGAATTTCATGTTTGTTTTGTGTTTCCATTACATGGGTTTCTAGCTTATTCATGTTCCCCTGTATTTCTTTATGAGATTCATTTATGTCCTTTTTGTGTTCTTCTAGCAACATCATGACCAGTGATTTTAAATCCAAATCTTGTTTTTCTGGTGTGTTGGCATAACCAGGACTTGCTGATGTTGGAGAGTTCGGTTCAGACGCTGCCATATTGACTAGATTTCTGTTAGTAGTGTTCCTGAGTTTGCCCTTTGCCATCTTGTTCTCTAGTGTTAGTTGGTCTTGTCTCTGGCTGATGTTTGAGCCTCCTGTGAGGCTCTAGGGCTATTTGCGCAACACTGGATGGCTGGCTTTCCCCTGTCGCAGATTGCTGAAGTGCTGTTCTCCTCTTGGGTGCCCTTGCAGCCCTAGTGTGCCTTGTTCAGATTGTGTCTGTGAACCAGATGGTGCCCGTTTTCTCCTTCAGGGAGTGCTGATGGTGTATGCTGCGGGAACTTTTTGGAGTGATAATCACTCTGCTGTGCAGCTGATCTCCCAACCAGGTTGGTGCACACAAGGCTAGCATAGCTGCTCAGGCCCTAAGTCTAGGCAAAAGCCTGGCAAGCCAAGATCTGAGGAAAGTTCCCCTCAGGCTATGAGTGTTAACTGGTTCTGTCAGGTGGCTAGGATGGCAGTGTGTATGTGCTCCCTAAAAGTGCTGGGAGAGTCTGCTGGGCTAACAACCTCCTGGCCAGGTTGGCACACAGATGGCCCACCGAGCAGCCTAGGGCCTGGGGGCAGTCCAAGGCATGTCTGGCTTAGAACCCCGCTATGTTAGCCTTGGGCTATGACTGTTAGCACGCTTTGCCTACTAGAAATCTCTGGCATCCCATAGCCAAAATGATGGCATGTGCACAGGGCCAGGGAAAACAACCTCCTGGCCAGGTTGGCACACAGATGGCCCCCTGAACAGCCCAGGGCCTGGGTGCAGGCCAACGCCCGTCAGGCCTAGACCCCCGCGATGTTGGCCTCAGGTTATGTTTACGTACCTCAGGCTATCTGATCTTTCTGGCCTCCAAGAACCAAGATGGAGGCAACTCTCTCGTAATTGACTGGCGGAAGGCAGATTTCTGATGTGGCTTCTGTGCAGTGAAAGGTGCTGTAAATCCGCCACAGCTTGCAGCCCTGCTGGCCAAAGATGGTCAGTGGTAGTGGGCACAGGGCCTGCCTGGACCATGTCACCTTGGTTCCACTGCTGATGGCCCATCCTCTGGATCAGCAGCTGCTGCTGTTGCTGTTCCTGAGTAATATTATGGAGTTTATCAATCAAATTCATGAAGCATATATTTCTTTTAAGTCACGTTAGAGTATGTTCCTCAAGATCCCTGTACTAAAGCATGAAGCAATTTTTCGAAGCTGAAATTTTACATGTGTATGGAATCATTTTTATTCTCTCTAAGTTGTATTTGCAAAATTTTCTTGATTGTCTTATTTGCCTCTCTGCCATATTCTTTGAGATTGCCATAGAATTTGCTATTATCAAGACTATAAAGGCAATTTACTCAACTAGTGTGAAGAGATACTCTCAAGCAGATTGCTATATTCCAGGTTTCTCAATTTCTTATTCTCATTCCCAATTCTTATTATACTAGAGCAGCAAGAATTTCAAATAGCTTTCCAAATTTATTCTCAGTCATCTCAGTCAAGTCATTACTTGTCACTGATTTGGAGTTTAGTAAATTTCAAAAAAATAAATGTGCTTTTGTTTTTAATTATGCATATTGATCCCTACAAGTATAATAAAATAGTACAAGTAATGCCCAGGAGGTATCATATTATCATCAATAGAGATCTCATAAGGAAGTTTATCAGAACAATAATTAAACAAATCCATCAGAAAAGGAAACCCATAATTAGCCTTGAAATATGCAGGAGATTCCTTGGTTTCAGAAAAGAATATGTCATTATATAGGTATATGTATATATGTGTGTATATTTGTACAAACTTTGTAATCACTCAGCTATTCCTCTTGAGATATTGTAAGCTTCTATAAAAAAGAAATATAAAGATGATTTCAAAAAGTTAATGTTCTTGAAAAATGCATCCAAGCATTAAAATATTCTTTCCAACAACATGCATATCAACTGTATTTTAAATTTATATTCATTATAAACTTATCAAAAGTGCCACTCTTTATTTAACAGAAAAAAATCTTCTCTACAATTCATTACTAAACATACAATATGCAAAATCATGGCACATTTTTGAATTTATAAACAAAGTATTTAAAGCTTTGAAACCAATTGACTACTTTTTCCTTGGAAAGTCACTCAAGCTCTGCCTTTCTGGATAATATGGATCCATAAACCTTGTTAATAATGACTTTTTTCCTCAGAAAGTGTCATGCTACTGGCCTTCATAATGCTCATAATTGGCAGTTGTATTTCCTATGACATCTTTTGTTTAAAACTTTCTAGCGAATTTTAGATGAACTGATGAAAGGCAATGATGGTCCAAGTTGAAATTTCACATTCAATTCAAATGTTTTAACTTTGAATGTTGTCCTCCTCACCCCAACATTCAGTCATAATGCCCACTCTTGTTTAAATTCTTTTTACCCATAATCAAGACAATTTTAATTTCCCTTAATGTCTTCAAATTAGATCTACTTCCTGTTAAAGACATGCCTGCTGTGACCTTCATGATACTGTCCTGTCCTAATTTCCTAATCTGCATCTCAAATGTCAGACTTCCTTCACTATCCTTCCTTCAGGCATCAACTTTGCTGCTGATCAACATCACCTGCAGTAACTTAATTAACTGTTATAAGTGTTTTCTCTTTATTGAAATTGCATAATGCAATATATTAACCTTCCCCATCACATTGTCTAAAGAGGACATTGCATGCCCTAATTTCAACTGCATTTTCATTCTCTTTTTATATTATTGCTTCTCATTAAATAACAAACACTCCTCATAAAGGGAACACTCACTCTCTTTCTTTAATCTGCCATATTATCTTTATTGAATGAACACAGAGGGTATATCCCCCAAAATCAAGAGTGCAATGAATACACAGCATTGGATTTGTTTTTACAAAAGTAAGATAATAGAAAAATGTATGTACCAAAGATTTCAGATTATAACTATAAAAACGTGAGAAAAATCATCATTATTGTAAAGGCTGCATATGTGCAATTAGTTCTAAGAGGAAGTTGATGAAGGAAATGTCTGAATCGAGGTAAATATCAGATCTAAAGTGCAGACTGGCAACAATCCATGTGGTATTCAATGGAGAGAGGGATTTATAAAAATAGAAAAAATTTTAACATGTATAAAATATTAACAAGAAAATAGTGAGATTTACACAAGCAAAACTACAGAATTCTACCAAAAGTTTTGAAAGTCGAATTATATAGAAATGTACATTTTTAAATGGAAATGTAAATATTTGAACATACCTATTCATTGTCATTTGAGTGCAAAGTGTCTCCTGCAAGCTTGTGTGTTTGAACACTTGGTTCTTGCTGGGGGAAACATGTCACTATTAGGCGTGGTCACATGAACTTTTTAGCCTGCTCCCACTTCCTATCTGCTCTCTGCTTCCTGACAAAGGACACAGGGTGACTAGCCAGCTCATCCTCTTGTTACTCCACCACAAAGGGCTACATGACCCAGTAGAGGGGAATGCCAGGGTGGGAGGTGGAAGTGGAGTGGATGGGCAGGTGGGTGAGTACCTTCTTAGAAGCAGGGGGAGGGAGGATGGGGTAGGGCTCCCAGATGGGAAACTGGGAAAGGGGATAGGATTTGTAAGATTTGAAATGTAAATAAATAAAATATCCAATAAAAAAGAAAAGATTAGTACTCAGAAAATAATTAGTCTAAATTGCTTAGGTACTTGGGGGTGGGGTAAAAGAACAAATATGTTCTACCCTAAATATAAAGGTGCATTAATTAATTAAGTTTGATTCTGGCCTAAAGTAATTTGCAATACCGATGCAGTATAATATTTTTCCAAAGCAAACAACAAAATACAGGGAGTAAGCAATGATGATGGATCAATCGAATGAGAAAGAACCAATTGGTCAATTCCTTGACAGAAAAAGAGAGTCTATGTCCTTCTGGTGCAGGACCCAAGCAGGGCTCACTTCCAGTATCGTTGAAGGCTTATACTCCACATTATTTGGGGTTTGCACTGAATTTTAGTTCTTAAGAAATAATTTTTATCATTCTGTTGAGTTTTAATTGATTTAAGCACGTGACGAAAACAATACACAGTGTTAATTAATTCATAAATAAATTCATTTAAAATGTAGCAAGAAACAATATATTATTAGCTTATATTTACTGGGTATTAGTGAATTCAAATATTTGTTCTCTATTTAAAATTCCTGTGTTGTGATTTGAACTTCACTTTCTTTTCTTTAATCATACCTACTGGGATTTTATTTTTTTCCTAAATATTTTGTGAAAATATGGGCTATATATGCTTTTCTCATACTTGTTGTAATGGTTTTAAAGAATTTTTCTCTTTCTTCTTTTGGTCTCATAATATAAGCAAATCGTCTAAAGTATCTTTGGAAGAACCTAGTCCATGAGTTAAAATTATCAATAAAATTTTTCCTTTGATGAATTTCAAAATTAGAACATAGAAATATTATTGATCAATAGGTTTGAAAATATTGACATTTTAAGCTAGTATTTAACAGCTTTATAGTAAACTTTTTATTTGAAGCTTATTTTGGTAAAACTCAGGAACATTCACTCTTTCTAGATGCCACAGGATAAAGCAAGTAAGTTGGCAGTTATTCCAGGCTTTTGAAGATAGCCTGTTCTATTCATTGTTCTGTGAACATATGACAGTAGCAACATTTTTACACCAACAAAGCAAAGTTGCTAGAGTCCCTCCTCAGATATTCTATATTTGAGCTCAACATTAATGTGGATCTACATGTTGCATGGTATCTTCCTTTCCATAGTTATATAGGGAAATTGAAATGATAATATCAGTCATAAGATGGGAAACCAACCCTATAGCACTATCTATAAGTATCCACCATTCATACCAAACAAGCAACTACTTTGTGAATGTATTAATATATATATATATATATATATATATATATACATATATATGAATAAAATTTCATCTGTCTTCTTGACCTTTGTATTTCTATGAAACCATCTTAACAACTATATTTCAAAAACATAATACATTAATGTTTTACAAACTCCTGTGTATTTAAATGAAATTACAAGAATAACTTATCCTGCCAACCAGCAGGTGGAACAACCTTTGAATATAAAAATGTACAAAAGATTAATATGGTAGAATTAGATTTTATGATAGCCTTTCAAATTATCACCCTATTTAATTCAGAGGCTTTGATGAGGTGGGTGATATTATTACAGTGATTTTGTTAATATGCTACATGTAAGAGAAGACTATAAAGTAGTGGGATTTACATGACTAGACCTTTTGCATAATATGAGTCCATAAGAGGTACGAAAAATAATTTGCAGTGCAAACGAAAATTGACGTTCATGAAGGATTTAAGGAAGCGTTACTAAATTTAAAAACTTAGCAAGGTAGAATTTTAAGGATATAAACTATCAAAGGATATAGACTATCAAAATAAATAATATATGCCACCAATTTTGATGAGGGTCTAAAGCATATGTATTCAACATCTCAATTATCTTTGAAGCAGGATTTACCCTGACTCCTCCACTCTTCAGAGATATAGAAAGAGCATATCAAATACCTTTATTTCACCTTGTATAGAATTCAATAGGAGTATTGAGTTAAATGTTTTAAGACCAGTAAAACTGGAAGATGATCTTAATCACGTAAGTGTATGACAATTTATAATGCAGCAATATAAAACTGATATAATCTGTTTACTAAGAAAACCACTTGACAAAACATGATAAAACAAAGGAAAAGTAGAAGATATATTAAAGCTGTTAGAAGAATATTACAGATGTAGAGAAGATCCTGTAGCAGTTCTTACCATTTATTTTTGGAGTTCAATTTGAGCATGTAGAATCTTTGAACTTATGCTAGATTACACTCACAGTCTCATAAGTGCATAGTTTGAATTTGGAAAATGCAACCCATTTCTCAATACACTTATATTATTTTATTTATTTGATAATGAAAAATCTTGGCTTCTAGGTCTACTACAACTTAAACAAAATTACAGACCCATTGATGTATGAAAAATAGTAAGGGGAAACATGGCTAAAACTTCAAAGGAGAAGAAATTGCAACTAGATATTACAAAAGAAGAGGAAATAGAGTAAGAAGGGTAAAATGGGCCAGGAATACAGTGTGGAGACAAAAATATGAGATGGGGTAAGTAATTATAAAGTCTTTGAAGAAAGTCTACTACTGTAGAACTCTCTAAAGCAAGCAAAGTAATATGTATGCATGGATGTGTGCAAACACACACCAAGAAAGAAGCACACACACACATACACATGCACAAACACACACACACACTCACACAACTCTGGTGTCTTACAAGTGTCTTGAAACTGTCTAAAATTTATGGAACTGTGTGTGTAATGTGAACATTTAGCTACATTCTCTCTTTTTCATAACAATATGTTATTTCTCTTTGCATGTAGATGGGAATGCAGAATGTTAAATTGATCAGTCATAAACTCAACAAAATTAGGAAGGTAGTAACAACCTTGGAAGAAAATTAAAGGTATTAGACTGATGAATGATCTGGACTGCAAAAGAAGTACACAAATGTATTCCATGCAGATGCATCCAGTGGGAAACAGTACAGTGAACGACTGAGTAAAAATTAGAGTGGGATTGTCCCCAAGGTTGTGCTCCTTCTCTGAAAACAAAAAGGAGGAGCAATGGGTGAGGAATTTGTAAGGGAAGACTGGGAAGACAGGAGAGAGGGGGGCTGTGGTTGGGATGTAAAGTGAATAAAATTTTAGGTTATTGGGGAAAAGATATGGCACACTCACATCTTTCTTTATGACCATATTCACCTAGAAATTGTGTAGAATTCTTACACTGTTTCATTACTATTTTTATTTGAATTTGTAATCCCAATTTTCCGAAAAAGTTTGTATTGGTAACTATTGATTCATTTTCACAAATAAACTTTTGTTTAATATCACATAGGCAAAGAAGGCAAACTGTGCTGCATGGTCTCTAAACAGTCATTTTTATTAAGAACATGTAAATTATGACATGTGAACTTCATTCATATTCTTAAATTCCATGAGCTTAGATATCATTTTTATTTTTATATTGAATAAATTTCATGGCTATATAAGTGTTCTCTGTTCTGTAAGCTTGCTTACAATTTTATTTCATTGTTACTGCTTTGTAATCGAATCTTATTTAAATACAAAACTCTCAGACACATTGATATATTCACCACAAAATCATATAGTTCTCTGACTTTTCCTGCCTGTGTAAGTCTGTGCTTCTGCTCTGGTTTCTTTATGCATGTCAACCTTGATTTGTGTCTCAGTCTCTTCGTAACTATATGACCCTGGATCTTCCTGAATATGTGTCTGACTTTTTTTTTTTCTGATCTCTCTATGTTTCCTTTTCCCTGCATAGAAAGATTGACAATTGATGGTTTTTCTATAAACAAGAAAAAATACTTTGGTTGGCTGTTTGGAAAATGAGCCTTGTGCACTGGAATGATAATTTCTTATATGGCCTATGCAATAAAACTAAGATAAATGACTTGATGACAGTCATAACTTCATCTTCAGCATGATGCAAAATATGTGCTTCTAGGGACACTTAAGACAATCTTCTTAAGTGATTGCAAAGTGCAGCAATTGATCAGTGGTTGGAAGCAAAGGACCTATGTTCATTTGCCAGCACCCACATGCTCACAACTGTCTGTAGCTCCAGTTTCAGAGGATATGACACCCTCACACAGATGTATATGAAAGCAAAATATCTACTTACATAAAAATAAACAAATCTTATTTTCAAAAGTTTTCTTGAGAGGCTGTCTAATACCCTGGCATTTCAGTCACACTCCTTCTCCGTATCCACTGAATTGTCCATAGGAATTATGATGAAGGCTGCCACCTCTTAGTGCCAAGCTGTGGCCTAATACTAATATGCAAACTCATGTTCAGGGGAACTATGTGAAAGAATAAAAGAAAAGTATAGGCTATAGAAGAACAAAACTATGAAGAGACACAGAGAAGACCAAGACACCTAACTTGATACTGTGAAATCTAGTGGTATGCATCCAACTGTGGAGAGTTTCAAGACTCATTCCCTTGAGAGGGATAAAGAAGCACCCAAGCAGCTTACTGCTGTCAAATTGTGTGATACCAGAGTTGCCCTGGAATCCTCCTATGGAAAATACTTTGGTATAAATTCCAATGAACTTATTCATGGCCGTTCACATGTAATTGGGTCCAAAGAAACTGACAACCACTTTCAAGATAGGAAAATGGACTTAAATAGCTATTTTTATTGAGCATAATGAAGAAGGCAACACAGAATCAAAGAAACTGGCAAGGGAATAAAGGATTAAATTAGATCCCATGCTTGAAAGGAAAATAAGACAAAAGGAAACAGCATCCTAAAAGAAGATAAAGGAAACAAGAATAGTGTGAAATGAACTATGTAAGTAAGTTTCCAAGTTTTCAAAACTACAAATTAAAACAGAATAAGTAAGATAGTAAACTTCTAGGAAGAGTTGAAATGATCAGTTTTTGTGTAACATACCTCTGGCATGGAAAGCCAAATCAGAAGGTAGGAGACAATACAAGTGACTTAGATTTTTGCTTTTTGTTGCTTTGCAAATTTTTTTCTGAATAAAAATTTTGATTAAAAAATTTTTGAAAAGGGAAAATATTTACTTAAAATAGGCAATGAGGAGTCTTGGTGAAAATGAAAAAACATTAGGACATACAATAAAGGTAAGAAAAGCTCACAGTGTTATTTCTAGTACCACATGGAACATTAACTAAACTGAACCATATTATAGAGAGATGGATGATGTCTTTGGAAAAAGAGTTCAGTAGTTTAATTATAAAAAAAAATTAGAAATGAATATAAAAGTTTAGCCCAGAAAAGACTTCACACTTCTATGGATTTGAAGAACATGAATAAGAAAAGTATCATTAATCTAACCTAAATAATAAATTCTAGGTTTATTTTATCTTATTCAAATTATACATTAAGAAACATGTTATGATATAAGGCCTCAGCAAGCATGGTTGTTTGCATAGATTTAAAATCCCATACATGAATTCCTTCCTACTGAATGTCCAATTAAATTGGTGCTTTTGATCCCCATGGTACAAATACCTTTGCACTTTTGGCTATATCTTGCCATGCTGTTAATTGGCGTGATTCATGGTCTTTAAAAACTGGTATTACTCTTTACTTATTTTCTCTCCTGGAGCTTTTGTAACATTTTCAGATGCTATGAGAGCTATTCATCAGGGAGGAGGCTTCAGGTCAGTTCTACTATTCCCATAAAGCTAAGAAATTCATGCAAACATTTTGTGATACTAATATTTTTTAGAAAGTGACTAAGTCTTTCTTTATATTTTAGGTATGAAAAAGCATGTCAAAATTGAATTTTTATCATTTCTATTGGAATTCACTTTTGCATCTGTATAGCCTCTTATTAAAAGCAAACAAGTAATTTAAGGCATCCATAATTTTATTAATGAATATGATAAATCATATCTTAAATGTTAAGGAACCGAATTCATAAATATTCTGATTTTATCAAGTTTAGAAGCAAAAAAGGCTTACTACAGTGCAGTGTATCTCTAGCACATAGGTGTCACATTTGCTGTTCTCTGTTTTCTAAGCCAAAGCATTAACCCAAGGAATCACATTTTAGGTAAAGCATCCTAATGGACATGCAAATGTCGTGTCTTAGGACAGCTTTTGTTTTAATGAAGAGTTTCAATCACTTGGCAAATCAATGCCTTGAGGACCTATGTAGAGCCCTACTTAGCTGAGACACTGATTTTGCAAAGAAAATGGACCGTCAATTTCAATGCTTGTTGTTGAGAAAAGAACTCAGCTGTTCTGTAAGAAATCTAATGTGATAGATTATATAATATTGGCTACATATCAATAAGAATTAAAACATATTATAATAAAATAATCCATATGAATTCCATAGAATTCAGAGACCTCTAGTTATAGGCAAAGTTTTGTGGTGAGCAAGGACACCTTCCTGATGTCATATGGCATGGTTGGGGCATAGAACTTCTGAGACCACTGGTGAGATGACGTCAGACACTAAGAGGCCCAGTGCACAACTAAGGTGAACATGTACATAACTGGGAGATAAAACAGAAAGTGAGGCAGAATGATGTGTGCATGATGTAGAGAGACAGAGCTAGAAATTCAATGGTTGTGAGAAACAGCCTGATGTGAGTATTCTATGATGATACCTAAGCTTATAGCAGGATCCTGGCCCATGCTACCACCAAAGTCCATATCAGAGTACATGGATCTGAAGAAACAGTGGTCTGATAGTATCAAATGCCAAGAGGTTAGCCCTGGTCTGTGATGCTGCCTGGAGTCAGTTGAAATGTGATGGTTGTCTAAACCTTGCCATACCTCATGCATTTGTACCATGGGAGAGCTGGACATAAGGGTGGATGAGAGCCTGATAGCTATCTCTGCCCCAGTAATGCATCAGCTGAATTGCTTGGGACTGTGGTCCCCATATCTGTCCCAGGTTGCAGGAGTTGCACTTTAGCTGGCCTGGAAGAAATGAGCATGTGAGTGCAGGCCTTGAAGCTATGGAAGCAGAAGAGCTCATCCTGTCTCTATCCTGCTAAAGCTTTCCAGAGAGATGGCCCTTCACCTCTCCTATGAAGCAGAGAGGAGCTGGCCCTGTTTGAGGAGGTTGTAGATGAACCTACCCTCGGCGCATGATCGTGGGGTTGTTGGATCTAAAACTTGGCTGCCAAGCAGTGACATGGGCAAAATAGATATGCCTTCCCTTCTAGCTCACCCATCACCACGTGTAGCAGGCAGGAGAGCTGGCCCCATGGTCGTGACAGTGAGAAATCTCACCCTGTTCCTCGCTGTCTGCAACACTTGGGAGAGTGGGCATACAGTAGGGCTGGCTCCAGTGACAGGAGTTGAGGATGAGCCGGACCTGCGGGAGTGAAAGCAGGCAAGTTGGCTCTGCTCATCCCTGGCTATGCCAATGAATGAGTTAACCAGGGCAGTACTGGAGAGATCACTGTAATGGTGTAGTGGCTCGAGAGCTGGAAGGCTGACAGGCCCAGCTTCCACTCAGACCCATATCTAGAGATATAAAGCTGCAGCATATTCATGACAGAGAGCAACAAAGAAAATCTGAGAGAAGTCACAGTGAGCATCCAGTAGTTATAGAGTCAAAAGCTAGAGGCTTCCAACCAGACTGAAGACTCATTACAATGAACATTTGCAAGCAAAAGTGTGTAGAAAACAGGATATATGATGGAACACACTAGAGCTTCCACAATGAGGCATTATTTCTTTTACTTTTCTAGGGGGACATTGCAAGGTTGGAGAGTAGTAGGAGGTACAAAGACAGGAGGAGATGAGTAGGATTAGGATTAGGGTGAATGATGTGAAAATCATAAAGAATTAAAATGTTAAGTAATATAACAAAAAAAGTATAGTTTTATTCAGTTCTCTCATAAACTGTTGAGTCTAAATATTTAATTATCTTTCTAGGGAGTTGAGAAGTTTCACTGACTGACTTACTCTTACATATAACCTCTAAAGTTTATTTTATTTGCAAACAACTTGAAATATCACTTGAAACTGGTCAGAAAACAGTGATTTGCCATCATAATAAAACAAATATAAACAAATATATACTGAATTCTATGTTTGCATATGAACAGAGGTTGAAGTTATGTTAGCATGAGCCAAAGGGCCAAGTTGGAGCACTTACCATTCTCTAGATGTAATACCAAACAAAGCACTGAAAATACCATCATGGAAGACCTGCCTTTTTCAGAATATTGTTTTTTTTTACCAACTGCCTAGATTTAGTGGCAAGAGTAGAATAATACTGTAACAATTATCTTTTAAAAAGGGATGTTTTTTCCAGAAAATAGCCCTTAAGGTCCTGAAACACCATTTCACAGGGGTTGCATAACAGATACATAGGAATCAGATATTTACATCATGATTCATAACTGTAGCCAATTTACAGTTAGGAAGTAAGAGTAAAAATGATTTAATTATTTTATTATTAATTATTATTCC
Organism: Apodemus sylvaticus; assembly: GCF_947179515.1. NCBI lineage: Eukaryota > Metazoa > Chordata > Mammalia > Rodentia > Muridae > Apodemus > Apodemus sylvaticus. The sequence continues at coordinate 23,242,963 of NC_067487.1, forward strand.
CGAAGAAGAACTGTACTCAAGTGTCTCAGCATTTGGAAGGTAGAGAAAGAGTATTTGAGAATATGGAAAAAAGATTGGTTTTGGACATAGTTAGAGGCACTCAACAGCGATTATGGTCATTCTAAAAATAGGTAGGTAGAAATTGGAATATCATTGTCCTGTTGTCAGTTTGTGCTCATTTGTGAAAGATATATATATTGTTAAATACTTATATTAGCAAATTAATATATTGTTATGAGGAGAACACTGTTGGAGTTCCTTTGAAAACTCAAAAGTAAATAAGAATCATCTTGGAAACCAGAAGATAGTAGTGTCTTCTTGATAGTGGTATCAAGGAACTTAATTGAATTGGTGATACATTACAGTGGTCGAAAAGATCTTAGACTGTCATGAATGTGAGCAGTTGAAGGCACAGTCTGACTTTTCCTGGTTGCACATGCCTTTCACCTTGACCTCTCAACTATGTTGCAGTCCAGTGTAGACAGGCCCTCTTTTCTGTCTTTTTTTAAACCATCTTTGAGGATCCTTATCCTCAGTTACTGGAGGTCAAATATCTAAAATTTTTCCAAACTAAGAAAGTGAGGGCAGTTTTAAAATGAGATACCTTATGGTATGGATATCAAGAGACCCATTTTTGTTCTATATTGTTAGTGTAAGAATACATTATGAACTGTGTTCTCGTCCAATGGACATTGCTTTACATATTCTGTTTCTAAATGATTGTTTAAATTTTTTATCCTATTGGCAGTAGTATCTTTTATCCCAGATTTATTATTCTGTTTCATGTATGTGTATGTATGTCTGTGTGAATTTTGCACACATCACATTCACAGAGGTGCTGGTGGAAACCTGAAGATGGTATTATATCACATGGAACTGGAGTTACTAGCAGATGTGAAACAATACTGACACCAAGGACTGAACTAACATACTCAGCAAGATCAGTAAGCACTCATAACTACTGAGTGATCTCTCCAGCCAAGCACTGGTCACTTGACTCTTTCCTTTTTCATTGGGCTGTGGCTATAAGTCATATCTGACACAGCCTCAGAGCCAAAGTTAAAGCTGTCTCTTACTTTAGTTGTTGCTGATAACAATTTGTAATAAAAGGCACATCTGGCTCATCTCTTATTATTTTCACTTCCTGATGTGTCTAATGATTCTATTCCTTATTTCCAGTATTCTTTGTTCCTACACTCCATTAGTAACATTTTTCTACAAATCTTGATCCAAAATCATATATCTATCCATGGTTTCTGTCATCACGCAATATATCATCAAGTTTCCTGCTTCTGCTCTATTATTTAACATGATAACTAAAATGATTTATGAGATGCTGCCATTTGTGCATATTCCCCTTTTCAGGCTGCCAGTTATTTTGTCACAAATTAGCCGAAGTACAACTTTTCCACCCAAGTACTCCTGACAGTAATTTGTTTTTTGTCTCAGTCTTCTAAATTCAAATCCCAAAAGACAGGTTATGTGTAGGGTTGGAGGTTGGAATTTAAAGATGTCTCTTAACTCCAATGAAACCTCTTTAAACTTTGATTTCAGAGTTCTAGGTACTAATCCAATAATGGATATCTCAGCATAGTCTTTAGACATAAATTTTTTGGTACTTTAGAGGTTGGAATGTTACCTAACATTTATCTGGTATATTGGGACCTGAGGTCAAACAATTCTAGAATACATTATATATGATTCCATATTTTGTCTTATTTCACATATTTCAGTGGTCACCATGAGTGCTAATTGTGAAGATAACTTTGATTTTACAAGTGCTTTGGGCATGCTCTAGTGCCAGTGCTGTTATGGTGTTGGATTAAAATGCTGCTACAGGTAATTATGCTCTTTATAAAACATCCTTTACCTAAATCACTGGATTTAACCTTACTGTCCCCTGTAAAGCTTCAGTAAGTCCACTAGCCTTTTAAGATTGCTTTCATACCCTCTGTCTTCTTTCTACATGTCTCCGAAATTCAACACTAATTATTGAAAGAAGATATATATGTGTGTGTGTGTGTGTGTGTACATCTATCTATCTATCTATCTATCTATCTATCTATCTATCTATCTATCTATATCTATCTATCTATCTATATATATATATATATATATAGAGAGAGAGAGAGAGAGAGAGAGATAGATGTACACACACACACACACACATATATATATGTATATAGATGTATACACACACACACACACACACACACACACACACACACATAATGATTAAAAAACTTGGGCTTATGAACTCCAGTTCATAATGACTATAATTGCCATTGTATTATTGATGTTAAAGTAAGTTGTTTTACTCAGCATTTCTATTCCTTCACAAGCATCATGACCAAGAAGGAAGTTGTGGAGGAAAATGTTTATTCAGCTTATAGTTACAAATTGCTGTTACTCGATAAAGGAGGTCAAGACTGGAACTCAAGCAGGTCAGGACACAGGAGCTGATGCAGAGGCCATGGAGGGATGTTCCTTACTGGCTTGCTTCCCCTGGCTTACTCAGCCTGCTCTCTTATAGAACCCAAGAGCACCAGCCCAGGGATGGTACCACCCACAAGGGGCCCTCCCCCTCCTTGATCACTAATTGAGAAAATGCAGCATAGCTGGATCTCATGGAGGCACTTCCCCAACTGAAGCTCCTTTCTCTGTGATAACTCCAGCCTATGTCAAGTTGACACACAAAACAAGCCAGTACACAAGTCTATAGATTAATGATGGATTAATAGGAAGACACTTTTGTTTTTTTATTTGCAGTTATGAAGCATTGATTAATAAATTGTCTTGATTTAATTAAGGTCATGTTCACATTAAACATTCTATAGTACTCAAAAGTTTCTCATATTATATTATTACTAGGATACTAATAATAATGTATACATTATAATTAATATACATAAATAAATAATATCATGTTTAAAATACATATGTCCTATGGAATGGCTAAATAAAGGTAAGTAGTGCCTCTTTATTTATGAAAATAAAACATAAAATCTACTCTAACATGGTTTTGATATTTTTTCTTCTTTGCGTGAAGGGAATTTCATAGATGTCTATGTGTTACTGATAAGTGTATATTTATCCTTCCACATCTATACTATTCTTTACGTCTCACATTCTCTGCAAAATATAACTATATTGCATTCATTTTTTATAGTTGCTGCTTATTCTGAATTAGAATAGAAGAGACTTACATATTCCACACAATAATATGTATGTGTGTGTGTGTGTGTGTGTGTGTGTGTGTTGTACTGAAGGTAAAAGAAGCTTTCCTTCTAATGTGGAAAAAAAGATCGTGAGTTGCTGTGCCTCAAGCCAGATTACTTAGAGTAGCAGATTATTTCAACAATAATGAACAAAACATAAAAATTGCTAGCTGAAAATGTTGAAGCTTGTTTCCCCAGCATTACTATAATCATTTTATTACATGCCTGACAGCCATTTTATATTATTCCTGACATGGAAAAATGTCTTGATTCAAAGCAGGGTCATGTGGACCTATTCCCCCATTATGTTCTTTATGTATGCAGGTTTATTACAACCATAAGCTCTACTTAGGACCAATCAGAATAAAGGTCAGTTAGGACCCTTCTATATGACAGCCAATTTAGCTAGAATCAGAGCTATCCATTGGGCTACTCTTCCTGCACATAAGCCCATTGTATGTTTTCCCTTTATAGACTGAATCTTGTAAACATCCATGGCTTCAGTCAACTCCAGATTCTAGTGTGTAGCTTCGATTGATAAGGTTTGGGCTAAGTGTTCAATCAACTAAGCCTGTTTGAGATCTGTAGGAAAACATGAAAACATGAAAAGATATTATCAACTAGAAAAAATAACACCAAAAACACTAAATACTGTTTCAATTTTCAAAAAATTTCTTATAAATTTAGCTACTAAAATTCTAGTGGCTAGAACCATCATGAGAATTTTTTTCCTTAATTAAATCATTTGAAGTGGAAATAGTTGGATATTTTGTGGGGGAGAACATCCACCTTTAATATAGGCCACACTTTCTGCTGACAGCATGTATAAAGGACATGAAAGAAAGAAGAGTGCTCTCTCTTACTTTTGCAGAGTTTCTATTCCTTCACTGTTGTTAGAATCTAAATCATTTGAAGTATGGTACATACTGAACACATGGTTACATATCCAGCCTCGTGGACTGAGTAGTTCTAAGATACTTGTACCTTTCATTGGTAAGTAGCCATTACTGGATTATCTGTACCATAGCATAATATTTAAAAGCATTAGCATAGAAAGATGGATAGATAGATATACAGATAGATATACAGATGATAGATGATAGAACAATAGATAGATAGATTGATTGAACAATAGATAGATGATATGTACAGATAAATGATATATTTTCTTTTTGTTTGAATTGAAAGCAAGTTTTCAATATAATATATTCCTTTTCCTCCCCCATAACTTCTCCAAAATACTTCCTACTATCCATCTAAACTTGTCCACACATTTCTTTATTTAATTTGGGTATAAATATGCATCTGAAATAAATAATAATAATAATAATAATAAAAATAATAATAATGAATTAGATAAAACAAAAATAAACAAAATAGGACAAAACAAGCCAACATGCAAAGTGGAAACAAGAAGACAAAGAAAAAAGTCCAAAACCACACATATATGTAAAATACATATTCACCTACCTAGAAACCCTATAGTAACCTCTAAAAAAGCTATTAAGTTTGTTTTTCGTTTGGCATCTACTACTGGGCATAGGGACAGGCCTTAAGAGTAGTTTGTATATCCTGTGGGACTCTGCTGGGAGAAACTAATTTTCCATTTGAATGCAGTTATCAGTTGCAGATAACTTTTGAGTTAGGAAAGTGAAGGTTTTTTAATTCCCATCTCAGAGTGGGAACAACATCATCATCAGGCCCAGACCTGTGCAGAACTTGTGCCTGCTGCCATAATTTCAATGAGTGCACATCAATACAGCCATGTTTAAGTTTGTTTCCTTGGTGTTGCCCACTTATAATATCTTATACGTTCTTATAATCATTCTACCACCTCCACTCCAGGATTTCCTAAAGTTCATGGGAGGGAACTCATGGGGATATCTTGGGACTGAATAATGGAATGTCTCACTCTTTGAATATTGACTGATTGTGAGTCTATATTAGTTCTCTTCTGCATAGAAGGAAGTTTTTCTGATGATGGCAGATAAAGACATTGATGGATATATGTAGAAAAGGGTCTTTGACTGGCAATTTATTGTGATATTCAGGATAGTAGAATAGGGTTTTCTTCCAGGTCCTAAGCCTAACCAGCCTCAAGCTCTTGTCCACTAGAGCAATGACAGTGATGCATTCTACAAGCATTGTTCCACTATTTCAATGACATAGCTTGTAAGTAATTCATCATTTTATTTAATTAGTTAGTTACTTAGTCAGTTTAAATTTGCTAATTATTTTTCTTTTTAAAATTATGACTATTTTGTTTTACATCATGTCCAGTATCCTCTTCCCCTATCTTCCAGGTTCTCTCCACCTCTTGCCTCTGTCCCTCCAAAATCCAGTCCTGCTTTTCTATTCATAAAAGCATGGTTGTCAACCAAATACGTCATATCTAGTTATAGTACGATTAAGCACCTCTCCTATACTGAAGCTGGCAGAAGCAGCACAGCATGGGGAAAAGGATCCCAAGAGTTGGCAGAAGAGTCATAGACAAAGCCTTCTTTCACTCTTAGGAGTCCAAAATGAAGACCAAGCTATGCAACTGTAACATATGTGTAGAGGGCTTAGGTCAATCAAATGCAGGGTCCCTGGTTGGTGGTTTAGTCTCTGTGAACCACTATGTGCCCAGGCTAATTGATTATGTACATTTTCTTGTGCTGTCCTTAACTTTTCTTGCTCCTACAATCCTTCCTACCCCTCTTCAGTAGAATTCTGAGAAGTTTGCCTAGTGTTCAACTACAGGTTTCTGCATCTATTTCTATGAGTTGGGGAATGAAGACTTTGATGACAATTGGGGTACATAACATTCTGCTAGTATTGTAGAATATAATTAAGAATCATTTCAGACTTGAATCTCTCTCTCTCTCTCTCTCTCTCTCTCTCTCTCTCTCTCTCTCTCTCTCTCTCTCTCTCTCTCTCTCTCTCTTCCCTCCTCTCTTGGCCAGTTATGTTTGATTCTGTTCTAGGTTTCTTATATACCCAGCCTCTGGGTACCATTCTTCCAGTCACTGTGAGGTACGGACTCCTTCCCCTGAGATGTGTCTCCAAAGTCATTGGTTGAATACTACCACAATCATTTTCTTGCCATGTTCTTCCCATCCCATCCTATGAGTTTGTAGGTGTTTTGTTCTTTGCATGTCTTTTGATAACATGTAGAGTACATTCTGATACAAGAGTAACTTTTCAGTGAGGGTGAAGGCTTGAGGAAGCATAGGCTTGATTTCTCTATGTTCTACGAGTTCTGTAGTTGTTGTCTTCAGCCATAGTGCCTTATCATTAGTATGTGAAGAGCAACGAATAGCTTTAGTGATAGCATTAATTATTTTGGGTTCCCCAAGGGGAAACTTTGAACAAAAATTGATAAGATGTAACTCACTCCCAGAAGAGGAGGCTTCATGCTGTTGCAAGTGATGTAACTCTGAGAGTCTATTTCCACCATTTAACTGCCAACTGTATTTAAATTACCTTTATGTACATATATATTTCAGGAAGCTTCTGGTGTATTTTTTCTTACTATTTGGTATCCTTCTACACATTTCCTTCAACATACCAATCTTCCAACCTAAGTGCCTTTTGATTTTTCTTTTCCAGCCCCATCCCATCCATGACTACCTAATCTATTTCCCTACTCATGGTGGAATAACCCCATATCACTAGTCCCTTACTCTCTCTACAATCTTTGGGTATATGACATGTGCTATTCTTATTTAAGGGTTAAAATCTAACATTCACAGGTAAGTAGTGTATAGAGATTATAAGGGTCCCTTGGAGGTCAAATGTACCTCACTTGGACATTTTTATGTGAAATTTTCATGATTTTTATTGTTGTTAAATAGCTCAACTGAGTAATGTTACAATGTGCAAATATACCACATTTTCTTTACCTATTTCTCTGTTGAAGAACATGTATGTTGTTTCCATTTTCTGCTTACTGTGAAAAGAGAATCATGTTTGAGAGATCTAAGGGACATGGTAGAGCAATTTCTCTTCAGCATGAAGCCTTCTTTTTGTATATGCCCAAGTGTGGTAAAGCTGAATCTTGAGGAAGTTTGATTTCCATTTCCCTGAGGAATTCTTTGGGTTAGCCTTATGTGCCATGTAATTAGAAGCTGAGTTCTCTGCCCTGGTCCAGACTGCAACCTGATCTTGGGGCACATTGTTAACCTATAGACTTTAAATTATACTCCAAGTAATCCATGATTGGTTAATAAAAGGATGGAGACCATGACTGGACAGGAGAAGGAGAAATGGATTGGAGATTGAGTAGGTAGCCTGAGGTGACATAAAGGAGAAGGGGAGAAAAATGAAGAAAATAGACCTTGACCAAAAATATCCTGTCCTGAAGAGAAACATGGAATAAAACAATCCCTGGGATACTTAAACAGCAAGTAACATATGGCCTATTCCTGAGATATAAGTTTGAATAGCCTCAAACCTGCCAAGTCTAGGTTTTGAGCTTGTTACTAAAAAATGCCTGGTTTGTATGTCTCTTATTTAGGAGCTAATGGAAAATGTGCTGGCAGAAACCCATCGATAAAAATATTTTTACACCTCCTATCCAGCATCAGCTTAGCCATTCTGACTGGTGTAAGGTAGAATCTCAGTATTGTTTTGATTTGCATTTCCCTGATGAGTAAGGATGTTGAACATTTCTTCTAGTGCTTCTCAGACATTTGAGATTCCTCAGTTGAGAATTCATTCCTTAGCTCTGTACCCCATTTTTAATAGGGTTATTTGGTTCTCTGGGGTATAACTTCTTGAGTTCTTTGTATATTTTAAACATTGTCCTGCTATAGAATGTAGGGTTGATAAAGATATTTTCCAATCTGTGGACTGGTTTGTTGTTCTATTGACAGTGCCCTTCACCTTATTGCTGGCACCAAGAAGTGCTTGCTGACAGGAGCCTGGTATAGCTGTCCCCTGAGAAAGCTCCGCCAGAGCCAGAACAATACAGATGAGGATGTGCACAGCAAAACTAATCGCAGGGACCCCAATGGGGAAGTTAGGGCAAAGACTGTAGGAGCTGAACAGGATTAAAACCTCATAGGAAGAATAACAATATCAACTAACCAGAACCCCCTAAGCTCCCAGGGACTAAACCACCAACTGAAGAGTACAGAGTTGGTACCCATGGCTCCATCTGGATATGTAGCAAAGGATTTTCTTATCTGGCATCACTGGGACAAGGAGCCCCTTTGTCCTGTGAAGGCTTGATGCCCCAGTATAGGAGAATGCTTGGCCACTGAGGCATGAGTGGGTGGGAATGTTGGAGAGCACCTTCATAGAGGCAGGAGGAGGAGGGAGGAGAGCGTTGGAGGCTTGTGGAGGGGAAAATGGGAAGGGGGATAACATTTGAAATATAAATAAATAAAATAACCAGTTAAAAAGTGAAAAGAAAATATTTTTACAAGGAATTGCCACACTGATTTCCATTGTGGCTGTACAAATTCATAATACCTCCAGCAATGGTTGAAGGGCCCCTTTATTCCACATCATTGTGGTAATAAACTGCCACTTGTTGATGGTTCTTAGACATTCTGCAGTGATTAAGATAAAATTAAAACACAGTTCTCATTTGAATTGTCTTTAGAAATAAGAAGTTGAATATTTCATTTAAGTATTATCAAAAATTTCCTTTTCAATCAACCTCTGTTTATGTTCTTGTTCATTTTTTAACATAATACATGCTCAAAGTTGTGCCATTTATTTTCATGCCCTTTTTCATGGATCAACAACTTCAACAATTCATATCTAGCAGCATAGATACAATGTTAAACAAAATCCATGACTCTGAAGAAGAATATGAGTAAGAGTTAATTATATATTTAATGTGTTATTCCTCTTGATCACTCTTTCTAATATCCTTAAATTTTATGGCAAACTAAAAACAAATAATTATTCAAACAAACAAAAAACACAACATTCTCCCAATACTGACCCAATCTTTCAAAATGAAATTTTTTAGATAAATAACTAGATAAAAGTATCAGTTTTGACAGAGCTTATTACTTATGGTTTTTTTCTTGATTTCAAAGGGTGTTAGCTTTTGAATTATTTATATACTTTAGAAAACAGCCCTCTGTCAGATATATATTTTGGTTTAAAAATAAGTCACATTATATAGCCTGCTTCTTTGGGCAAATGATGGTTTTCTTTACAATTCACAAGCTCTTAAGTTTCATGAAGTGCAATTGTTATTCTTAATTGTGCTATTGGTATTCTCTACAGAAGTCCTTTCTTGGGCCAATCAGTTTTACCCTACTCTCTACATGTTTTGTTCTTTCTTGAGTGCATCGCTGCTTATTACAAATTCTTTAATCTATTTGGAGTTGAATTTTGTGCCAGGAGATAAGTATAAAAGGTATTTATATTCTTTTATAAGAAACCAGCCAGTTGGTAGGTTTTTTGTTTGTTTGTTTGATAGATTGGTTGGTTGGTTAATTTTTTTTCATCATTTATACAGGCTCCAAGCTGGTTCCTGAACCAAGCTTTCATCTATATCTTCAAGTCATTTTGGTGCAAGAAGATGCTCTCAGGCTCTAGAGAGAGAAACACAGACACCAACCCATCCAGACGATCCTAAACATATAATCAGATTTATGTACAAGATGTTTGGAGAAATGGTGTCTTGGAAAATTGTATACCAATCTGCCTGTTTTAGGGTTCCTTTTTCTGCAAAGAAATATCATGACTAAGATGCAAGTTGGGAGGAAAGGGTTTATTCAGCTTATACTTTCATACTGCTGTTCACCACCAAAGGAGATCAGGACTGGAACTCAAGCAGGTCAGGATATAGGAGCTGATGCAGAGGGCATGGAGGGATGTTACTTACTGGTTTGCTTCCCATGGCTTGCTCAGCTTGCTTTCTTATAGAACCCAGGACTACCAGCACAGGGATGGTACCACCAGCAAGGGGCCCTCCACCCTCAATTACTAATTGAGAAAATGTTTTACAACTGGAATGCATGGAAGCATTTTATCAACTGAAGCTCCCTTCTTTGTGATAACTCCAGCTTGTGTCAAGTTGACACAAAACTAGCCAGTACACTACCTCAAGAAAATTTTGTGCATATATTCAAAGGATACTTCATTCTACCCCAAGGACACTTGGTCAACCAGGCTCATGGTAGTTTATTCATAATAGTCAGAATCTGAAAACAAACCAGATGTCACTCAACAGAAAAACATTGATAAACATAATTAGGAATACTTTTATAGAGTTGCATTATTTAACTCTTATAGAAATAACATCATAATATTTGCAGGCATGTAAATGTATCTTCACCTGATGTAATTGTCATCTCAGAGGTTTCCTGTTGAATAAGCTCACCATTCTAACTCTTCTGAACTCTTGTTGATGTTTCAACTAAGCTTGTCTGGCTAAAACACTTCCCCAAGCTGATTGATTCAATCTGTCTTCCCTTGGATTCTCAATGAATTGTTTTGTTTGGCCTCAAAATTAGCTCTGGAAACCTGTCCTAATCTGATTCCTTATCATTCTCTGGATCTTCCTGTCTTCACCTGTTTCTAGTTTATTCTCTTTCCAACCTGTCTGTCTCTGTTAAAATGTTCCTATAAAAACTGCTTCAGAATTGCACAAACTGAACTGCCATGAACTCTTCTCCACTGCATTTCTGCTCAACTCACTACCTGAACTGCCTGACTAGAACTCAGACATCTGTATTTCTCTGTCTACTGAGTGTTGTAGAAATTGTTAATCACCACTTAAGGTTTCTACCCTGCCTATAACCATATATTTCCTGGATAAAATACAAGAACAACCTGTGTATTTACAATAAGCCTTAAACAGCCCAAGAGCTGGCCAGATATATACCCTCTGTGGTATTAGAACCTACTTTCCTATTGATAACCTCCAATTATTACTTACTGTTTTTCTTGGCTGCTCTTTGCTCCTATTGGCCAGTGCTCAGAGCCATGTTTTCATGCCTCAGTTACCCAATGGTGGGTTCCTTCTACATTCACCTTCATTTCCCTTCTCCCCTTGACTTCCTCCAAACCCAGACCAGGATGCTAAATTCTGCTTATCTCAATTCTGCCCAGATATAAGATGTAGACATCTTTATTTATCAATCAGAAATAACTTGTGGCAAGGTCACATAGTATCACTTAGTTACGCAAGTTGTACTGGAGCAATGTAGGTTCTGAGTATCCAGTTTAATTTAAGACAAGCATCACATGCTCAGCACTGTCTGGATGGCCAGAAATTAGACAATGGACAGACCAAAGACCTAAGGTAGACCCAAATATAAGTGGCAAAAAGAAACAAACATCAATGAAATAATTCCTCCCCCCCCCTTTGTTTTGAGTATCTTCTTCATTTACATTGCCAATGGTAAAACCTTTCCCAATTTTCCCCCTTCCAAAAGCCCCCCTCCCCAATGATTCCCAACCCTTTGATACTCATAGTTCAGTGGCCAGGGCAGCCAACATCATAAAGGATTCCTTAGGCAGCAGATGGGAGAATGTGCAGAAACCCCACAACCAGATATTATATAGAAACAGAATCCAAACTGTAGGTCTTCCTCAGATTCCCCTGCTTGGAGATTTGGGACCATTTAAGAAAATGGAAAGGAAAGAGTACAGGAGACAGTAGGGATGGAGAACAGTAGAACATGGCTCACTGAATTTATTACCCAGGGCTCATATGTGTAGTTTGTGTTTTGATCATTAAGTCTGTAAGTACTTTAATTTTTTGTGTTTTGGTCTAGTCTATTTGGTGTTTCTTATACTCCTTGTACTTTGATAGACACCTCCTTCTTTGTGGAAATTTTCTTCTACAATTTTGTTGTTTAAGTATTTTCTGTGCCTTGACTTCTGTTTCTTCTCATTTACACTATTCCTATTTTTCTTAGACTTGATATTTTCATATAATTTGAGATTTCTTGAAAGTTTTGTGCCTGTATTTTTTCAGATTTAATATTTTTATTTATCTGTAGTATTCATGTATTCTCTCTTTTTTTTATTCGATATAATTTTTTATTTACATTTCAAATGATTTCCCCTTTTCTAGCCTCCACTCCCCGAAAGTCCCATAAGCCCCTTTCTCTTCCCCTGTCCTCCCACCCACCCCTTCCCAGTTCCCCGTTCTGGTTTTGCCGAATACTGCTTCACTGAGTCTTTCCAGAACAAGAGGCCACTCCTCCTTTCTTCTTGTACCTCATTTGATGTGTGGATTATATTTTGGGTATTCCAGTTTTCTAGGTTAATATCCACTTATTAGTAAGTGCATACCATGATTCACCTTTTGAGTCTGGGTTACCTCACTTAGTACGATGTTCTCTAGCTCCAACCATTTGCCTAAGAATTTCATGAATTCATTGTTTCTAATGGCTGAATAGTACTCCATTGTGTAGATATATCACATTTTTTGCATCCACTCTTCTGTTGAGGGATACCTGGGTTCATGTATTCTCTCTTGTCTTCAATGCCTAAGGATCTCTCTTTCAGTTCCTATATTCTGTTCATGATGCTGCCTTCCTAGGTTCCTGTTGATTTCATAGATTTTTTCCTGTCCCAATTTTCCTGTTTGAAATTTATTTTGATTCAATTCATGTCTAGAAGTCTTTTCTTCATTTCATCCCACTCTTTGTGTTCTTGTAATTTCATTGATAGATTTATTAATTTCCTCTTTATCAAGCATAGGCATTTTTGTAATTGTTATTTAGAGCTCCATGCCTTGTGCTTCAGCTATATCACATATCTCATGGTCCACTGCAGGGCTCTAGTGACAATATATTGTTCTAGTTGTTATTGGTTGATATTTTATGCTGGTGTCTCAGCATCAACTTGGAATGACTGCAGTTCAAGATGTGGATATGTTTTCTTTTCTTTGTTGGGTCAGATTTCCATTACTTGTTTTCTCTTGCCCACTTTGAATCTCAGGAACATTGTTTAATTGTGAGTTTCCTGGTAGGGAGTCAGTCAAGTGTAACCTTGTAGATGCTAAACAAAATTTGTTTATTTCTATTTGAAGCTGACAAGAAATATTTGGGGCTAGGCTAGAAGGTTAGAGAGCTAAATATCCACTAGGGTGATGAAAGCTAGGCATGTTATTAAGATCTGTAAGAATGGGTCATAGGGAGTGGAGAAAGAGAGGAAGTCACGTCCCTGCATGTGTTCCCAGGGCTGTTGATAAAGCTGGGAATTGGAATTGTAGGAGAGTAATGAGATTGAAAGGTTCCTATCTGATTTACAGCCAGGGGTGGTTGCAGGTTTCCATGGAGAATGATCCTAGAATGTTGGTGGCTGAAACTAAGGGATAGCGTAAAGCAGAAGGGCAGTAGGAGGACAGATTAGAACACTGGGAATGGAAGAGAGGAAGGTGATGTTGCAGCCTATCTGCTGCAACCAAACTGGAGATTAGCCGGGATTTGGAATGAAAGGATGGGAAGGGCAGTGAAAATTGCCTATTTCTCTTTTTGCATTGGCTAGTGAGATATTAAAGAGAGGTGGCCCTGAGTGTTGGTGAACATGAAAATGGCCCATATTTAATCTTATATTTCTAGTTATTTAAAGTACTTTTTGCAAATCTTATATGCAAATGTCATCTAGGTTATAGCTCAATAGTAATCAATAAAAATAAATTAAAAGCTGTGCTGTCCATATCTCGTACAATTTGTTTTGTATGTAAGCAAAGGAAATTCATGCTGTAAATGTAATTTAACATCCAGACCTGTAACAGTGTTTAAAACTGAAAAGAAAATTAATCATACAGAAATACAATGCAGAATAATTTTATTTTAATTCTCTTTTTCTCAGATGGCATAAGAATAATAGAAAATCATTCATAGTATAATTGATGATTAGCAATTTAAATGATCACAACTACATAAGTAACATTTATTGTACCTCAAATATTCTCATCATATTTGAAATTCTAAAATATTATCCTTTTCTAGCTTTATCATCAGACATAGGAGTAACATGTCTTTGAATGTTAGATTTTTTTGATATTTTTATATTAATTTTTTATATGAACTATAATGTGGTGTTTTATAATGCATCATAGAAAAGATGCTGTCGTTCATTGATTCATGTATCATTTATTATAGAATATATAAATATATTTCTTCATAGATATAATTTCCAAGTCAGTCTGTATAGGCAATTAAAATAATAACTAGTAGAAGAGATAGTACACTCTCACAAAATAATATTCTTGACTTACACTACAACATGAAGTACATTTTCCGGTTTTCTTTTAAACAGAGCCACAGAGTTGATATTGTCAGTGATGCATGAACACAAAACACCATGTACATCAATCACTTCTGGGCTGATTGTTGTTTTCATTAGTTACTGCACTATCCTCCTCTGCCAGCTCAATAGATGAGCATAGTGAATTTCTGTGAGCATGTGTTGAGGATGGCAGCATCCCAATGTGAAATGATTCTTAGTTTCTGAATCACCAGTTAAAAGATAGTGGAAAACAGGCCAGAAAAACTGTTATGGACAATACGGTGCCAGAGAAGCAAAGTTCTTTTAGTTGTATGTGTTTGTATTACCTTCCTCGATTACTGTACTAAGGCTTCTTTTGATTATATTGTGAGAATTTACTGGTCAGTAGACATTATTTCTCATGCATCCTTATAAGTTTTATGGAAATTTCAAAAAAATTTCGATATTTTAAATGTAGATAGAAAGACAGAAATAAGGAAAATAAAATCCAATTAATTTGGAACTTGAGTCATTAAAACTAAACATCATTAGAATGTGTATGCAATGTTGCATTTAGCTATTCAGAGCTAGTCAAAAAAAGCATTCCTTCCTGTCTAAATTCCAACATAATTATGGTTCATGGAAAGTTACTACAACTAAAATCTTATTCTCTTTCACAATTTTTACACTCATTTAAACATTTTTCTGTTGTTGACAGATTTTCATAGTTTCTCATGGATCTATATGGTAGACTGTTTTGGCTAATTGTAAATAAACTCATGAAGAACAGAATAGGATATTATGACAAATAATTTATATGTCTCTTTCAGGAACAAGGATTTAAGTATCTTATTTAATTAATTCAAATAATAAAAGTATGGATTTCAAAAGTTAGCATAAAAATGAATTTTGCTCATTTTCTGTCTAAGATGGGCAAAATCACATCTGCAAGAAATCCAGGAACAAAGATGGAGTAGAGACTGAGAAAATTGCCAACCAATAACTGGTCTGATTTGAGACTCATCCCAAGGGCAAGTACCAACCCCTGACACTAGTAATGATACTTTGTTAGACTGTCAGACAGGAGCCTAACATAACTGAACTCAAAGAGGCTCCCCTGAAACAGATGCAGAGGTGTAGAAGAAATTTACCCATGCAGGCCCATCCACAATGCTGGTATTGTGCAGCTGATACTTCCTCCCTGAGCCAACCTAGAATCTGCCAGCATGACTAGAATCTGATTCAGAACTAATAATGCTGGATCAGGCAATGTAGAGAGCCACTGATAAAAGGACAGCATCATATCTGACTTCTTGAGAGCCAATGAGATGTTAGGAGGGGGCTATAAAGGTTTGCACTGTTCCTATAATAAATGTGTTTGCTTTTGTCACTTGCCCAACTCCTGGAGTCTGTGTTGTTGACTCTATACCTTCTTAACCCACCATCAAGGGTTTTGGTCAGGGTTGCAAACAACAAAGTCAAACACTGGATGGATATCAGGGAATCTTATAGAAGATTTGGGGGGAAGGATTAAAGACCATTGAGGGAATAGGAACTCCAGAGGAAGACCAACAGAATCAACAGGACACTTAGGGATCTCTCAAGAGACTCAGCTGTCAACCAAAGAGCATACATGGGCTGAACCTAGCTAGAACCGTGTGCTTATGTAGTAGATGTGCAACCTGGTCTTCATGTGTGTTCTCCAACAACTGCAGCAAGGCCTGTCCCTAAAGCTGTTGCTAGTCAGTGCATCCTATTCCCCAAAATGGGCTGCCTTTTCTGGCTACAGTGAGAGAGGATGTGCCTAGCTCTGTATAGACTTGATATGCTAGAGTATGGAGATATTCAAGCGTTCTTCCCTCCTCTCAGAGGTGAAGGGGAGAGGTATGGGGAAGGGACTGAGTGAGGGGCTACTGGGACAAGGGTGGCACTGATCAGGCTGCAAAGTGAATGGATGGATAAATAAACAAATAAATGGAAAAATAAACATTGCAGTTAAAAACAAAATCGTCTTCTAACATTAAGAAATACTTACTGCATCATTATTAGCAAATCCAAATAAGTCAAATACCACTCTATGCTGTAAGGACAATTGTTGGAGAAAATAAAAAACGTTGTGGGTAGAACTCCATTAATAAATACTTGCTTAATACAGGCAATCTTATCGATTACAAGGTAAGAGAAAAGTAATAATATTTGTAAATAAAGTTGAGTACATAGTGCTGGTGATGATGTAAGATGGGATTTCTCAGAAGTTATTGGGATGAATAAAATATTATTATGTAACATTATTGAATTTTCTAACATTTATAATAGACTAGTAAAATCCAAAGGTGTCAAAACTGAGCTAAAAGAAATGACAAGAGACTTGTATTGATGCCATATTTTTAAAAAGTAACAAAAAGAAAGATTTTTATTTTAGTTTAGACCAAGCATCACTATAAGTAGGGATTCTCCACTTCTCTCAGCTGCCTTTTGTCTGTCCGGGTGCCTGTGTTCCATGTTCTCTTGTGTGTATGTGATGTCTCTCTGTACCTAACAGAGAGCCTTGTTGTGCCTTTAGTGAACAGCACAGGAACAAAAATCACACATAGGAAAGGAATGTTTAATTCTTTACTACAGAAACATTTAACAGAGTTTTTCTAGGGAAGATGCTACTTAACTGATGCCATCTGAACCAGAACAGCACGCAAAATAACAAGCAGGTACAAGCCATGTAAATCCACATTTGTTATGAATATTTGTCTCCTTCAAAGTTACTTAAGTTTCAGGAATAGGGGAGCATATAGTATTATGTGCCTATCCTAGGCTATAGGAGCTGATAATATGGGGTGGACAAGGTATAGTAAGTTTGTTTACATTGTTTCCATAAAGGCAAGTTAATTAAAATGGATTGAATGCCCAATAGGAAATTATGAGTGCATAGTTAAAAATGGTCTCAGAGCATAGCATTAATGTGATTCCAAGGCTAAGTGAAGGATCATTTTTTTAAGACAGAAAGTATTTTTCACATAAAGTGAAATAGCATATTGAAGAGTTATTTAAATTTGCAGGTAATTTATTTTCTTGAAGTTGAAAATTACTTATAAAATAAATATCATAAGTATTTCTCTAATACTGTATATAAAACATTTTATTTTTCCATCCAGTTTTTAAAATACTTTAAAAATATATCTGATAGTGAAATGAGATAAAATTATTAAAATGAATCATGTTTTGCCATGATTTATATCCTTTCTCAAATATTATAAACTATTTAACATTAAAAAAGACTTTAGCCATAATTTCTTTGTTAAGCTCTCAGTAATATTTTCCTGAGTTTATGATCATTTTTCCAAAAGACTATCTTTAGAATCATTTCAGCACCTAAATTGTTATATTTAATATTAACTAAATGTTTAATTTCATACCATAACACAAAGCTGGAATATTTCTCATAAAACACATCTAGTTGGCTACAATCATCTTTCTGAAAAAAAAATTTCTTTTTGTTTTTAAATCTCTGAAAGTTTTAGAATTCTTCAAGAATGTAATAAATTTCTTATTAATAGTATGTAGGCCTCTGATTTCCATGTCTGTAAATAGTATCTACTGAGCACAATTGATGCCAAACATTTTCTTTAGTATTCAAGGTTTATATTGTTTATTATTCTCAATACTCCAAATACAAATTTGTTCCTTTCAAAAGTGTTCAGATAATTTATATCTTTCTCTCTTATTCAGAAACCATAATCAGATTCCCTGTTGTAAAAATAAAAAGAATAATGATGATGATATTAAAATTGTATTTAAAATAAAACACTTTAAATATAATTAATTTCTTAATACGATTGAAAAGTTTGATGTATATACTCTTAAAAAGTTATGTGTAATTGATAACTGCGGAGAAGGGCAAAACTAAATTTTTTCCAATGGAGTATTTGGACAGCACAAAATGGGCTATGTCATTTGCATGTGGTTTTTATTTTATTTTGGCATTTTTTCTCTTATTTTTTTCTCTTATTTTTAATATTTTTTTTTTGCTTTAATTTTCTTTACTTCTATTTTGACAAAAGAGAAGAGAGGGAGAAAGAAATGGAAGGAGGGAATATTATATTGGGTTCTGAAGTAAAAGAAGATCTAGGAGGTGAGAGAATAAGAGAAAATATAGGCTCAAATATAATTAATAAAATTATTTTAATAAAATGACATTATTTTAAAATGGTCTATGAATGGACATATACCATTTTAAGTGTCTCTTTCTCTTTGTCTCTTTCTCTGATTCTCTCTCTTTTTTCTTTGTGTGTGTGTATTGTCTTTTTATTTAATTCTGATTTATTTGTTCTTTTCATTTGCCTGTTTGAATAATAAAGAGAAGGAGAGAAAAGAAATTTGGAGTTGGATTGCTTTGGAAGTAGGGAGAAGAATCATGGAAAAGTTGGTAGAAGAAAAACCACGATTATAATACAGGATACAAAAACATTTTCCTAAAAAAGGAAATACATGAATTAAGGAACTTTTTAAAAAAATTCCATACACTGTCAAAAATTAATATTGCCTCTAATTGCTTAACTTACATTAAGTTTCTCTTTGTTATACTTTTTGATGGGTTTATATAGTATATACAATGGTATAATTACTTTCATCCCTATAGAGTTTGTTCATGATTCTGAGCTTTTGTCAAGTGTGATAGTTTGTATATGCTCACCCAAGAATAAACCAAAGTAATTATTTTAGCATTCATGGAGATACGCTAGAAAATATTATGGGGGCATTAATTTGTTTGTAGTTTTTCTTTTTACCTCTAATGATAGGTCTTGTGCTGATTCCTTCATTACTTTCATTTGCAGAAATTTTGTAGTTACCCACATTCTGATGTAGGAGTACCAATGTTTTTAATAATTTGAAAATACAGTGTCTTCTGTTTATATAGCAGGAACCCTGGTGGTTGAGGTGCTGAGGTGGCAGGATCTGGAGAGCACAATCTAACCCTGCCTGCCAGAGAGTTAGCTTCGACTTGGATGGGAGCTCTGTGGCTTTCCATTGTCCAGCTTGCAACTGGCTGAAATGTGGTCCACTGTTGGGTACACTTGACAATCAGACCTTTTTAATATTTCCCACAACAGTACATCAGGCTAGTCTAGTATTCTGGTAGAACTCTGCCTCTGGAACGCTAGGATAAAAGGCAAGAGGGCATCACTCAATGGTGTCTTGTTTCCTTAAGAACTTTTTTTTGCTGGGCAGTGGTGTTGCATGCCCTTAATCCAAGCACTTGGGAGGCAGTCAGGCAGATTTCTGAGCTCGAGGTTAGCCTGGTGTACAGAGTGAGTTCCAGGACAGCCAGTGCTACACAGAAATCCTGTCTCAAAAAACAAAAACAAAACAAAACAAAGAAAACAAAAAAGGAAAAAATATGTATTGCTGGGGATAGAATATGTATCCTTAGTATGCTAGGCAGCAATTTGCAGTAAGCTAAAACGTTCTTCTCTAAATTTAAAAGATAATGGTGAAATGGTTCCAAATCAAAGAGAGCAAAATGACGTAACATTTCAGGACTACACTGGGGCATTCCCTTCCTTTCTTTCCTTCCTGCACCTTCAAGTCCCTGTTTTACATTCTAAGATCAAACTGATTCAGCACACATGCACAGTAAACAGTCAGTTGCCACAAAACACACAAGAACTCATGCACTATATTCTGCAGGCTACCTTGCTCACAAAATCTCAGTTGCACTTTCTTCAACTTCTTGTTAGGTTGTCTTTATGCACTGAATTTCTACTCCCTGAAAATGCACCATCTAGGTCCCTAAGTGGGAGATTTAGTCAGGTTCAGGCTACAGTTTGATACCATCTGTTCTAAGATAGTTAAAGGTATCTTTATTCTATCCTGTGGCATCCTGATTCTTAATTTATCATGGTGTTAATTTTGCTTTAGGAAAACTACTAGCTTATTTTTCTGTACTTAACATTGCAGTGTAAATGTCTTACTGAAGAAATAAAGTTTTATATATCTGTGTCCTAAATTCCAGAAAAATGAAATCTAAAAGTTGTTTTCTACATTACTATATTTAATGAATTATTTCAAATATTCTTAGACAAACAGCTATCATTAAGGAGTGAATTCATGATCAAAGTAATGTTTTTGTTTATTACCTACCATTTCTTATTTAAGATTATACTCTCTGCCACAGCCATCCATGAATATCCCATAATATAAAATGTGGATTCTGCCTCATTCATAACATTAACTCTTTCCTGAAAGCAATACCAAATTACCCTTTCCAGATTATCATGCATTTTTCTATACACAATAGCTTTTCTAGTCAGTATATATCTACAGTATTATTAACATTCAATATCCTGTAGATATATACCTTTACACTTATCTATATTCTGTGTTCATAACATATAGTTACTCTGGGTAATAGGTATGAGAAGAATATAATATAATGTGCACTCATCTGTGAAAAATGATCTTTTCTATATAAATGATAATGTGCCCATCACAACTGTTTGCAGGTGGAAAACTAACATAACAATTTTATGTGTCTTCAGAAGGGAAGCATTATTTCCAGGACAAAATTCAGATTTAGCAAAACATATAACATATTCTAGACAGTGATTCTCCAAAATGCAATCTTTCAGAAAAAATTTCCAGTGAGAAAATATTTTACAGAGAACATAAATAAAAATGTGTCTCTATAAGAACAGCCATAGCAGAATCTGTCATTGGAAAGAGAGTCATGCATGCTAATGAGAATGAATTAAACTGACTGAGACTTTCAATCAGACTTTTCTGCGTCATTTCAATCAGGCATCTCAAGACTTTACTGTAGCTCACTCAGAAACTTACCACTTTCCCCCTTGCAAATGAAACTCTGCACTATTCAAATCATATACTAAGTAAAGAACTAAGAGTTACTGAAGTGATGCTGTCAAAATAGTTCATAAATCAAAATATGTGACAATCTTCTTTTTACTCTTTGCCCTATTGCAGTATATATTTTACAATGAAAGGATTTTTTAAGAGCCCTAATGTGAAATCATTGTTTTCTAGAGTAACTGTAGTAGTTTTTTCTCATGTGATCCATGTATATGATTTAAAATAAGCATGTGTGATTAATTGTTTATTCATGCATTTAAATAATACATAAAAACACATAGTATATTTACTGAGGTCCATTCAGGATGGATCCATCGGTCCTTTAAAGACCGTTCATACAGAACAATGAATTTAAATTCCATGTAGTATATTCAATTCTTTGATGAGCAATTTTCCTTTTAAGCTTATAACAAAAACATACGATAAGATTAGATTTATTTAACTTCCTTTAGCATAAGAATGATATTAAGCCCAGTTTTCTGACGAACCACCAGACTAATTTCTAGAGTGGTTGTAACCACCTTGCAACCCTACCAGCAGTGGAGGAGTGTTCCTCTTTCTCCACATTCTCCCCAGCACCTGTTTTCTCCTGAGTTTTTAATCTTAGCCATTCTTACTGGTATGAGGTGGAATCTCAGTGTTGTTTTGATTTGCATTTCCCTGATTGATGAATAAGGATGCTGAACATTTCTTTAGGTGCTTGTCAGCCATTTGATATTCCTCAAGTGAAAATTTTTTGTTTAGCTCTGTACCCCATTTTTAATAGGGTTATTTGGCTCTCTAGTGTCTACCTTGAGTTCTTTGTATATCTTGGACATTTGCCCTCTGTCGGATGTAGGGTTAGTAAAGATCTTTTCTCAATTTGTTGGTTGCTGTTTTGTCCTTTTGACAGTGTCCTTTGCCTTACAGAAACTTTGTGATTTTATGAGGTCCCATTGGTCAATTCTTGATCTTAGCTATTGGTGTACTGTTCAGGAAAAATTTGCCCTGTGCCCATGTGGTCAAGACTCTTCCCCGGTTTCTTTTCTATTAGTTTCACTGTGTCCAGTTTTATGTGGAGGTCCTTGATCCACTTGGAATTGAGCTTAGTACATGGAGATAAGAACGGATTGATTTGCATTCTTCTGCATGCTGACCTCCAATTGAACCAGCACCATTTGTTGAAAAAGCTGTCTTTTTTCCACTGGATGGTTGTAGCTCCTTTGTCAAAGATCAAGTGACCATAATTGTGTGCATTCATTTCTGGGTCTTCAATTCTATTCCATTTATCTACCTGCCTGTCACCATGCTGTTTTTATCACTATTGTTTTATAGTACTCCTTGAGATTGGGGATACTGATTCCCCCACCTGGGCATATACCCAGAGGATTCCCCAGCATGTAATAAGGACATATGCTCCACTATGTTCATAGCAGCCCTATTTATAATAGAAAGAAGCTGGAAAGAACCCAGATATCCTTCAACAGCGAAATGGTACAGAAAATGTGGTATATTTACACTATAGAATACTACTCAGCTATTAAAAACAATGAATTCATGAAATTCTTAGGCAAGTGGGTGGAACTGGAGAATGTCATCCTGAGTGAGGTGACCCAATCACAAAAGAACACACAAGGTATACACTCACTGATAAACAGATATTAGGCCAGAAGCTCAGAATATCGAAAAAAAATTCATATATCAAACGATGCCCAAGAAGAAGAAAGGAGAGGCCCCTGGTCCTAGAAAGGCTCAGTGCAGCAGTCTAGGGAAATACCAAGATAGGGAAATGGGAAGGGGGTGATTGGGGAACAGGGGTAGGGAAAAGGGCTTATGGGACTTTCAGGGAGGGGGGATCCAGGAAAGGGGATATCATTTGAAATGTAAATAATGAATATATCGAATAAAAAAGGATATTAAGTTTATTTAAATACATTTTTCCTAAAAATATGTTTAGTTAGGGATTCTACTGATATGATGTAACACCATCACTATAAAGCATGTTGGAGAGTGAAGTTTATTTAACTTATACTTCATATTTATAGTTCATCTTTGGAATAATTCAGGACAGAAACACAAGCAGTGATCAAACCTGGAGGCAATACCTCATGCAAAGGACATGGAGGGGTGCTGCTTACTGTTTACCTGCTAAGGTTTGCTCTGCCCAAATTCTTGTATAACTGAGGACCAACAGCTCTACAATGGTACATTATACAAACACTCGGCCATTCCCTATAATCACTAATTGAAAAATACCTTACACTTGGATCTCATAGAGATATTTACTTAACTGAGTCTCCATCCTCTCTGATGTCTCTAATATGTGTGAAGTTGGTACACAAAACCAACCAGTAGCTATTTTTCAAATATTATCTATTATATATCCTACAGGAATTAAATAATAGGACTACTTGTATCATAATCTGGGGTCCCAAAAATACTGAACAGAGAGTTTATATAAAAACATGCATGGTATATAGATGATACAGACCCCTATAGACCTTGTGCTTGCTACTTCAGTCTCTGTGCTTTTTGCTCCAGTGTTTGCTCTGTTTATTTAGAAGTACTTGTTTATCTGGTGTCCTCACATTTCTCTTTTTATCTCACACCATGGAACCTGGAACATAGGATGAAGGCTTCATGCAGCATTTACTAGACCTCTTCATGTTCAATGGCTTACGTAGTTGTTCAGCAGTGGGACCCCTTCAGTTTGTAGAGATCGACCTATTGTCTTGGCATCAACCTTGGTTCTTCTGGCATATCCATGGCTATTCTTTGCCTGATGCTCATTTGGATATAACCCACGCTCAGTACTGGGAACATTGTTTTATAATAAGAGAATGTCATTTGGGACTCTGTCTCCCCAGGTTATTTGAAGACTTCACATATTTTAAGAAATTTCCACTGCACTAGAATTCCAGACAATGCCTCCCTTTGACTCAACCACATCACCATTATTAACAAACAGAGGAGTAGGGATCTATAACACCCCTGCATTCAATTAAGACAAACAAGAACAGATCCTTGTCCAAGCTTTCTTTTCCTGGTTCTGGAGAAATGTCTATCACAGACAAAATAAAATAAAGACTGTTTTAGTTAGGGTTTTAGTAATCTGAAGAGATACCATGACAAAGGAAACTCTTAAAAGTAAAATATTTAATTGGAGATAGCTTACAGGTTCAGACGTCCACTCCATTATCATCAAGACTTGAAACATGGCAGTATCCAGGCCACCATGATGCAGGAGGAGCTGAGAGTTCTACATCTTCCTCTGAAGGCTGCTAGTGGAAGACTGACTTCCAAGCAGTTTGGATGAAGGTCGCAAAGCCCATGTCCACTGTGACAAACATACTCCATCAATGCCACACCTCCAAATAGCACATCTCCCTGGGCCAAGTATATTCAAACCATGACAGATTTCCAGTAGCAAAGCCAAAAATGTAAAAAAACAAGGCAAAAGTGAATCATACATTCCCTCAGGAAAGACCAGGAGATTCTGCATGAACATCCCCATAGGTCTTTGCCAAGTACTAAACCAGATCCTCAGGCCTTTCCTTAAGGGATAAATCTATATTGCACTCATGTACATTTTCCCAGCAGAGGCTTGGCCACCTCTAGGTTGAGCAATTGCTCTTATGATAGAATGAAGTGTCCTTTAAGTATATGACCCAAATTGATATATCTGGATCTTGGAGTAGATAGATGAAATCCAATCTTTTTGAAGTAGCACACTGATTTCCTTAGTGGCTGTACAACTTTGCACCCCCACTAGGAATGGATGAATGTTCCCCTTCTTCCACTTCCATGAAAGCGTGAGTTGTCAATTGTGTTATTGATCTTAGCCATTCTGACAGTGTAAGATAGAATCTCAATTTAAAGCTATCATTCTGGTAGTGCAGTGATGGAAAAAAGAACTGTCAACAGTTAAGTCTACTAAGAAGTCATTTTTTGAGTGAGCATCATAGGTTGGAAGCTTCTAATTGTCCCATGTGAATCACAGAAGTATATATGCCTTAAGAACGATCTTAGAAATAAAACAGAAATTTTTACTTATATTTTTTAACATAGGAATGCTAAATTCTACAAAACTTGATGTCCTTTGTCTAAATACTCAATGTACATTAGTGGGTGTGTTTTCAGTTTCCTACATATTAGCAAACAAATGTTCCAGTAATAAACTCTGACATGTAGTTATTGTGAAATTGATTTTAATTAATGAAGAATTTCTTACTGCTGTAGAACCCCAGATGATACCATAATAGTCTCATATTCTCCAATTAAAACCCCATTGCCCCATTTTTCTTGTCATATATCTTATTCATATTGAATTAACTTGTAGGGAGGGAATTGTGCTCTGACAGTTGGATACTTAATACTGCAATAATTTCGTTTGGGATGAGGAGAAACTTTACACCATAATAAGTGATTTGACATTTTTCTATCTATTTTGTTGATTTCAATAAAACCAACTTGCTGATTGTCTATCAAAACATAAAAGGAAGTACCAATAATATTTATACTCCCTATCTTTGTGGTTCATTTACAAAATGAAATACTATTCAGCTATTAAAAATGAGGATATTCTGAATTTTGCAGGCAAATGGATGGAACTAGAAAATATCTCCTGAGTAAGGTAACCCAGACCCAAAAGAACATGCATGGCATATTCTCACTGGTAAGTGGTTATTAGACAAAAATACAGAATACCCATGATAAAACGCACAGACCATAAGAAACATAACTATCAAAAAGGCCCAAGTGAGGATGCTATAATACCATTTAGAATAGGAAACAAAATAATTATGGGAAGCAGAAGAAATGAGGGTCCTGGGTAGGAGAGGGGAAGGGGAGGGAAAAGGGTGAGGAGGATCAGTAGGAACAGACAGGAGAAAATCCCCCCGGGGTCAGGAGAAGGAATAAAAATTTGCAGCTGTGGGAGTGGTTTTGTGTGTCATTTTGACATAGGCTGGAGTTTTTACAGACTAAGGAAACTCCCTTGAGAAAATGCCTCCATGAGGTACAGCTGTAAGGCATTTTCTCAGTTAGTGATCAAGCAGGGGTGGGCCCATTGCTCATGGTGCCAACGCTGAGCTAGTAGTCTTGGATTCTATAAGAAAGCAAACTGATCAAACCAGGGGAAGCAAGCCAGTTAAGTAACATCCCTCAATGTTCTCCACATCAGGGCCTGCTTCCTGATCTAATTGAGTTCCAGTCCTGACTTCCTTTGGTGATGAACAGCAATGTGGTAGTTTAATCTGAATAAACTCTTTACTCCCAATTTGCTTTTGGATCATGGCGTTTTGTGTAGGAATATGAACCCTAACTAAGTCAGGGGGTGAGGTGAACGCTCTGGATATTCCAGCAGAAATGGAATATAAGAAGCTCCCAACCTCATTGGCGATGACTTTAGCTGAAATGTCCAACAATGGGGAGATGGAACCTGAAGAGTTCACCTCCAGAAGATAGATAGGGCTCCCAGTATTGTGAAGGGGTCACCAACCTAACATCAAACTCTGATCCAGAATTGCTCCTGACTAAAAGAAATGCAGAGAGAAAAATGGAGCAGCGATTGAAGGAAAGGCCATCCAGTGGCTGGCCCAATTTGGGATTTATCCTATGCACTGGCACCAAACCCTGACATTATTACTTATGCCATGCTGTGCTTCCACACAGGAGTTGGTCCATGTCCCCCAGCACACATGTGGCAGAAGATATTCCTTTTCTGGACTCAGTGGGAGAGGATGTGCCTAAACCTGTACAAATTTAATGTTCCATGAATTTAGGTGCAGAGGGGTTTAAACTGGTACATAGCTGTGTGGGTGAGGTTGTGGGTGGCTCAGGGGTGACAGGGCTAGAACCCTCTCAGAAGCAGAGCAGAGGGAAGATAGGGTTAAAAATTTTTGAAGAAGAGACCATGAAGGGGGCAACATTTGGAATGTAACCTATGAAACAATAAACAAACAAAACAGATGCAGAGACCTACTATTGAATATCAGGTGGAGCATGAGAAGTGTAATGGAAGTGTTGGGGTTAGAATTGAGAGAGCTGGAGGGCTCAAAGATAACACAAGAAGACCTACAGTGTCAACTAATCTGAGGGAGCCCATTGGGGATCAAAGAGATTGAACTACCAACAATAAAGCATTATGGTGTGGGCAGGGAATAGGTCTCTACAGCATTGCCACAAATGTGCATATTGGTTTTCAAGTAGGTCTCCTTACAAACCTGTCTCTGGCTTTGTTATGTAACTTTTGATTCTCTTTCCCTAGCTGGACTACTTGGTGTGACCACAGTGGGAAGGACATACTTCCTTCTGTAGCAACATGGTATCCCAGAGTTGGGTGGTAACCAAGTGTGTCATCACATTCTCTGAGGAGAAGAGGAGGGAGTAAAGAGGAAGGAAGATTTGTAAGGGTGAGTAGGAGAAGGAGACGGAGCAGTGACTATAATCAAGATGTAAAGTAGATAAATTAATTTTAAAAAATGAAGAAAAGTAAACAAAAATCAAGGGAAAGGCTTAAGTGTATCCTTCTTTTTGAACTAACAATTCATGATGCCAACTTTATTTAAAAATGAGCAAGAGAGAGCAAGAGAAAATAAATTACAGAGGACATTTGATGTGACATCCTAAAATCAATCCTTAAATTATCCTAAAATCAATAGGAAAATAATGTATAAGGACAAAAAGAAAGAATATCTATCCAGACCAATGACAAAAATAATAAGAAAAAGTGATCTTTCCATAAAACTTCTTTGAGCATATATATTGTAATTTAAGTTTTATTTTTGTTGGACCTATGATATTGTGCAGTTTATTTGTGGATATTTGTTTTAATAAATTATGTAGTTGATTCATGTGTAAACTAATTGTATAGTATTCATTGGAACTAAATCTGAAGCTAAAATACATCCAGTTGACACAGACTGTATTCCCAGGATTCAGGATGTAGAGGCATTTGATGAAAATTCCAAGGACTCTTTGATTACATAATGTGTTCATGCTAACACCAACTATCATATATTATCATTTTCTTTTTTTCTTTACGTTTCAAATGATTTCCCCTTTTCTGGCTCCCCTCTCCCCGAAAGTCCCATAAGCCCACCTTCCTCCCGCTATTACCCCATCCACCCTTTCCCATGTCCCTATTCTGGTATTCCCCTATACTGCTGCACTGAGTCTTTCCAGAACCAGGGGCCACTCCTCCATTCTTCTTGGACATCATTTAATATGTGGATTATGTCTTGGGTATTCCAAGTTTCTAGGCTAATATCCACTTATCAGTGAGTGCATACCATGATTGATCTTTTGAGACTGGGTTACCTCACTTAGTATGATGTTCTCCAGCTCCATCCATTTTCTAAGAATTTTATAAATTCATTGTTTCTAATGGCTGAATAGTACTCCATTGTGTAAATATACCACATTTTTTGTATCCATTCTTCTGTTGAGGGACACCTGAGTTCTTGCCAGATTCTGGCTATTACAAATAGGCTATTACAAATAGGGCTGCTATGAACATAGTGGAACATGTGTCCTTATTGCATGCTGGGGAATCCTCTGGGTATATGCCCAGGAGTGGAATAGCAGGATCCTCTGGGAGTGTCATGCCCAGATTTCTGAGGAACCACCAGACTTATTTCCAAAGTGGTTATACCATCTTGCAATCTCACCAGCAGTGGAGTAGTGTTCCTCTTTCTCTACATCCTCGCTAACACCTGCTGTCTCCTGAGTTTTTAACCTTAGCCATTCTGACTGGTGTGAGGTGAAATCTCAGGGTTGTTTTGATCATATGTTATCTTCAAAACAAACAAAAAAATTAAAAAACAAAGGCATGAGCTATTAGTACAGGCATCTAGTTTCAGCTACCTCAGGTGTTGAAATTAGAAGAATGGTAAACTCGAAGTCTTTATAGTTTGCAAGAAAGACTTGGATCTGTCTTGGATATGCCAGTGAACATTCTCTTTCCCAAGACAGTACAAAAAAGAGGAGCAGGAGAGAGAAGAGGTTGGGTGAAGAGAAGAAGGAGGGAAAAATTGATGAAGAAGGGTATGATGAAGAAAGGTAAAGTTTTTGCTAGTATGAGTAAGACACTAGGTTTCAATATCAAGAAGAAAATGAGCCAGACAACCTTAAAAGAAAATATATTTTAAACAAACTAAAGATTCTGTTAGGCAGTAGGGAGCTATTGGCAATTGTTAGATTCTAGAAGACTGAAATATAATTAGTTTTAAGCAATTATGGCAGTTATACCACACTCTAATATAAGACAACACATCCGGGACTATATGGGACTATATGGGTAGCAAAATTTGTCTTTTATAGAATAAAAACAAACAAGATATTTGTTTGTTTTAGCAACAAATTTCAACACCTGAGCAACAAGAAGTTGCTATATAATTAGTGTATATATATATGTATATATATATATATATATACACATATATAATAAACAACAGCATGCATTAATTTAAAATATCAAATTCTAATTTGTGATTGGGTGTTTTTATAGCCCAAAGAGCCATTACAATATTGGGGTTTGCATTGACACTAAACATAAAATTAGAATTTACAATATAGGCATACTGTATGCTAATAATGACGGATTGGTAGGTCTTTCAAGGATTATGACTGATGTACCTTATTTATTTGCATGAAAATGTCTTTCATATAAATATAATTTATGTCACTAATACATGAAAGGAAGTTGCTAACAAGTTTATATTTTAAAATATAATCTAATGCAGGAAAAGAATGCACAAAACAGAGCTTTTAATCAGTACTACTATTTGCAGGTGATTCTGTTCACTTGAAGTCTTAAATTGAAGTTCCATCTGCCTGAATTTAGAGGCTACTAACAAGTTTAAATTTGTTATTATTTTAGTGCAGACACAAAGAGGATGAATATAACTTCTGGCAGGAATTTCTTCTTTCCTCAAATAAAATTATGGGTGAATTGTCACTAATAGAACTCTTCACCATAAAAACAGAATGTGGCTGAGTTCACAGAACCATTCACAACTGCCTATCAAGAACATAAAATATCACTCTAGAAAATGCCTTTTTAATGTAGCATAAAACAATTCAATTTAATCTCTAAGCAGGTGTGACACTCAAGGAAAGCAAGTGGAGTTACTCTGCAATCAGTCAGTAAATAATCCCCATGGCATTTGCTTTATTGTGGAATTGTTGTTTTATATACAAACTTACACACTCACAAGACTGCGATTTTGTTGTCAAATAAAAAGGAACAACATTATCTTAAGTTAAATAGAAGCATGTTTAATATACAACTTTGGTACACATTAAAAAACCAAATTGCTGAATGGAATTGGTAAGCAAGATTTGGTAAACCAAGCCAGAAGGAAAACTTCCTGTGAGTCTGATTAGCATTTCTTATCATACAAAGGATACATAGTTTCCAGCATTCCAAACCAAGTATAGAAGGACTTAAGGATGTTTTAATAGAATATTAATCTTTTTGTACTATATCTTTCAGTGACTTTAATAGCAAATGCTCTTTACTAACTGCTTTGTTACATATGTAGTATAAACTTTGAATTTAGAACGGGTATATGTGAAATCTATCACAGAAAAGAAGAAATTTATATTCATCAGATAATAAATGATTTAAATGAATATAAAACATCAGTTAATGATAATTACACTATTATGTATTTTATTAGAATTCCAGCTAATGCAGTCATAATATTCTAAGTTATATAGTTGTGAGGTTTTGTTATATTTTATAATATATGCTTACATGTATGTATATAATTCTAAAAATGTATAACTTTTATAAAACATGATTAAATCTCCCTGAAAATCACCATACCAATAAAGAAAATTTTAAAACAAAGATGTTTTAAAATACATATTCGTTACCCCTTATTATTCTATAGTACATATATCTTTGTATTATAATGAGTTTTAATAATTAAGACTAATATTTATTTTTCTGGAGCGAAACATATCATAGGCATTTTTAGGTCATTAAGTCTTGGGAGAAATTGCTAATGTGTCCTAGTGAAGGAAAGGACTAGGCTGTGTCTTGGCCAGAAGATTAAATCTAATGTCTGCCCAAAGAGCAAAGAACAAGCCTGAAAAATAGCCATTATGTAAATCTAAATTTCAGTATTCTGGTTTCCTTCACTGAGTGCAAGTTGGTGTGTACACACATATTTAAAAGACCTCTCTGTACCTGCTTGACTGTATTGCAAGGATTAGGAATAGAAATGGTTCAGACCATCCTGTATCCCTCCTAGGTATGATAAAGGATTTTTCAATCCTTGGCCTTTAGTGGTCATGGCAACATCAATAGAACTTTTCATTTTTTTCTTTTTTTAATTAGATATTTTCTTTATTGTCATTTAAATTGTTATCCCCTTTCCGGTCCCCCACCGCATATCCCATCCCCCCACCTACCTGTTCACCAAACCACCCACTCCCACTTTCCTGTCCTGGCATTTCCCTATAATGGGGCATCAAGCCTTCTCAGGTCCAAGGGCCTCTCCTCCCTTTGATGTCCAACAAGGCCATCCTCTGCTACATATACAGCTGGAGCCATGGGCACCACCATGTGTAATCTTTGCTTGGTAGTTTAGTTCCTGGGAGCTCTTGGGGTGCTGGTTGTTTGGTTCATATAGTTGTTCCTCCAATGGGACTGCAAGCTGCATCAGCTCCTTTGGTTTTTTTCTCTAGCTCCTCCATTGGGGACCCTGTGCTCAGTCCATGGTTGGCTGAGAGCACCCATCTCTGTATTTGTCAGGCACTGGCAGAGCCTCTCAGGAGACAGCTATATCAGGCTCCTGCCAGCAAGCTCTTGTTGGCATCCACAATAGTGTCTGGGTTTAGTAACTGTATATGGGATAGATGCCCAGGTCGGGCAGTTTCTGGATGGTCTTTCCTTCAGTCTATGCTCTACATTTTGTCTCTATCACCTCTCATGTGTATTTTGTTCCACCTTCTAAGAAGGACCACAGTGTCCATACCTTGGTCGTCCTTCTTAAGCTTTGTTTGGTCTGTGAATTGTGTCTCGGCTATTCAAAGCTTCTGGGTTTATATCCACTTTTCAGTAAGTGCATACTCTGTGTGTGCTTTTTGTAGTTGGGTTACCTCACTTGGGATGATATTTTTAATTCCATCCATTTGCCAAAAATTTCATGAATTCATTGTTTATAATAGCTGAGTAGTATTCCATTGTGTAAATGTACCACAGTTTCTGTATCAGCTCCTCTATTGAGGAACATCTGAGTTTTTTCCAGTTTTTGGCTATTAGAAATAAGACTGCTATAAACATAGTGGGGCATGTGTCCTTATTACATGTTGGAGAATCTTCTGGGTGTATTCCCAGGAGTGGTATAGTTGGGTCCTCGGGAGTACTATGTCCAATTTTCTGAGGAATAGCCAAACTGATTTCCAGAGTGGTTGTTCCAGCTCTCAATTCCACCAGCAGTGGGAGAGTGTTCCTCTTTCTCCACATCCTCACCAGCACCTGCTGTCACCTGAGTTTTTGATTTTAGCCATTCTGACTGGTGTGAGGTAGAATCTCAGGGTTGTTTTGAGTTGCATTTCCCTGATGACTGAGAATGTTGAACATTTCTTTAGGTGCTTCTCCTAAGCCATTTGGTATTCCTCAGTTGAGAATTCCTTGCTTAGCTCTGTACCCCATTTTTAATAGGATTATTTTGTTCTCTGGAGTCTAACTTCTTGAGTATTTTGTGTATGCTGGATATTAGCCCTCTTTCAGATGTAGTGTTGGTAAAGATCTTTTCTCAATCTGTTGGCTGCTATTTTCTACTATCGACTGTGTCCTTTACCTTAATGAGGTTTGCAATTCTAAGAGGTCCCAATTTTTGATTGTTGAGTAAAAATTCCCCTGTACCTATGTGTTTGAGGCTCTTCCCCACTTTCTCTTCTATTAGTTTCACTGTATCTAGTTTTATGTGGAGTTCCTTGATCCCCTTGAACTTGAGCTGTGTACAAGGAGAGAAGCTTGGATAGATTTGCATTTTTCTACATGCTGACCACCAGTTGAACCAGCACCATTTGTTGAAAATGATGCCTTTTTCACACTGAATGGTTTTATTTCCTTTGTCAAAGATCAAGTGACCATAGGTGTGTGGCTTCATTTCTGGGTCTTCAATTATATGCCATTCATCTACCTGCCTGTCTCTGTACCAATACCATACAGTTTTTATTACTATTTCTCTGTAATATACCTTGAGGTCAGGGATGGTGATTCCCCCAGAAGTTTGGCAGATAAGTCTCTAATGGTACTATCTCCTGACTCTTCTCTAAGTAAACAGGGACGTACTTTGTTATGTAAATGTAGTGGTAATCAAAGTGCCAATTAATACTAATGTGATTACATCTATAAATACAGGAAAAGCATATAGTAGCTACTCTTATCTGGCAAGCCTAAATCCTAGAACTCTAGGTTGATTAAATATGTGAATGGCTGGCTAAACTTAATAAGGAAAATTAATTGAGCATTTGTGCTCTTGGTGGTTGATGAATCAGTAGTTTTATGTCCATGGGCAATGACAATAGGAAACAAATTTATTTACTGCAGAAGAATTACTTTTTTGTAAATATATATATGCCAAACCCTATATATCTTCAACCCATACCTTCCACAAACTACTGTGTAAACATTTAATGGTGGTCTAAGCTTCTCTTTAAAGAACATGACAATCACTTTTGAAAATACCTTTTTAATACTTTACAAAAGTAAGCATATAACCAAAATCTTTAGTCAGTTCTTCATCCAGTTGAATTTATTAACAAATCTAAATGTAAATAAAAACATAAATAAATATAAATATAAACATATATGTATACATATGAATATATATGTATACAGTATGTATACATATGGAGAGACACACATAGACACATATGCATATATACATAGGCATTTCAATGATTTAATCTTTTAATAAAGCACTATTATACATCTTTTTTGTATAAATGATAATACAAAGATATACATACAAATGTCCCTCAAATGTTTATAATCATCAAAAAATTATTTGGTGAACTCTTAACACACATATTTCTCAGTAAGATTATCCCACTATTGCTACACACAATGTGAACTTCATGTCATGGTGAAGCAAAAGGAATAAGTTATTATAAAACATGATGACATTTTTGTTCTTTGTAAATTAACTAAGAATAGAATAATGGAAATATTAATCATAACATAGATCACAAGTTTCAAAGAATAGCCAAGCTAAAAAGAGTTCAAATAGGTGTCTTTACTTTGTTTTTTTTTTCTGCCAGAAAGACTCTGTCCCTGATATGAACATGATCACAGAAAGAAAATAGAGTTTATAATATTTTTCATTGGAAAATCAGAGTTTGTTAAAGTCTTTGGGTGTCTAGAATATTCCCCAACATTGTGAAAGATCAAGTAATTCAAGTGCTGAACAAGATAATCTATCTCATATTAATTCTACTCCAAGTATGAACATTAACTAGGTACTTAATATGTGCGAAGATCTTTGTAGGATAAAACACATCACAAGAAGGGCCCAGTTCTCTTCTGAAATTATTACTATTACCTTTTAAAGATGAATACAGTGAGACATAATAGGAATAAAATGTCATATAATTGTTTATTTGTGGCTGAACACAAGTCATAAGCTTTATGCAATCTAATACAAAATAATTGTTATATTATAGACAAAATCAAATAATAGAGATGACAGAAAATATGTGTATGTGATTAGTTAATTATATAACAATTATTTTGAAATTTTTATTCAGTTTTAACTTTTTAAAACTCCCAGCTCATTTTTAACACATAAAAAGCAAAATCAGATATGAACACAGATTCATAAATATATAACTATTTATATCAAAAACTACTTAAAAACAAAGTTATTGCCAGGACATTATTGGAGGTAAGAGAAATTTATTCTAACACCACAAAACAACTATAGGGGAAAATCAACATTGTAACTACTTATGGTTAAATGTCTTCATAATAATTGGCAGATTAATTAGTTTTGTAAGCTACTGGGGCTGAAGTTTTCTATTATATGTTGTTTATACATACATACAAATAGCTCAAAGAAATCAACAGGTATGTAAAGACACTTGTGTAAATTATCATTAAAAACTATGGCACACATGAAGATGTGATCCAATTTTTCATAACCTTTAAAGTTAGAAATATTTCAATGGCAACCTGCTTTTTGGAAAAGGTCCTGATTATGTGCTTTGAGTCTGTGCATCAATAGACTTTATGGAATTACTGGCACAGTGGTGTATTGAGCAAATGTAAACAAGGAGAATAAGGCATTTAATCTTCAAGGTTTTAATAGGAGTTCATAAATTATTGTATAAGTAATTGTATTCAAGTCCCTTATCATTTACTACAAGATTTTCCAGATAGTAAACAGATCTTTCCCTTATTTTTCTTTATGATCATTCAATAGTGAAGCCTATTAGAATAATTCAATAGCTTTATTGGAATTATAACTCATAGTAGTAAAATAAATGAGCACCACTTACTGATTAAAAGTATTCTGACTTTATTTGTATATAAAAGTAAACATTTTGATGGGATGATTGTTTTCACATCATCCTACTTTACAGGATGTTTATCATTCATCGAACTTTGGCATTTGCTGTATAAAGACTCCTTAAAGAACTAAATATTTCACAACATTCTATAACCTCTCCATCTGAAGCCAGACCCAACCAAATAAAATCAATCATTCACCCCAGTTGCTGAGCCAAACTCTTAAGTGTTCAGTGCTCTTGAAATAACTACTTGAGTGTTTAAAGACCACCGACCTGGATGCAGAACACAGGAAGAGTTAGCAAAAGGGTAATTACGCACTTACACCACATGTGGCAGCTTATACACTCCCTTAAGGGAGCACACGGGGCTGCAAATGAAAATTATTTCTAACTTACAAGAAGACGAAAAAAAGCTTGCCTAAGATGAAAGTATGGCATGCACTAAAATGTGCTTGGTGAAAACAATTGGAAAATGCAAACAGCATTATTAGTTTTGCCCCTCAAGGAAAAGAAAATCAATTTCCTTTTAAGCTAAATGAGAAGAAGCATCAACAATCAACAGTGCTATTTTTTTTTTATTGTGTATTTTCAACTGCCAGGAAAAAAAGGAGATAAACAATCCAGCTCCATATTTTTCTTAAACTATTTTGCATCATATTTACAAAATGACAGATGAATCCAGATGCTTCCCTGCCATACATCTTTTAATTGTTCACATTATATAAAAAGAGACATCATAGGCATTTGTGGAAGTGTACCCATTTTTCTTCTTTTTGTCAATTCTGAAAATAAAAAAGAGCAAGTTTTCTCCATTTTGCTTATAATGTCGTGTGTTTTGCTTGAAGATCTTGAATTAAGATAGTCTTCTTATAATTTTTCTACAATATTTAAATATATGTTACACTTCCTATATGTTCTTTTTATATCTGTAGTGATCACACAGGTTAAAATTAGATGGTTTCCAATTTATTATTTCAAAAATAAGTTGTTCTTCACTCAGGAATAAATCACATGTTTAACACAAATAATAAATCTTTCAGTGTAGCTACCTTGCCAATGAGTCACCTATGACTTGGATTAGCTACTTTTAAGGGGGAAAGAGTTGGCAGTCAACATGACATATGTATAGGAGAGTGTAGTCAAATAACAAATGTCTTAACATTTCCTCTGTGTTCTGCTGATTTGTCTTAAATTTGGTGACTGCACAAGGGTGTTACTTAACACTCCTTTATGTACTATGGACCTGGCTCATAGTAGATTTTAGTCTCTTAAGCTGGACTCCTCCTAAAGTTTTATGAGGTTTTACACTAAACTTCAAGATTATGTCTACCAAATTACCTCATATTAAGCATCTCCTATCAAAATAGTAAGTTCTCCTCCATATTATTGATGGCATGATTTTTTTCCCACAAATAATGGCAATGTATTCAGAATTAATGAAATGCATGGGGCTACAACTATTCTAATCCATAGACTTATTCTCTCTTCTGGCAGTGACTGGCATCTTCAAAATCACTCTAGAAATTTTGTTCTAATTCTTTTTCTTAGGAGTCTTAGAATTTCTATGACTCTTTCAAATATGCAAATTAGATATAGGAATTTTCTTATGAAGAGAGGCAAAAATCACACCTTCAAAATCTAAGACCTTAAAAGATACGGTTTCATTATATTACAAGCATCTTTATTTCTTCAACTGAATAAAATTTAGGTTTAAGTTTTTTTTTGTTTTTGTTTTTTTTTTTTTTGCTTTTATTGCATCTTCTTGATTATTCATCCAACAGTCATTAATTACCGGGGTTATTCGTTGACAGTTGTGACCCCACAAAATTTTCACTTTTTAACATTAACATGTCCATTGATCTGTGAGAACAAGCCCCGTTATTGATTTATTGATTGTCCAACGTAGAGTGATTAGTATTGAAAGCATATTCACACAAATAACTAATATCAGCTAAGCAGCTTGTGTGTGTGTGTGTGTGTATTTATAAAATAATAGTAATCATCAAGTAAGGTTCCTGGGAGGGACTGTTGGGAAGAGAGAAGAAACAAAGTGAAGTTTTTTTTAATTGGATATTTTCTTTATTTACATGTCAAATGTTATTCCCTTTCCTGGTTTCCCCTCTGCAAACTCCCTAGAACTTCCCTCCTTACCCTACTTCTCTGAGGTTCCTCCACCTACCAGTCCACTTCCATGGCACTCCCCTACACTGGGGCATAGAGTCTTCAGAGGACCAAGGGTCTCTCCTCTCATTGATACTAGACAAATCCTTCCTCTGCTACATATGTTTCTGGAGCCAAGAGTCTATCATATGTACTCTTTGGTTGGTGATTTAGTACCTGGGAGATCTGGGGGAGTCTGGTTGGTTGATATTATTGTTCTTCTATGGGTTGTAAACCCCTTCAGCTCCTTCAGTCCTTTCTCTAACTTCTCCATTGGAGTTCCTGTGGTCAGTCCAATGGTTGGCAGAGAGCACCCACCTCTGTATTTGTCAGGCTTTGACAAAGTCTCTCAGAGGACAGCTATATCAGGCTCCTGTCAGCAAGCACTTCCTGTCATCCTCAATAGTGTCTGGGTTTGGTGTCTGTATATGGAATGGTTCCCCAGGTGGAACGGTCTCTGGACGTTCTTTCCTTCATTGTCTGCTCTACACATTGTCCCCGTATTTCCTTAAGACAGGAGCCATTCTGGGTTAAAAATTTGGACATGAGTGGGTGACCGTATACCCCAACCAGGGGTTTTGCCTAACCCCAGGAGAGAGTCTCTACAGATTCTTCCTCCTCTTCCTTGGGAATTTCAGCTAATTTCATCTCTGTTGGATCCTGGGAGCCTCTTGCTTTCCCGGCATCTGAGATTTGATGGTTGCTACCCCCAGTTCCCCATCTGTCATTGCTACACACCTTTCTTCAAATTCCTGACCCTCTGTATATCATCCTGGTCTCCTCCCATACCTAACCCCCCCTCCTTTTCCCCCTCCCCCTCTTTTCTTTCTCACAAGTCCCTCCCACACTCTACCTCTCATGAATATTTTGTTCCCCCTTCTAAGAAGTACTGAACCACCCACACTTTGGTCTTCCTTCTCCTTGATCTTCTTACAGTCTGTGAACTGTATCTTGGGTCTTCTGAGCATTTGGGCTAATATCCACTTATCAGTGAGTGAAGAACATATGTGTTCTTTTTATTTCACTTAATTGTTTACAGCCATAAGTTTAGAAGATATGGTATTACTTCTGTTTTCATAAAAAATTCCTTTCTTTAGTTTATGTCTTTGAAGGCTTCATGGATAATATTTTTCTCAAAAAACAGATTAGGACAAAATTTCTAAGGCGATTATGAAGATGTCTGACAAAATTAAGTATTTTCATATCAGTTAAAATATCTTAATATTTAATTTGAAATTTACCTAAAAATTTAAGAAATGTTTTCTTTCTAATGTGTGTGTGTTTGTGTTTGTGTGTGTGTGTGTCTGTGTGTATATACATATGCTTGAACTTGTGCTTGAATGCATGCAGATACATATGGAAGATAGACGTGGTCTTTAGATATCTTGGAGTTTATAGTGGCATTAGCATTTGTGTGTCACACAATATGGGTGCTGGAAACTCCAGTCCTCTCAGTGAGAAACACATGACCATAACTCTTGAGATCCCTTCTTTAAACTTTCAATTAAATTTCTTGTAAATAAACACTAAAATCATACATACACTATATACCAATCATAATATTTTTCAACTCACCAAAGTAATTTTCAAATCTGCTATGCCACGTATCTTAGAGTATGCATTAATTTCAAAATTACATCTGTTTCTTTCTTTGGTTTTATTTTGTCTTTAATACCAGTATTCTGCTTTTTCTAAAATTTTCCTCCACAGAGTTTGATAATATGTTTAAGACTTCAAAGTGTTTTGAAACGGAATGTGAGCTTTCCCTTTATTAGAATGAAGTCTCCTTTATTTCCTCAACTTATCTTTGTTCTATTTATTTGTAGGAATTAAGAGACAGACACTTGCTTCCTGTTCCCATTTGCTTGGAATATTTTTTTTCATCTTTCACTTTAAGTCACTGACTACCTTTAAAAGTAATATTATTTTCCTTTATAAACTAGAAAGATAATTTTTGTTTCTTAATCAATTCAGTAGCATATAACTTTTGATTGAGGGATTGAGGCCATTAATATTTAGAGTTATTATTGAAAAGCAATGTCAATTGTTGCTTTATTCTGCTAATTTTCCAGTTTTTGTCTTTGTCATATTTTGCACTTCAGTAGTTACAGCTTCATTTATTTTATTTATTAATTTTTCATTTATTCACTTATTCAATTATTTATTCATTTTCTGAGTCTCTTGACTATGTTTATTCCTACTCTTCCTAAGATGAAGAGTTTCTTCCAGTATTCTTTGAAGGCTGGTTTGATGGACATGAATTATTTAAGCTAGTTTATATCATGAAAAGTTTTCTTCCTCTTTCAAATATGAAGATAGTTTTGCTGTTGCCAGTACTCTATTGGTAACTGCAATTTTTAAAAATAAATTATTACTTTTATTTTTTACATTTCAGTTGTTACCTGACTCCCAGTCCACTCTCCCACAGTTCCTCATCCAATTCCTACTCAACTTTTCTTCAAGAGGATATCTTCACCCCTATCAAGTCATGCTCCCACCAGGCCTCCCCCCCTACTCTCTTGGACTTAAAGTCTTAAGAGGATTAGGTGTATCTTCTACTGAAGCCAGACAAGGCAGTCCTCTCCTATATATGTGTCAGGTGTCCTGACTCAAACAAGCTAGTGTACGATGCCTGGTTGGTGACTCATGATCAGAGATATTCTCCTTATTTGAGACTTCTGATCTTCCTATAGGGTTGCCCTCTTCCTCAGCTTCTTCCAGCCTTTCCTTAATTCAGCCAGAGTATTTCCAGGCTTTTGTTCACTAGTTGGATGTAAATATCTGCATCTGATTCTTTCAGGTGCTTGTTGGGCCTCTTGGAGGGCAACCATGCTAGGCTCCTCCTATCAGCAAGCACACAATAGCATCAGTAATAGTGTCAGGTCTTGGGCCTCCCTTTGAGCTGGACCTCAATTTGGACCAGCTATTTTCCCTCAGGCTCTGCTCCATTTTTGTCCCTGCTGTTCTTTCAGACAGCAACAATTCTGGGTCAGACATTTTGATGATGGGTTGGCAACCCTATCCCTCTACTTGATGCCTTGTCTTTCTACTGGAGATAGACTCCACAAGTTCCCTCTCGCCACTATTTCATTTATTTCATCTAAGGCCTCCCTTTGAGTCCTGAAAGTCTTTCACCTCCCAGGTTCCTGGCACTTTCTAGTTGGTCCCACTACCTCCTACTCCCTATACCTGTGTGGAAAACATTCTGTGTGATTTTTTTTTTTTTTTTTTTTTACTGGAAGTGACCCTTCTATGCAATATCGCCCTGAACTTTTGGTTAATTTCTAACTTAAACTTTAGCTTCCCTTTTCTCAGGCTGTGGTTTCTTCCCACTATTCTACTCTGAAGAGCTACAAGACAATTCCTCTAATAATCCAAAGTGTAATACATAGTGAATTATTCTGTAAGTAGCTTATATCAGTGCACAGACTTATCTCAATTCCCCATGAAAGGATTTTACACCTTCTATGGCTAAAGAATATTCTGCAGTGTACTCATGCAAGAGTTTCTCACTCTTTTTATCAGTTGAAAAATAGCTTGTTTTTATTTTAGTTTTGCTAATACTGTTCCCATATGGAAAGTAGATATCTATTCACTAGCTTGGATATATAATGAGAAACAGAACTTTTGAATCAGATGATTATCTACACTTTTTTTCATATTTTGAATAAATTTACATCCCACCCAGAATGTATATATTAAATTTACTATACTACCTATGCAGAATTTCTTATCTGTACTTTTACTAATAAATGCTATATTTACTGGGGAGAGGCAACCTATTTATGGATTTGATTTACACATGGTTTAGTCAATAGAGGCTTTATCTCATGGCTTAACGTGGTCAAAAACCAACAATTAATGCAAGAGTGTATGTCTAAACACTGAGTGTTGGGGGTGGCTGGCAGCAGGCAGCAGCAGGTCCAGAAAGACCACACCAGGCCAGTTCCATATAAGGTTGATTGAGAGGGAGAAAAGCAAAGGTGAGGGTGAAAAGAAAAGAGGGGAAATGAAGGGGGGATGTGTTTCTCTTATATATATGGATGGAGATGTGGTCACATGTAAAGGTGAGCCCAATGGATTCTGGGAATATGGTGGCTATTACCTTGGCTACAGGTGTATAGGTATCGCTGTTGCCTATGTGATGTCACAGGTTTCAGAAGTCTTGTTACCAATACTGAGATCCTAATGTAGTTTCATATTTGCTTTGGGGCTTTCTATTTTCCATCCCTCATAGTTTTAGGAATCATTGTATTGTATTTATTCTCTGTCTGTAGGCACCTAAAGCCCCATGTGTAAAAAAAAAAAAATTGTTGCTATTCTGCATTGCATCCTCCTCTTTTGAGATGACTGTGGAATTTATTTCCCCAAACATTTAGCTGACAATTTAATCAAATAAATTTCTCAAATTTTGAATATGCTAGGGATCAGAATAAAAGTTCTAATATGCAGATATAAATCAATTTTGAATTAATTGTAACTTGCAATCTTAAAATGTTTATAATATATCACATAGCACAGTTTACTCAGTAAGGATCACAGAGTTTTGCATAGTGCATTTTAGCCTTCTTTAATGATAAACACCTACTAGATGTCAGATCTGTGAAATTTAATCATTCCATCATTGTGAAGAATAGTGAAGCCCTATGACATTTTTCCCTCTCTGCTCTGTTTTCTTTTGTTTCTTCTTCTTTCCTTTCATTCTTCATACTTTCCTTTCTTTCTTTTTCTTTCTTTGTCTTTATCTTTACTCTTTTGCTTACATAGAGAGGGGTTTCACCTACTAATTACCAGGATTTTTTAACTTTAACAATTTTCTGTACTAAAGAAGTCTACTATCTTAATCTTTTGGTTGCTGATTAAGGAAACTTTATATTATAGAAACTTATGTACTTCATGGCAGAGTATCTAGGAATTTTCTTACAATCAGACTTTACCACAGTAACATTATTAACATTTTTGGCTTTTTTGTTCGATGTTTCTAACCTTGTTGTAAGCATGAGCTGCTTTGTGCATTACCCTTCAAAATCACTCTGCATATCCAGCTACAGTTATTCAAAATAGGTGTTTGATAGTGTTGGTGTAATCATTTTAATTTCACTTCAGAATGACAGAGAGAAAAAAGAACCACTTCTCCCTTGACAGTGGACAGGATTAATTATCAAAATTATTTTTAAAATGTGCTAACCAAGTGAGGCATATTGCTTAAACAATGTTACTGGCATCTCCCAAATCCTGGAGTCTGCACTACAATAAGATGTTACTTTCTTCAGTCACCATTACCTTACTTTATTCAAGGATTCTGACCCTGACCCATAATGTCAACACTCAAGTTTTCTTTATAAACCCTACAAATCTAGGATTTTTACTGTATCCAAGGCTACATCTTTACCATGATCTTTTCTGGACTCTCATAATGCCAATCATCAGCTTCTCTCCTTAATACCTTCAATACCAGTGAGATGAGTGAACCCCTCAAATTTAAATAAATTAAGTGGTCAATAAAAGACACAATAGCCTTAGGTCACAGTAATCCCAGCTTCTGTATGTTTACTCTGAGGATAAATCTCCAAGAAATCTTTGTTTCAATGATACTGTCATCCTGATCATAATTCACTCTTTAGCCCCAGTGGACCAATACCCATTGTCACAGCAAAGCTAATGCTTCATTTTAACGGTTCTAGTATCCTGTTAATCACAATAAACTCTTCATCTTCAGATGACTAGAACATCATATTCTTAATCCAGAGTATTATATAAATGACTCTGAGAATATTTACTTCAGTCTGACAGTTCAAATTTCACGGCTCCATTGTATGCATTTTTGGAGAAAATAATGAGCAACGGATTTATCTTTCAGCTTCCCACTGATCAGCACAAATTGGTACTAAATAGCTTTTCTAGTCTGATATCAAATTCTAATACAATCTTCTCAAAATTA
Source organism: Apodemus sylvaticus (assembly GCF_947179515.1). NCBI lineage: Eukaryota > Metazoa > Chordata > Mammalia > Rodentia > Muridae > Apodemus > Apodemus sylvaticus. The sequence continues at coordinate 23,286,832 of NC_067487.1, forward strand.
CATGTTCAGGTCTGTAACATAAACACATCATGATCTGTCACCAGTTTCCATTGTAGATCTTATATTTCTGATATAAATATATCAGAACATTACCTGAGGGTTAGGAGTTTGAACAGAGGTGTGTAGCAATGAGGAATGGGGAACTGGGAGTAGCCACCAGCAAGTCAGAGATGCCAGGAAAGCAAGAGGTTCCTAGGAAGCAACAGTGATGACATTAGCTTAAATGTCCAATAAATGGAAGACCTGTAAAGATCACATACAGAGTTTAGGCAAAGCCCCTGTTTGGGAGATGGGGCCACCCATTCGTCTCCAGATTGTTAACCCAGAATGGCTTCTGCCATAAGGAAATACAGGACAAAGTGTAGAGTGGAGACTGAAGGAAATGCCATCCAGACACCACCCCACCTGGGGATCCATCCCATATACAGACACCAAATGCAGACACTATTGAGGATGCCAAGAAGTGCTTGCTGGCAGGAGGCTGATATAGCTGTCTCCTGAGAGGCTCTGCCAGTGCCTGAGAAAACAGAGGTAGATGCTCACAGCCAGCTTTTGGACTGAGAACACAGTCCCCAATGGAGGAGTTAGAGAAATGACTGAAGGAGCTAAAGGGGTCTGCAACCTCATAGGAAGAACAACAATATCAATCAACCAAACTGTCCCAGATCTCCCAGGGACTAAACCACCAACCAAAGTGTACACATGCAGGGACCCATGCCTCCAGTTGCATATGTAGCAGAGGATGGCATAGTCTGGCATCAATAGAAGGAAAAGCCCTTGGTCCTGTGGAGGCTCCATTCCCTAGTGTAGGGAAATGCCAGGGCAGTGAGGTGGGAGTGGGTAGTGGGGGAAGGGGAACACCATCATAGAAGCATGGGGAGGGGTTATGGGATAGGGGATTCCAGAGGGCAAACCAGGAAGGGGGATCACATTTGAAATGCAAATACATACAATATAGGATAAAACAAAACAAACAAACAAACAAAAAGACCATGACTAAAAGCCAGTGGAGGAAGATATTTTTTCCCTTAAACCTGCACATCTCAGTTGATTCTCAAAGAAAGTCAGTGCAAACACTTGAAAGGAGGAAGTAACTGAATTAGAAGCCATGAAAGAGTGCTGCTTACTGGCTATTTCCTGAAGGTCTGTGTAATCTTCTTTCTCATACTGTCTAGGGTCACCAGCTAGGGGCTGAATCCACCCCAATGTGTTGGGCCTACACCTATTAATCATTTTAAGAAAATAAGCTAAAGACTTGTCTAAGTATTACAGAGTCATTTTCTATGTTAATAATCTTATTTCTGAGAACTAATATGGGTAAAGCTCACAGGAAATTAACACTGATCTGTTGACATGTTTATGAATTGGAATTCACAGAGCTGTCATCTTGTTTCATCTGTGATAAAATAAAAACAAGTTATCATCAATATGCAGGGTGCCAGACATCAGATGTTAATTCTCAGACACCTGAGCTTTTCTTTGTATATGACCCTGAAAAAGATATTTTGTCCCAAAATTCTAGAGGCTATTATACGGTCTCATCAATAGAATGTTTTCTCAGTGAGTCTATGTGCCTACTATATAAAATTTATGTCCATTAACTTTCAGAATCATGGTAGTTTTATCTTTGAGAATGTCCTTCATAGCTCCTTTCCTAAAACAGATGACAAAGAAGGTCATGTCCATATTCCTAGTATATGTTTTCATGTGCAAGTGGGAAACATATACTGGCCATGTGAGCATAACAACATTGTGTGTGTAGTTAGAAGAAATCAAGATGGACTCTTTTCCTTGAGTCTAGCCTTTGGTATCATGGGTATTCTAAGTTAAGGTCTCAGATGTCCTCGAACAAACAGGCGATATTCAGTGGGTCATTTTCGAATTCCTCTGACAGTGAATTATTTTATATCTCACTAAATTGTGCAGTGTTTGCTGTAAGTTGGAAAATGTTCAAATAACACATTAAATCTTGGCCATCTTAAATTTCTTATCAATTATTTTAAGTGAGAAAACTGAAAAAGATATTTCATGAGTCTCTTTATTCTTATTACCTTAGTAATTCAATTTATATTATCTTCAGACAATTCAGTTTATATTTTCTTCAGACAATTCAATTTATATTTTCTTCAGACAAATATGGCTTTTGTTTATCTTGACATTCCTAATATTGACTATATTAAAGAACACAAAACAGATCCTTTAAAATATCGTTGTTTGATCAAATAATTTGCAAATAAAACATTGGATATCATTTACTTTTCCAATTAATCAATTAGGTATATGATTTCCTAATTTTAGTAAATAATAATAAATGTGAATAAAAGAATAAATAAGAAAGGAAATAACAAACCTATGCATAATTTTCTTGTCTGATGATCAGCATTATATATTTAAATTGTCTCCTGAACAGAAAGCTGGTGCACACCCATAGTGCATTAATTTGAATAAAAAATATATTAAAAGTTCCAAGCGGACTAAAAATTCAGTTTTTTTCTTTTTATGATACAAATTATGTTTAAAAAAAAGGTATTTGGAATTAGATAATAGAAAGTATGTTTCAGTGGTCACAACTAAAATCACAGCCTGAGTAGAAAAATAAAATGCAGAGGGTTTTCACTGAAGTGTGTGTTTATGTTTCTCTGAATGTGTGTTTGCAAATTACATTTCATTTGAATTTTCTACTGAGTTTTCATCATTTAACTTAGGCAATTTCTATTGTCTTTCTCTTTGGAAGATTCTCTTTGTATTAGAAATAAATAATCGCAAAGTCAATCAGATGACAATCTGATCTTCATCATTTGATGCTTAGTGATGGCACAAAATTTCTCACCCAGTCAATGAGAGCCAGCAGTGGATCAAGACCAAGCATCAGGAGAGTCGTAGTCTCATTTTAGCTGGCAAAACGAAAATATATATTGGGACCCCTGGGATAGGAAGAGAGAATGAAATTGCTTTGAGCCACTGTGGTGGTTGATAGATGGATGGCACAGTGACTGGAAAATATAACTTTGTTTGTCCATCAGCCCAAAGCTAGCTAAATCCATTGCATATATCAAAATGGATAAAAAGTTATGATTTTCAAATTATTAGAGATAAATTTCTAAAGAATGGCACACTAAATGATATCATAAATGTGAAACCTATCAACAAAATGAATGCTTATACACTTAGTTGTTTAAAGTAAAGTATCATGATAAGTAAAGATCTTTAAAAATGAAAAGCCAAAGGAGGAAAAAACATGAGAATAAAAGAAGAAATTAGGAAAATACTTACCATCACATTTAATTGATATTTTCTAAGGAGTATGCTCATTAATTAATTCATTTCTTTTCCATATAACACTAAATCAGGCAGAATCATCAGCCTTCTGGGAATAATAGAGCAACAATGGTAACATTCAGATATAATATATACACATACAAAAAAACGAGGTACCAGACACCAACTTATAAAGGATTTGGTACTGGCTGGTTTTGTGTCAGCTTGACTCAGGTTGGAGTTATCAGAGAGAAAGGAGCTACAGGTGAGGAAATGCCTCCATGAGATCCAGCTGAAGGGAATTTTCTCAATTAGTGATCAAGCAGGGAGGACCCCTTGTGGATGATACCATCTCTGTCCTGGCAGTCTTGGATTCTATAAGAAAGCAAGCTGAGCAAGCCAGGGGAAGCAAGCCAGTAAACAACACCCCTTTATAGTCTCTGTATCAGCTCCTGCTTCCTGATCTGCTTGAGTACCAGTCCTGACTTCCTTTGGTGATGAACAGCAGTGTGAAAGTGTAAGCTAAATAAACCCTTTCCTCCTCAACTTGTTTCTTGGTCATGATATTTGTGCAGGATTAGAAACCCTGACTAAGACACATGTATAGGGTAAATACTTTGGTATATTTATTTGTTTTGAGAATTTCATAGATGAGCGTGCTATGTTGTATGAGTACAAAAATATATGCATATAGGTAACTTTATGAAATCACAATGTATATTAATGTCAGTAGTCTATATTTGGATTGCTAGCTTTATGAGGCTGAGGTGGGGTCATTGTTTACATTACTGTCCATGACCATGGTAGGAGAAATATCTTAAAGCTAAAGAAATGAAAACAGATACTCGCTGCCTGCCGGGACACAAAATGATCACTAGGTACTGTATCACCCTGAACTTTAGATTTCTGGGGGTGCAAACCGCCAGGGGTCTGCCTGCACTCAGGAACTGAGCACATAGGCGGCTTTTGTCTGCCAGCCCACCGGGCTAGGGCCCGTGTCATGCCCAGGGAGCTGTTGAAGGAGAGAAGCCCTGCGGCACTCAGGAACTGAGCACGTAGGTGGTTCATCTGCAAGCCAGTCCATCACAGGACCTGTGTCCTATGTGAGAATCAACAGAGGGAGTCACCCCCACCACAACTTCTTCCCTCCATAATAGAGCAGACAGAGAATACCTGGTTGACCTTGACAACCTAAGTATAACATTGCTTGAGGCAAGACTGAGAAGGGCTCCAAAGGCACAAAAGAGGAAGCCAGCATATCAGTAATCTGTGCCAGAGGAAACCCAGTCATCCAGTGTTGCAGAAATAACCTTAAGGATCCACAGTAGGTTGAAGCACTAGCCAGTGACAATAAGACCATCTAACTCCTGGGAGAACCAGATGGCTAAAGGCAAACATAGGAATGTTACTAACAGAAACCAAGGCATTATGGCAGCATCTTAACCCAATTCTCCAACATTAGCAAGTCCTAGATACCCCAACACACCAGAAAAACAAGATTTGGATTTAAAATCACTGGTCATGATGCTGGTACAGGAACACATGAAGGACATACTTAAAGAAATTCAGGAGAAAATGGATCAAAAATTAGAAGCCCTTACAAGGGAAACACAAAAATCATTGAAATTCAGGAGAATACAAAAGCCAATAAGGAGGAAACACAAAAATCACTTAAAGAAATACAGGAGAACCTTGATCAACAGGCAGAAGTCATGAAAGAGGAAACACAAAAGTCACTTAAAGAATTAGAGGAAAACACAAACAAACAAATGACAGAACTGAGCAAAAATTTCCAGGATCTAAAAACAGAAGTAGAAACAACTAAGAAAGCACAAAGGGAGACAACTTTGGAGATAGAAAACCTTGGGAAGAAATCAGGGACCATAGACGCAAATATCAACAATAGAATATAAGAGATAGAAGAAAGAATATCAGATGCCGAAGATACCATAGAAACCATGGACTCAACAGTTAAAGAAAATGCAAAATGCAAAAAGCTTGTAACCCAAAATATCCAGGAAATCCAGGACACAATGAGAAAGCCAAATCAGTCTGGCGGTTCCTCAGAAAACTGGGCATGTCACTTCCTGAGGACCCTGTTATACCACTACTGGGCATATATCCAGAGGATTCTTCAGCATGCAATAAGGACACATGCTCCACTATGTTCATAGCAGCCATATCTGTAGTAGCCAGAAGCTGGAAAGAACATAGGTGTCCTTCAACGGAGGAATGGATTCAAAAAATGTGGTATATTTACACAATGGATACATATTCAGCCATTAGAAACAATGAATTCATAAAATTCTTAGACAAATGGATGGAGCTGGAGAACAACATACTAAGTGAGGTAACCCAGTCTCAAAAGATCAATCATGGTATGCACTCACTGATAAGTGGATATTAGCCTAGAAACTTTGAATACCCAGGACATAATCCACAAATTAAATGATGTCCAAAAAGAATGGAGGAGTGGCCTCTGGTTCTGGAAAGACTCAGTGCAAGAGGATAGGGGAATTCCAGAACAGGGAAATGGGAAGGGGTGGATGGAAGGACAGGGGGACAGAAAGAGGGCTAATGGGACTTGTGGGGAGTGGGGACCCAGAAAAGGGGAAATCATTTGAAATGTAAATTAAAAATATATAAATAAAAAATAATTAGGCCAGAAGCTCTGAATACTGAAGATACAATTAGCATATCAAATGATTCCCATGAAGAAGGAAGAAGAGGGCCCTGATTCTGGAAAGGCTTGATCCAGCATTGTAGGGGATTACCAGGACAGAGAAAAAGGAAGGGGAATGATAGGAGAATGGATGGAGAGAAGGGGACTTATGGGACATATTGGGGGGGGGGGGACTGGGAAAGGGGAAAGCATTTGGAATGTAAACAAAGAATAGAGAAAATAAAAAATGTATATACAAAAAAAGAAATGTAAATAAATAAAATATTAAGTTTAAAAAAAAAAGAAAACACATAATCACAAAAATCATGGTCTTACTGGTTCACATACTCCTGAGTTCCTTAAAATAATAAAGTGAAAGCTACACTATATCTACAGAGGAACTGGGACAGACCCATGTTGGTCCTTTACATTTTTGCTTTGGTTTCTATGATTTCACATGAACCTTGTTCAGTTGATTTAGAGAGTCATGTCTGCTGGTATTCTCTATCCCCTCTAGCTTACACATTTTCCTACTGGATTCTGTGATCTCTGAGGGGGAAGAATTCGATGAAGTCATTCAACTCAGAGTTGTATATTTCAAGGGTTCTCTCACTTTATCTGACTGTGGATCTCAGAATTCATAACTATCTGCTACAGGAAGAAGGTTCTCTGTTGATGGTTGATTAAGGCACTGATCTCTACATATAGCAGAATAACATTAGGAAACATTTTATTGTTTTTTATTAAACAAGTACACTGTATCAGAGACCACTGCTATTTAATATAATGTGTGTCATTGGTGTACTTGTTTTATTTTGTCTGTTGTTTAATTAGGATTGTTTGCATAAGCCAGGATCCACAGGCAAATTAATAGTGGCTACACCACTGAAGAAAGTAATTACTACCCCTCAAGCAATTACTGTTAATAGCACCATAGTCGGGGTAGCACTGTAAGATAACTTGGTAAAGCCAATTTATCGAAGAAAGAATTTATTTGGTGCCCAAGATTTCACAGAGTTGGAATCTCTGGCCTTCCTAGAGGGTAAGATGTCTGCAGAAAGTCCACCATCACATTGGGTAGTAGCTAAATCTCACATGGGGTTTGAGACACAATTATGAGGCTGAAGAACCTATCTGGAAATGGAGTATATTTTTAAAAGTTCAAAGGTCACTGCCAGGAACACACCTCCTCCATCAAAGATTCATCACTTTTTGTAAGACTTCATCTCAAAATCCTTCCCAAACACGTTATGAACCCATAGGGCTCTCTTACTCAGAATACCTCATGTCCCATGAGCCATTCTGCATTCATGCTTGAATGTTGACTATTTCCATCTTCAGCAGGTAGCATAGGCAGTTGTGCTTCTGTGAGTTTATGACCACAACTGCTATGCCATTCCCAGAAGACAGTATTTCCTATAATTCCTCTCCATCATTCCTCTTACACAATGTTAAACTGAGCTTGTTAGGGAAGTTAATTAAAGCCATAAAACAAATATGCACAAAAGCATGATATAGTTATGGAGAAAGCATAAGATATAATTTCTTTAATTTTCTTATTATCATGTAATATATGAAAGGTTAGCTGTAATAGTCTGGAAGTATAGCAGAGCATTAAAAAGTGCTTTACAAAAATAATTAATTGATTAAAAAGCATACAAATTGAAGTAGCATTTCAGAAAATGTTGGATTGTTACATATCCAATAGTAAAAATGAAAGGAGTCATTTTGTGAATTATGCAATATTCAGTCAACATCATGGGAAATGAATGCTCTTAATAAAATAATGAAGTGTCATTGTTTTGTCTCAATAAGTTAACAAAAGAAATGGAAGCTTTCCTTCCAGGTGTTATGACTAAAGGTTTATTTTCTAGGTGTAGTTAATTCATGCAGAATTATTGTTTCAGGCTTTATCCATTTACCTGTGGATTTTATAACTTTGTTCTTATCAGGCTAATAATATTTTATTATGCAAATATAAGATATTCCCAGTATGCATTCATTTATTACATCATATGCTAACTCTGTTTCCTGACTATTGTGAATAGAGCTATGATGGCTGTGGATAAGAAATTGTCTCTATAAGAACACATAGATTCTTCTAGATTATGCCTAATAGTATAGTTATATGTTATAATAGGTCTATTTCTAGTTTATTAAGGAACCCCCATACCAGTTTTATCAACCTGTTGCTAGTGATTGTAGAGTAACATTACCCTTTCACAAGTACCACATATCAGATATCCTACTATCATAAAATTCAATAAATTAATAACAATAAAATGTAACAGTAATGAAAGAACAGCAAACATTTTAGTAGTTAGGGATCATCATGACATGAGAAACTTTATTAAACGGTTGCAGAAATAAAAAGGTTGGGAACCACTGTTTGATATTGTTTTCTACAGTGTCTATAATAATTTGTACTCCAATCAGCAAAAAGGGTGTTTCTCTTTTCCCATATCCCATATTTACTTCGCAGTATTCCCTAAATTGAACACCTAATGCTAGGGGTTTGGGAGATAGGATCATACATGTTTAAAATCTCAGCACCATAGATGTTCAGAAAGGAGAAACTAGGAGTTGGAGGCCAGCCAGCCTAGATTATACAGGGGATAAAAGGAAAATGTTGTGGTATGCTACAACCTAAGTTTTATAGACTTTTCAACAGGCAAAATAAAACACAGCAATCAAGAAAGAGAAAAATAAATAGGAAAATAAATTCTCTAATGTTTGAATATCTCTAAGGTCATATAAAAATCAGCAAGTATAGAAATGTGATACATTTGTGAGTGAGATAATGGTATAATTTGTATTTGTCAAAATTACGGAATCCTTTTGAAATAAGCATAAATAAATATTATATTTCTGAACAACGATGAACATTTACTTTAAAATCAGTAGAAGGGTAGTTCATATTTCAAAACTTCTATTCTACCTCTGTGGTTGCTTTTTAAATAGGCATTCTATTCACTGAACAAAAGAAAAGGAAGAATAGACAAAGTTTGACAATTTAAGAACCTTTTATACCCTTTGGCTCTCTCTTCTGGCTACACTTAGGCGTGTATCTATCTCTTCTAATACTGGGATTTATTTCTCAGATAATATGCTGAGGTGATCTCCAAGCAATAAGGCAGAAAGAGAGAGAGAGAAACAGAAAGGGAGATGGAAAAGGGAGAGTAAATAGGGAAAGAGGGAGAGGGAGAGGGAGAAGGAGAGAACAGGATTTATTTTCTTCTTTTTAACAATCCAGTTATCCCATTATTATCTTCTTTCCATTCTGTCCTCCAACAGTTCCTCATCCCACTCCTCCTCCCGAATCTCTGAGAGGATGTTGTCACCCGGACATCCCCCACATCCGCACACCCTGACAACCTCCCCACTGGGGGTGTCTCAAATCTCTCAGGGGTTAAGGACATCTTCTTTCACCTTATCTGCCTGGCCAGACCAGGCAGCCATCTGCTGTCTATGTGTCAGGGACCTTGGACCAGCTCCTTTATGTTGCCTGGTTGGAGGATCAAGGTCTGAGAGGCAAGGTTAGTTGAGACTGCTGTTGTTCCTATGGGGTCATCGTCCTCATCACCTTCTTCAAGCCTTTCTCCAGTTCAACCATAGGGTCCCCTACTTCAGTCCACTGGTTGGGTATAAGTATATGCCTCTGTCTTCTCAGTCAGCTGCTTGTTGGGCCTCTTGAAGTGTAGCCATGCTAGGATACTGTTTGTAGGCACATATACATAATAGTGTGAGGCCTTGGAGTCTCCCCTTGAGATGGGTCCTAATTTGGGTTGGTCATTGGACCTGCTTTCCTTCAGTCTCTTCTCCTGTTTTGTCCCTGCAGTTCTTTTATATCCTGGCTATTCTATTCTTTTTTCACTAATATGAATTTATGATCGAGTGAATACCATGCATGTAATTTTAGGTCTGAGTTACCTCACTCAGGAGGACATTTTCCAGTTCCATACATTTTGCCTGCAAAATTTGTGATGTCACAGTATCAATAAACTAGTCCAAAGAGTGCATGCACATGGAGGGACCCACGGCTCCAGCTGCATATGTAGCAGAAGATGGCCTTGTTGGGCATCAAAGGGAGGAGAGGCCCTTGATCCTGAGAAGACTCCATGCCCTAGTATAAGGGAATGCCAGGACATGGAAGCTGGAATGGGTAGGTTGGTAAGCGGGGGGGGGGGGGGGATGGGATAGAGTGTTTTCTGGAGTAGGGGGACCCGGAAAGGGGATAACATTTGAAATATAAACAAAGAAAATATCTTTGGTCTGTGCTGTCACCTGAGTCTTTGGCCTTAGCCATTCTGATTGGTCTAAGCTTAGGGTCATTTTGTACCAAAGAATTTTAGCACCTGAGCCCTTGGTGTTCTGTTCAGGAAATTTACCTTTATGGCAATGTGTTCGATGTTATTTCCAATTTCTCTTCTATTAGATTCAGTGTATGTGGTTTTATGTTGAATTACTTTATCCACTTGGATTTGAAATTTTACAGGGTGATAAATATGGATCGATTTGGATTCTTCCACAAGCAGACTTCCCATTGAACCAGCATCATCGGTTGAAGATGCTTTCTGCTCCCCCCCCCCCATTGCATGCTTTTGGGTCTTTGTTTCTATTCCATTGACCTACAGATTCAATGCAATTTCCATCGAAATTACATCTTCACAGAGGTGGAAACAGCATTTCTCAACTTCATATGGAAAAAAACCTAAAAAATAATAGAGAAAGAAATTCTGAGCAATAAAGGAACTTCTGGATCAATCACCATCCTTGACCTCAAGCTATACTACAGAGCAATAATGTTATAACTGCATGGTATTGTTATAGATATAGGTTGATCAATAGAATCTTGTTATCACAAAATATACAATCCTCTTAAGAAGGTCTAGACCTTTTTTTGACATGTCTAGAATTGTCTCTACCACACAATTACAGCACAATTTTAAAAGAAGGTGCTGTGAAAGAGCTTGGTGGGAATGTTTTGGTTTCATTATCTGAATATCACTGTAACACATATAGCAATATATTCCACTAGTATATTAATAGAACAGTCCTAAAGTGTAGGAAAGAATCTGACCCTCTGAAACCTTCAAAATTCTATGAACAGCAGGCTCAGAAGCAAACAGAATACGTGCAAAGATATGCTACGTTACTTAAATAGACTGACTTGATTTGGAAGAATCAAATTCCTACTATATGGAGCAGCCCCCAAACTTTAGCAGGTATGATGATCAAATTGAAATTAAACTAAATTAAGAGCATTTGCTGTTCTGACAAAGGCCCTGGGTTCAGTATCCAGCACCTGGATAAAAAGCACCTAAACAGTCATTTTTAACTCCAGTTCAAGGGGTTCTAACACTTTCATCTGGACTCTGCAGGCAACAGTCACAGTTTTGTTGTACATATTTACATATAGGCAAATACTCATACACATGAAATTAAAATAAAAATAGGGTTTTTTTCATAATTTATACAGCAGGACCTCAAAATACTATTACCTATAACACCTGCTCATATCTGACTTTTCTTATTTGTTTAGGAAGGGTTTAAGAAGCTGGGATATTTGATTTTCCTACCATTATTTCTTTAATGAAAAATGTACTGGGAAGGTGTGATCAATTTCTCTTATTTCACTGATCTTATCAAAAAGAGTTTATCTGAGAAATTTTGCTTAATCCTATAACCACCGAGGCACATGCTCACCCATGAGTAAGATGGCGAGACACTAGATTTTAGTGCTTTAGTAATGATGGGTAAATCATGGCTGAAAGACCCATGGGAAATCTTGGAGTAAGTGAATACATTTTCACATAGAAATGATGCACATCCTTCTGAGACAGATAAAGGTAATAATATCCAGTTCTTAAATTTGTCCTCACTACAGTAGATTCTGGTACCCAGACACTTCTCAAATTGCCAGTATGCAAACTTGGAAATAAAATGTCCATAAAGAACTAAGCCAGATGTTATAGGGTTTCACTGAGTCTGAACAGAAAATCAGATAGCCTGCATGGATCCAACCTTGGCCCTCTGCATATACATAATATTTGTATGTTGTATATCTTGTTATTTTTGTGCGACTACTAGCAGATGGAGAGGAGCTGTTTCTGATGCTTTGGGGACCCTTGTCCTCCCACTGGCATGCCATATCTTAGATTAATATAAAGTGATGTGACATATCTTATTACTTTATAAAGCTGCATATTTATTTTGATTTCTGACTCTGTGCCTGTGCCTTCAATACTTTCACAACGATTTTCTGCTACTCAGTAAGGAACGCCTGCTATTTGGCACACATGGAACCAACACAGGCCCTGCTGATGGGCTTCTTTCATAAAGACTTTGAGTCTCACAGCACAAACCCCTCTCAGTCGGCCTGGGCACATGCCACAGGTGGACTTAGATGCTTTTCCAAATTTCTTGGTGTAAAGGTAAACAATCCTGATGCCAGGGGTTCCAGACAGCCTAGTTTTGTTAGAGGCTGTATTGTTGGAAAGCCCATGATGGTATGTCAATTGGCTCATATCCCTGGAGCCCTGCTTGCTTCTGTAGGGAAAGGGGGAAGGCATGGTTGGGAGCATGGGAGAGAACTGAGCTGGCAAGGAGGGACTTGAAGGAAAACATGAAGGGGAAACTGTGGTCAGGATGTAATATATGAGTGAATAAATTAGAAAAATATGAAATACGTTGGAAACACAGTAATACATAATCATAGGTTCCCTGACCTTTGAGGATTACAAGATAATTTGTTATAAACTTGTTTCCTTACAGAAACTTTGTAATTTTATGAGGCCCCACTTGTCAATTCTTGGTCTTAAGCTATTGGTGTTCTGTTCAGGAACTTTTCCCCTGTGCCCATATTATCAAGGGTCTTCCCCAGTTTCTTTTCTATTAGTTTCAGTGTGTCAGGTTTTATGTGGAGGTCCTTGATCCACTTGGAGTTGAGCTTCGTACAAGGAGATAAGAATGGATCAATTCACATTCTTCTGCATGCTGACCTCCTGTTGAACCAGCACCATTTGTTGAAAAGGCTATCTTTTTTTCACTGGATGTTTTCAGCTCCTTTGTCAAATATCAAGTGACCATAGGTGTGTGGTTGATTTCTGGGTCTTCAATCCAATTTCTTTGATCCACGTGCCTGACATTGTAACAATACCATGCAGTTCTTACCACTATTGCTCTGTAGTAATGTTTGAGGTCTGGGATACTGATTCCCCCAGAAGTTCTTTTACTGTTGAAAATAGTTTTACCTATCCTGGGTTTTTTGTTATTCCAGATGAATTTGAGAATTGCTCTTTCTAACTCTATGAAGAACTGAGTTGGGATTTTGATGGGGATTGCGTTGAATCTGTAGATTGCTTTTGGCAAGAAGGCCATTTTAACTATATTCATCCTACCAATCCACGAGCATGGAAGTTTTTTCCATTTTCTGAGGTCTTCTTTGATTTTCTTCTTCAGAGTTCTGAAGTTCTTGTTGTATAGGTCTTTCATGTGTTTGGTTAGATTTACACCAAGATACTTATGCTGTTTGTGGATACTGTGAAGGGTGTCATTTCCCTAATTTCTTACTCAGTCTGCTTATCCTTTGATTATAGAAAGGCTACTGATTTGTTTTAGTTGATTTTGTAACCAGCCACATTGCTGAAGTTGTTTATTATCTGTAGGAGTTCTCTGGTAGAGGTTTTTTTTTTTTTTTGGTCACTTAAGTATACTATCTTATCATCTGCAAATAGTGATAGATTGACTTCTTCCTTTCCAATTTGTATCCCTTTGACCTCCTTATGTTGTCTAATTGCTCTAGCTAGGACTTCAAGAACTATATTGAAAAGATATGGAGAAAGGGGTCAGCTTTGTCTAGTCCCTGATTTTAGTGGGATTGCTTCAAGTTTCTCTCCATTTAGTTTGATGTTCGCTACCAGTTTGCTGTATATTGCTTTTACTATGTTTAGATATGAGCCTTGAATTCCTGTCCTTTCCAAGAATTTTAGCATGAAAGTATGCTGAATTAAGGACATTGTCAAAAGGGCAAAACATCAACCAACAGAATGGGAAGGGATCTTCACTAACCCTAAATCCGACAGAGGGATAATATCTGATATATACAAAGAACTCAAGAAGTTAGAACTCAGAGAACCAAATAACCCTACTAAAAAGTGGGGTACAGAGCCTAACAAAGAATTTTACCATGAAGAACTTCGAATGGCTGAGAAGCACCTTAAGAAATGTTCAATATCATTAGTCATTAAGGTAATGCAAATCAAAACAATCCTGAGATTTCACCTCACACCAGTCAGAAAGGCTAAGGTTAAAAACTCAGGAGACAGCAGGTGTTGACAAGGATATGGAGAAAGAGGAACACTCCTCCACTGCTGGTGCTGGTGGGATTGCAAAATGGTACAGCCACTTTGGCAATCAGTCTGGCGGTTCCTCAGAATTTTGGGCATGACACTTCTAGAGGATCCTGCTATACCACTCCTGGGCATATACCCAGAGGATTTCCCGGCATGCAATAAGGACACATGCTCCATTGTGTTCATATCAGCACTATTTGTAATAGCCAGAAGCTGGAAAGAACCCAGGTGTCCCTCAACAGAGGAATAGATACAAAAAATGTGGTATATTTACACAATGGAATACTATTCAGCCATTAGAAACAATGAATTCATGAAATTCTTAGACAAATGGATGGAGCTGGAGAACATCATACTAAGTGAGGCAACCCAGTCTCAAAAGATTAATCATGGTATGCCATCACTGATACATGGATATTAACCTAGAAACTTGGAATACCCAAGACATAATCCACATATTAAATGATGTCCAAGAAGAATGGAGGAGTGGCCTCTGGTTCTGGAAAGACTCAGTGCAGCAGTATAAGGGAATAAGAGAACAGGGAAGTGGGAATGGGTGGATGGGGGAATAGGGATAGGGAAGAGGGCTTATGGGACTTTCCGGGAGTAGGGAGCTAGAAAGGAGGAAATAATTTGAAATGTAAATAAAAATATATTGAACAGATAAATAAATAAATAAATAAATAAATAAACTTGTTTCCATTTCATCCAACAAAAATAGTACAGTTTTCCAAACCTTTTAATTTCTTAAATAAGATATAGCTTCATTCTGATGGCTAAAAAAATTGTAGTCATAATATAAATCATAGCTTGATATTCTTTGCACTTATGCATGCATAATAATCTCTGAAATATCAAATAAAAGAAGATCCATTGACTTGCTATTTCATTCTTCAAGGAAAATAAAATTCTCAAGAAAAAATTCAAAATGGTAATTTTTTGTTACCTTAATGAAAACCAAAAGAGAAATAACAACAACAAGCTAAAGAAAAAAACACATTCTGAATTCTCCCCCAAGTTTCATATAAAAAACAGTAATAAAAAGGAGAAGAAAAAAAGGAAATGTGTCATTACTAATTTTGTTCAAGAACTCTTACATTCCATTTCTTTCACAGTTCAAACAGTACATCTCAAAGCATGAAACTTTTCTTTCCAATCTTTTCATTTGTTGATAAAAGAAAAAAACGAAAGAATTCCACTTATATAACTTATAAAAATATTTAGGAAGTAGGAACAACCCTTTGAATTCCTTTAACATTTGACCCCAGAACAAGAGTTACCTTAGTAACATATTGCAAGTTAAGCAATGACCCCAGAATGTGCTGCATGCCACATCCCGCACAGGCCTTACTTTTGTTCACTTCTATAGAACACATAAGTGCTATTGTTTTTTTTTGGGGGGGGGGGAGAAAAAAAGAGAACATCAAATAGGAAACAATTGTGTTGAAAGGAGATAGAACACAATTATCTGTGTTTCTTCCCTCAAATAGTAAAGGTCTATTATCCCAAATATTGTAGTATTTTTCTTCATTCTTCTACTGCTTTTACTTCCCTATCATACATATAGAATTTTTTATTTGTGACAATTTTACCTTGTTATTTATAAGACATGTATCACTGAAAAATAGATTTTCTGTTTAAAATCTATTATGTTACCAAATATTAGTATTTTTTTACTCCCTATACAGGTTAATTCCACCCTAGAAAAATTTAATAGGAAGAACATATGTTACTGATGCCTGTAAAATACTCATACACATTTAAAACTTAAAAAATAGGGTTTTGTATTCATTTTTAGCAAAACCTCTTATTCTTAACTTTATCAGTCAAAGCGTTTCCTTGGAAATATCCTTAGGTTTCTTTTTTTCCTCAAAATTACACTTTATTTTCTGTGTTACTTTTATGTATATCTTTCTCCCCTATGACTTCCAAAACAGAAATATCCCTTCTTACATAAAAATAACGCACTGTTCTGGAAGATTCTGCTATACTACTCCTGGGCATATACCCAGAGGATTCCCCAGCATGTAATAAGGATACATGCTCCACTATGTTCATAGTAGCCCTATTTATAATTGCCAGAAACTAGAAAGAACCTAGGTAGCCCTCAACAGAAGAATGGATGCAAAAAATGTGGTATATATACACAATGGAGTACTATTCAGCCAGTAGAAACAATGAATTCATGAAATTCTTAGGCAAATGGATGGAGCTGGAGAACATCATACTAAGTGAGGTAACCCAGTCTCAAAAGATCAATCATGGTATTCACTCACTAATAAGTGGATATTAGCCTAGAAAACTGGAATACCCAAAGCATAATCCACACATCAAATGATGTCCAAGAAGAATGGAGGAGTGATCCCTTATTCTGGAAAGACTCAGAGTAGCAGTATAAGGCAAAACCAGAACAGGGAAATGGGAAGGGATGGGTGGGAGAACAGGGGGAGGGAAGGGGGCTTATGGGACTTTTGGGGAGTGAGGGGCCAGAAAAGGGCATATCATTTGAAATGTAATTAAAAAATATATCGAATAAAAAATAAACTAAAAAAAAGAGAATGTGACACTATGAGCATTCTCATCATAGTTAAGTGTTCTATCATGTTTTATTTCATCTTTAGGATGCATTTCACTTTTCACCACACTTTCCAATCGTTCCCTCTAATTCCTAACTGTACATTATATAGATAGACTGTATTGGCATTCTCCACAGTGTATTCAGTTCTGTTGTTTTCTGTTTCTGATACCAAGTCTGCTTTCTTACATTCTGTAGACAGCAACATTTCAAGGAAAATTTTGAGCCTAACAAGACGTAGATATTCATTGTTGTCTTCAAAATGCTGTTTTGTACACACTGGCACTTTGGGAGTAGAAATAAGTACAGATTCATATTTTCTAAGAGATTATGCAAATTTTCATTAGTTCCTCAAAAAAAGATAGTTAAATCTTTTGTAAGTCATGCAGAAAATCATTTGTTTCAATATTAAATCTTGGTAACCTTTATAGTGAAAGGTAACCAGTTTCCTTTACTGTGAAGACTTTCCATTGATCCAAAGGAGGCAGATGGGTAGAAAAATTCCAGAGATGAGTCACTCTGCTATGATTAGATGGTTTGGGGGATTACAACTTTCCTAGGAATTAATTATTTCAGTTCATTTTATATTTTTTATATTTGCCTGAGCAGGAGACATAAACAATGTGTTATATGATATCATTGTGTAAATATTTTGCCAGGAGTTCATTTTGCCCTCTACTGTGTAACTTGTGGAGATATCACACTCTGTAGCTCTCTGTCTTTCATAGAAAAGAATCTATTTTGTCTACATTTTGTGACTGGACAGTGATATTAATGGGAGAATATTTTATGGATATACTGGAGAGAAAAATAGATGTAAATAATTTTGTCCAAAGAAAAACAGTTTTTATACTTCAATTTGTATCTGATACCATTCTCTTAAAAGGTAAATTTCACTCTTGTCAGACTGTTGAAGAACTCACTTTATCAGAACCTAAAGAGAAACTCTAATGCCAAACTTATGATTATCACACAAGTGAAATAAACATTTGATATATTTCTTATTGTAATAATTAGTGTAGATTAAAATTTTCACGTTAAGAATGCATTTCTTTTCAGCAATGAATACATGTTATAAGACTGTGAATGGGATCTTTCATCTGCCTCCAAAGTTGCAGCAAGCCTGAATGTGACTCGCTGATACCTGAGTTGCCTCATATCAAGAATAAAACGTTCAAATGCTATCTCTAGACTTTGTCACATCTGTCTCTCTCCCTTCACTCACTTATATGCAGCTAATTGAAATAGTTTGCCCTTATCTCTACTTCTAATTATAATACTTCCATCTTTATAACTATTCCTTTTAAATTTAATACAATATTTCAGGACTTACTATCTAGGTTTGCTCTGTACATTAATAAAGCAAATTTCTCAATTAATTATTCTCTATATTGAGCCTTTGGTTGCAACTTAGAGAAATAGATCAGTAGATTCCTTAATTTATGTTCATATAAACAATCAATCAGTTTATATTTATATAAACAAGAATAGAGGGCAAGAATACATATTGTGTTCTTTTGAGATAATTCAGAAAGCACTGTGTATGTGCTGATTTCTGTGACTTCATTGCTTATTTCCCTGTATCATCATTCCCATCACTTACTCTGTTTTACTTTTATTTCTTCTTCATAAATAAGTAATTTGACACTAATTTTCAATAGTTAGTTTTGACAAAATATACAGTATCAGCTCACATGATCATTACTTGGACAAGCGTACATTTTAGAAAATGTAACCACATTTATTTATGAGGAAAAATTCTACTACATCTACTCTTTTAAGTATTTAAAATTCTCATTTAAATGACAAGTACCATTTCGTCTTACCCTTATACAAATTCAGTAGGGGTTAGAGCATGAAAGTAATTATACTTCAAGAATGATGCAACCCGTATAGATAATAGAGCCCATAGAAAAATATATAATAGCACATGTGAATAAGATTTATGAAAATACTAAAGGCTTGTTTTTATCATTACATATAATGACTTCAGTGTTCATTGTTTTATAGTAGAAATGTGCCACTTACTCTATGTGAATATTTAGATGCTGGTATCTTTAACTACAATTTTTTTAAAATAAAACTCTTGTTCCACATATGTTAAAATAGATCTTTGGAGATACAAATATTTTAATCATTTTGCATAATAAACATGACAAGCTTATTATAAGAAAATATTACAAACATCGAAAAGTACAGAAAAGGATTTTTGAAAACAGAATAAATCCAAAGCAGTTCCAGATATGAGACAAATGCTGGGGTTATTTCATGTAGGAATTAAATTTTTGTGGGACAGTATATTAAGAACTTCATCTTATTTCCTAACATTGCTAACGTTTACCATAATTTTTGTTTAAGGATACTTAGATCAATTATAGTTTAGAATCGGAGAATAGAAATCGTAAAGCTCATATGAATCTTGACTGAAACATTTTGCCCATGTATGGAACCTGTAAAAGGCTGTTCGTTGACACTTTTGTTGTTAAACATTGTGTGCATTTATGTGTGTAGTGTGTGTGTGTGTGTGTGTGTGTGTCTGTGTGTCTGTGTGTCTGTGTGTCTGTGAGAATAGAGGACCAAAATACACAGGTGGAATCATACAATAAGCTCATGTTAATCCACACTTTCCGGTTTGTTTGACACAGTCTTCAGTTGTTCAATCCTATTGACTCCAGCATCTTGCTCCTCTGAGAATGGGCAATGCTAGGGCTACTTTCATGAACATCTGAAACTACATTTATCTTATTTCTGTCAATACAAAGTCATGTCCTCATCTGGCATGGCAGATGCTTTACTTACATATCAATTCACCCAAGCAATTGTCTGGACTGTTTTTACTTCCCTTAAGTTACAGCTGATTAGAGTCAATATCTGTCCTCAACATCATGCAGCATGTTTCCAGATTTCACAACGATCTTTACATAAGGACATTTATTAAACTTCTTTAGGGCCACATCTTGCCTCATTTTGATTCATCCAGACACCGTGTCAATTATTTATTACATTTTCAGATTCTGTGTCTTATGTAGTCACTACAATGTGCTTGTAAATGCCAGTATACTCAATGATATTATAAGTTTCACATTAATAATAGAAAATAATTATAAAATTTGAAATATATGAAAATTACAATGTATACCACCATTGCCATATGAATAAAACTTTTCAAAAGAATGGCCTTATATTGTAATTAAAGTGAATTAAAGCTTGTTAAATTTTTGATATGTGATAAGACAGGACTTTATAAAACTTGTCTATAAATGTATATATTATAAATAAATAATATTATGTAAATATTTACAGAAGATGCTACATATGGAAACTAACTAAAACTTGAGAAATAATTTATCTTTAGAGAAAGAAGAAAAATTTATAATAAATTTATTTATTTATAAACATAATATTTAAAACATGATAACAAAAGAAATACAAAAACAAACTTCATTGACAATATCTAAATTATATTTTGTTTATACATCAAGAAGATATTTATTCTTGACATTTTTACTTGATAATTCATGTAATAACATTATCAATTGGACATATGCCTACTACCATTTAGGAAAAGCAAAAGGAAAATTTCATTGGATATAATTGTGCTAGTTGAGATAATAAGGCTTTAGCTCATATCAAATTCAGAGACTGATAGAATGTAGTATATGATTTAAAGAAGCTACATGTCAATGCATGGAAGACTTATGAAATAATTACTTGACTTGGTATTGCACAATGGATGAGTTTTATTAATACTAATAATTTTATGTGCATGTCTTCTTGCATGATATGGATTGTTCCTTTGTTTCTAACTGCATATTTATAAGCATATAATATGAATATAAATTATAAATATAAATGAATATACATATATATGTATACATGATTTACAGCATGAGAAGAAAATAGAGATAGAAACATAAAATTTATCCCTCTTCAAATAGGAAATAATCAGAACAAAATTAAATTCAAATATAAGGAAATTAAGTCTACCAGTTTAATATGGAAAATATATATAACCAATATTAAAACAAGAAAGATTTTTTTTTGTTTGGCCTAATATTTTTTTCGATATATTTTTATTTACATTTCAAATGATTTCCCCGTTTATAGCCCCCCACTCCCCGAAAGTCCCATAAGTCCCCTTATCTCCCCCTGTCCTCCCACCCACCCCTTCCCACTTCCCCGTTCTGGTTTTGCCCTATACTGCTTCACTGAGTCTTTCCAGAACAAGGGGCCACTCCTCCGTTCTTCTTGTACCTCATTTGATGTGTGGATTATGTTTTGGGTATTCCAGGTTTCTAGGTTAATATCCACTTATTAGTGAGTGCATACCATGATTCACCTGTTGAGTCTGGGTTACCTCACTTAGTATGATGTTCTCCAGCTCCATCCATTTGCCTAAGAATTTCATGAATTCATTGTTTCTAATGGCTGAATAGTACTCCATTGTGTAGATATACCACATTTTTTGCATCCAATCTTCTCTTGAGGAATACCTGGGTTCTTTCCAGCTTCTTGCAATTATAAATAGGGCTGCTATGAACAGAGTAGAGCATGTATCCTTATTACATGGTGGGGAATCCTCTGGGTATATGCCCAGGAGTGGTATAGCAGGATCTTCTGGAAGTGAGGTGCCCAGTTTTCTGAGGAACCGCAAGACGGATGTCCAGAGTGGTTGTACCAATTTGCAACCCCACCAGCAGTGGAGGAGTGTTTCTCTTTCTCCACGTGCTTGCCAACATCTGCTGTCTCCTGAATTTTTAATCTTAGCCATTCTGACTGGTGTAAGGGGAAATCTCAGGGTTGTTTTGATTTGCATTTCCCTAATGACTAATGAAGTTGAGCATTTGTTAAGATGCTTCTCTGCCATCCGAAGTTCTTCAGGTGAGAATTTTTTGTTTAACCCCATTTTTTAATAGGGTTGTTTGGTTTTCTGGAGTCTAACTTCTTGAGTTCTTTATATATATTAGATATTAGCCCTCTATCTGAGGTAGGATTGGTGAAGATCTTTTCCCAATTTGTTGGTTGCCAATTTGTCCTTTTGATGGTGTCCTTTGCCTTACAGAAACTTTGTAATTTTGTGAGGTCCCATTTGTCAATTCTTGCTCTTAGAGCATACGCTATTGTTGTTCAGTTCAGAAAATTTCTCCCTGTACTGATGTCCTCAAGGGTCTTCCCCAGTTTCTATTCTATTAGCTTCAGAGTGTCTGGCTTTATGTGTAGGTCCTTGATCCATTTGGATTTGAGCTTAGTACAAGGAGACAAGGATGGATCAATTCGCATTCTTCTGCATGCTGACCTCCAGTTGAACCAGCACCATTTGTTGACAAGGCTATCTTTTTTCCATTGGATGTTTTCAGCCCCTTTGTCGAGGATCAAAGGTGTGTGGGTTCATTTTTGGATCTTCAATCCTGTTCCATTTACCTGCCTGCCTGTCACTGTACAAATACCATGCAGTTTTTAACACTATTGCTCTGTAGTATTGCTTGAGGTCAGGGATACTGATTCCCCCAGAATTTCTTTTCTTGCTGAGAATAGTTTTAGCTATCCTGGGTTTTTTGTTATTCCAGATGAATTTGAGAATTGCTCTTTCTAACTCTGTGAAGAACTGAGTTGGGATTTTGATGGGTATTGCATTGAATCTGTATATTGCTTTTGGCAAAATGGCCATTTTAACTATATTGATCCTGCTGATCCATGAGCATGTGAGGTTTTCTCATTTTTTGAGGTCTTCTTCCATTTCCTTCTTCAGAGTCTTGAAGTTCTTGTCATACAGATCTTTCACATGTTTGGTAAGAGTCACACCAAGATACTTTATACTGTTTGTAGCTATTGTGAAGGGGGTCATTTCCCTAATTTCTTTCTCAGCCTGCTTATCCTTTGAGTATAGGAAGGCCACTGATTTGCTTGAGTTGATTTTATAACCTGCCACTTTGCTGAAGTTGTTTATCAGCTGTAGGAGTTCTCTAGTGGAGTTTTTTGGGTCACTTAGGTAGACTATCATGTCATCTGCAAATAATGATAGTTTGACTTCTTCCTTTCCAATTTGTATCCCTTTGACCTCCTTATGTTGTTGAATTGCCCGAGCTAGTACCTCAAGTACAATATTAAAAAGATAAGGAGAAAGGGGGCATCCCTGTCTAGTTCCTGAGTTTAGGGGGATTGTTTCAAGTTTCTCTCCATTTAGTTTGCTGCTGGCTACCGGTTTGCTGTATATTGCTTTAACGATGTTTAGGTATGGGCCTTGAATTCCTGTTCTTTCCAAGACTTTAAGCATGAAAGGATGCTGAATTTTGTCAAATGCTTTTTCAGCATCCAATGAAATGACCATGTGGTTTTGTTCTTTGAGTTTGTTTATGTAGTGGATTGTATTGATGGATTTCCGTATATTGAACCAACCCTGCATTCCTGGGATGAAGCCTACTTGATCATGGTGGATGATCGTTTTGATGTGTTCTTGGATTCGGTTGGCAAGAATTTTATTGAGTATTTTTGCATTGATGTTCATAAGGGAAATTGGTCTGAAGTTCTCTTTCTTTGTTGCATCTTTGTGTGGTTTTGGTATCAGCATAATTGTGGCTTCATAGAAGGAATTGGGTAGTGTTCCTTCTGTTTATATTTTGTGGAATAATTTGAAGAGTATTGGTGTTAACTCTTCTTTGAAGGTATGATAGAATTCTGCACTGAAACCATCTGGTCCTGTGCTTTTTTTGGTTGGAAGACTTTCTATGACTACGTCTATTTCTTTAGGGGTTATGGGACTGTTTAGATGATCTATTTGGTCCTGATTTAATTTTGGTATTTGGTATCTGTCAAGGAAATTGTCCATTTCCTCCAGATTCTCCAGTTGTGTTGAGGATAGGCTCTTTTAGTAGGATCTGATGATTTTTTGGATTTCCTAAGTTTCTGTTGTTATATCTCCCTTTTCATTTCTAAATTTGTTAATTTGGATACTTTCTCTGTGCCGTTTGGTCAGTCTGGCTATGGGTTTATCTATCTTGTTGATTTTCTCAAAGAACCAGCTCCGAGATACATTGATTCTTTGTACGGTTCTCTTTGTTTCCAATTGATTGATTTCAGCCCTCAGTTTGATGATTTCCTGTCTTCTACTCCTCCTGGGTGAATTGGCTTCTTTTTGTTCCAGGACTTTCAGGTGTGTCGTTAAGCTGCTAGTGTATGTTCTCTCCATTTTCTTTTTGGAGACACTCAGGGCTATGAGTTTTCCTCTTAGCACTGCATTCATTATGCCCCAAAGATTTTGGTATGTTGTGCCTTCATTTTCTTTAAATTCTAAAAACTCTCTGATTTCTTTCTTTATTTCTTCTTTGGCCAAGGTGTCATTGAGTAGAGTATTATTCAGCCTCTATATGTATGTGGGATTTCTCTTTTTTTTTCTTGCTATTGAAAACCACTCTTACACCATAGTGATCTGATAGGAGGCATGGGATTAGTTCGATCATCTTATATTTGTTGAGGTCTGCTTTGTGTTCAATTATATGGTCGATTTTGGAGAAGGTACCATGAGGTGCTGAGAAAAAGGTATATTCTTTTGCTTTAGGGTGAAATTTTCTATAAATATCAGTCAAATCCAATTGGTCCAAAGCTTCAATTAGTTTTACTGTGTCCCTGTTTAGTTCTTTTTTCCCAATCGGTCCATTGAGGAGAGTGGAGTGTTGAAGTCCCCCATAACTATTTTGTTAGGTGCAATGTGTGCTTTGAGCTTTAGTAAAGTTTCTTTTACGAATGAGGGTGCCCTTGCATTTGGCTCATAGATGTTCAGAATTGAAAGTTCTTCTTGGTGGATTTTTCCTTTGACCAGCAAGAAGTGTCCTTCTGTGTCTCTTTTGATGACTTTAGGTTGAAAATCAATTTTATCTGATATTAGAATGGCTACTCCTGCTCGTTTCCTGTGACCATTGGCTTGTAAAATTGTCTTCCAGCCTTTTACTCTAAGGTAGTTTTTATCTTTGACACTGAGGTGTGTCTCCTGTATGCAGCAAAATGTAGGGTCCTGTTTCCTTATCCAGTCTGTTAGTCTATGCCTTTTTATTGGGGAATTGAGACCATTGATGTTAAGAGATATTAAGGAATAGTGATTATTACTTCCTGTCATTTTTGATTTTCTTTTTATATTTGAGTGGTTATCTTCTTTTGGGTTTGATGAAGGAAGGTAACTATCTTGCTTTTTCCTGGGTGTAGTTTCCCTCCTTGTATTGGAGTTTTCCTCCTATTATTCTTTGCAGAGCTGGGTTTGTGGAAAGATATCGTGTAAATTTAGTTTTGTCATGGAATATCTTGGTTTCTCCATCTATGGTGAATGAGAGTTTTGCTGGGTATAGTAGTCTTGGCTGACATTTGTGTTCTCTTAGAGTCTGCATGAGATCTGCCTAGGATCTTCTAGCTTTCATGGACTCTGGTGAGAACTCTGGTGTGATTCTGATAGGTCTTCCTTCATATGTTACTTGGCCTTTTTCTCTTACTGCCTTTAATATTCTTTCTTTGTTTAGTGCATTTGGGTTTTTGATTATTATGTGACGGGAGGTATTTCTGCTCAGGTCCAGTCTGTTTGGAGTTCTGTAGGCTTCTTGTATATTCATAGGCATCTCTCTCTTTAAGTTGGGAAAGTTTTCTTCCATAATTTTGTTGAAGATATTTGCTGGCCCTTTCTGTTGTAAATCTTCACTCTCATCTATACCTATAATCCTTAAGTTTGGTCTTCTCATTGTATCCTGGATTTCCTGGATGTTCTGGGATACAAGCTTTTTGCATTTTGCATTTTCTTTGACAGTTGAGTCAATGGTTTCTATGGTATCTTCAGCATCTGAGCTTCTTTCTTCCATCTCTTGTATTCTGTTGTTGATATTTGCATCTATGGCCCCTGATTTCTTCTCAAGGTTTTCTATCTCCAAAGTTGCCTCCCTTTGTGATTTCTTAGTTCTTTCTACTTCTGTTTTTAGATCCAGGATGGTTTTGCTCAGTTCCATCATTTGTTTGTTTGTGTTTTCCAGTAATTCTTTAAGAGATTTTTGTGCTTCCTCTTTCATGACTTCTTCCTGTTGATACAAGTTCTCCTGTTTTTTTTTTTTTGTTTGTTTGTTTTTTCCTTTCTTCTTTATTGGCTTCTATCTCTTGGGCCTTATTCTCCTGCATTTCTTTAAGTGATTTTTGTGTTTCCATTATACAGGTTTCTAGCTTATTCATGTTCCCCTGTATTTCTTTAAGAGATTCTTTTATGTCCTTTTTGTGTTCTTCTAGCAGCATCATGACCAGTGATTTTAAATCCAAATCTTTTTTCTCTGGTGTGTTGGCATAACCAGGACTTGCTGATGTTGGAGAGTTTGGTTCAGATGCTGCCATATTGCCTAGATTTCTGCTAGTAGAGTTCTTGTGTTTGCCCTTTGCCATCTTGTTCTCTGGAGCTAGTTGGTGTTGTCTCTGGCTGGTGTTTCAGACTCCTGAGAGGCTCTAGGGCTATTTCTGCAGCACTGGATGGCAGGGTTTCCCCTGTTGCAGATTGTTGATGTGCTTTCCTCCTCTTGGGTGCCCTTGCAGTCCTAGTGTGCTTTGCCCCAGATTGTGTCTGTGAACCAGATGGTGCCTGTTTGCTCCTTCAGGGAGTGCTGAGGGTGTATGCTGCAGGGACCTTTTCTGCGTGCTGATCACTTTGCTGGCCAGTGGAACTCCCAACCGGGTTGGTGCATACAAGGCTAGCCTGGCTGTTCAGGCCCTGAGTCTAGGCAAAAGCCTGGCAGGCCAATGTCCGAGCAAAGTTCCCCTCAGCTGTGAGTGTTAATTGGGTCTGTCAGATGGCCAGGATGGTGGTGCACGCTCCCTAAGAGTGCTGGGAGAGTCTGCTGGGCTAACAACCTCCTGGCCAGGTCGGCACACAAATGGCCCACGGAGCAGCCCAGGGCCTGGGGGCAGTCCAGGGCCTGACCATCTTAGACCCCAGCTATGTCAGCCTCGGGCTAGCCTGTTAGCCAGTTTTGCCTGCTAGGACTCTCTGGCTTCCAGTAGGCAAAATGGAGGCAGCGCCCGCACGCTTGCGAGCTGGCCTGGGCAAACAACCTCCTGGCCGGGTTTGCATACCGGGGGCCTCCCGACCAGCCCAGGGTCTGGGTGCAGGCCAACGCCAGTCAGGCTTAGACCCCCTCGATGTTGGTCTCGGGTTGTAGTTGCGTACCTCAGTCTGTCTGATCTCTCTGGCATCCGAGAACCAAGATGGAGGCCAGTCTCTCGTAACTGACTGGCGGGAGGCAGAGTTCTGAGGTGGCTTCTGCATGGTGAAAGGTGCCGTAAATGCTGGCCAGCGATGGCCAGTGATGGTGGGCGCAGGGTCTGCCTGGACCCTGTCAGCTTGGTTCCACTGCTGATGGCCCTAAGAAAGATTTTTATATACATGAAAATCCTTGCTATTGTTGAAAAGATAAATAAATCAACATTGTAAGACATAACGTTGGTATGGTATAACCTGTAGTAAGAAAATGGTATGGGATGACACTACACAAGAAACTGTATTTTTTTTTTTTTTTTGGCGATGTGACGTGGCTTTATTGAATACAACACCACCCGATATTTATAGTCATGAAACGGTCTTAACATCGCTGCCCATGTGCTCTGTAAAGCATCACTCCCATGCACTCAATCCATTTATATTAACATGAGGAATTCGCAGCTCGTCAGCCAGTATCCGTGATAGCGCGTTTCACAAAACTATATGTAAGTAGAAAGAAGTAGAAGGAAATATAAAAAGGTTTCAGAAAAAAATATTTCCATATCTAGTCATCATCTTCCTGGTTTTCTCGGTCGTCAATAGTTGATCATCTTGCGAAGGGCATCGTAGCACTTCCATTTGTCTGGGATATAAAAGAGCTCAAAGATGTGAGGAAACGGGGTGTCATATCCACATACTCTAGATATTGGGGCCTCTAGGTTCAAGAAACATTCTTCCTGGACTGTGGAGCTGATCTCAGATGCAAAGCCTCCAGTCAGGGGAGCCTCGTGGCTAATCATCAGTCGCCCGGTTTTGATCACAGACTTGCCAACTGTATCCACATCCCAAGGCACAATCGTCCGCAGATCGATGACTTCACACGACACTCCAAGCTTTTCATGGGCCATGGAAGCCACCTCCCGGATGACATGAACCTCAGTACCCCAGGCAACCAGAGTCACATCGCTGCCCTCCTGGATGACTTCAGCCTGAGACAAGGGGATCTTGTAGGGTTCTACTGGGACCTGTTCCACTGCTGCCCGGTAAAGTATTTTAGGTTCAAAAAATATACATGGATTTTTATATTCTATGCATGACAAGAGAAGTCCCTTGGCCTGGAAAGGGTTTCTGGGTATAACCACGTTGATTCCTGGGCAATGGGCAAAAAAGGCTTCAGGACTCTGAGAATGGTAGAGAGCTCTATGGCCCACACAACCCCACGGGGCCCGGATGGTGAGGCTCCCGCAGTTGAAAAGATCGCCTGAGCGGTAGCGATACTTGGCGGCTTCATTGACAATCTGATCAAAAGCTGGGAAAATGTAGTCAGCAAACTGGATTTCTGCAATAGCCGTAGCACCAGTGACCGCGATGCCAATGCCAAATCCGACAATTCCTTGTTCACACAGCGGGGTGTTAAACACTCTATCTTTACCATATTTGTCTCGTAACCCAACAGTGCATCGGAAGACTCCACCAAAGGCAACATCTTCACCAAATATTACTGCAGTGGGGTCTTTGGCCAATGAGTTATCCAAGGCACTTGTTATTGACTGGAAGAGGTTCATTTTCTGAGTTTGTCCATACTGCAGGGACTCTGGGTCGGGCTGGAAAGTCCCACTCACTAATAAATAATAAATAAATAAACCACTCACTAATAAGTGGTTATTAACCTAGAAAACTGGAATACCCAAAACATAATCCACACATCAAATGAGGTACAAGAAGAAAGGAGGAGTGGCCCCTGGTTCTGGAAAGACTCAGTGAAACAGTATTCGGCAAAACCAGAACGGGGAACTGGGAAGGGGTGGGAGGGAGGACAGGGGAAGAGAAGGGGGCTTGTGGGACTTTCGGGGAGTGGGGGGGGGCTAGAAAAGGGGAAATCACTTGAAATGTAAATAAATTATATCGAATAAAAAAATTTAAAAAAAAAGAAACTGTATTTGTAATGTGCTTACAACTGCACAGGAACAAATCATTACCAATGAAACACACTTTATAAACATGTATCAGCAACTAGGAAACCATTTATCCTGACGTCTCACACTGTATGCTCTGACTAACTCTCTGAGAAGAGGTCTGTATGGTCATACCACAGTCTGTCATATCCTGCTAAAAGGAAGTAGAAAATGGGATGCAGGAGGCAGTCCCCAGCCACACAATGTCAGTGTCTACTCATAGACATAGCATATTCACATAGAATTAAGTTGTAAAATAAATGGTACAATATAGCATCTGATAGTTATAGTTAGGGAAAATTCTTTCTTTAATTTACACAATTTTACAGATATCTGCAAGCAGAAATAATATAGCTGGAGTCCAAGAGAAATACCTTCTTTAGAGTCCTTCACTGTATACTGTACATGAATCTATAAAGATACATTTGGCTATTTATTGAAAAGAGAAGAGATATCCTGCATCAATAATTCACTACAAATGAAAGTCAATCAGCAGAGTACAGAATCTCAGAAATGGTTAATACGATAGAAACAAAATCCAGAAAATGGAGACACAAATACCCAGAGAAGAATCTGTGAAAAGAGAGTAAAATAAAAATGCTCCTGAACAGGCAATTTGAACTTTAACCATGACCTTTAACAACAGCAAAATCTGGTAGTATAAAATAAAATGTAAAACAGGCTTAATGATTATTGTCAATGCTATAAAAACTTGATTTGGCATTTAAAACTATTTTTACCGGTTTTCATTGATGGTCAGGTCCAAGAAACCTATTATTGTAACAGACCCCTGTAGATTCAGACATGATTTGTCCAAACCTTAGGTCCAGTATAAGAGCTCATTTAATATTTGCATATATAGACCTTCTTCTTTCAAAGGTACCACCTTTCCCTTCCCACATTTAATAACCTGCTGAAATAGATAGGTATCTTCTTGAATTAGATGTTAAAGCCTTGATTTCATGCTCATAGTGATCTACACCTTTATGTAATTGTTATCTACATTTCTATTGGAACAACTCGGTAGATCTTACATATTTTAGAATATTGATCAATTGTGGTAAGAGTTGCAACTAATATCGATTCCCCTCCTAATCCATTGGGAAGAAACAAGAAAAATTCATATTAGGAAGTGAAGCACACCTAAAAGCAATAAATATAAACTAATGGTTATTTTTCAGCCTACATCAATTTTCTAACAGTGTATGCATCATATTAAATTCTACATCAGTATTTCACACACTATTCATAAATTTCCACTCTCTTGGCAGACACATAAACGTAAGTGGGCTTTTACTTGGTACATAAGAAATTAACCCTCTGATTTCTAATAAAAAGTAAAACCCTTAGCTTTTTCTTATTTAACTTATAAAATGTTATGTAAATCAAATCCATTAACTTTATAAGTTTGAACAGGATGTATTTGAGAAATATTGTTACTATAAATAATGCTTTGAGTATTTGGAACATATAACAAGATGTAACAAATGATTTCTTTTGTTTTTTTTATATTTAAATGGTACTTCCATTTTAATTTTACCTTCAAGTAATTAAGTACATGGTTAAAGTATATAAATGAACCATAGAAAATGACTAAAAGACTTTTCTTTAACTACCAAGTAGAAGTATTGTTTCTCTACCTACATTATTTTCAAACACACCATCTTATTTCTATGTAAAATGGGGTTATGATTTCCATGTTTCTGATAGAAAAAATTTCAAATATTAATACAAGTTTTTAAATTTTTCTCAGATGTCTTAAAAAGCTGAACTACAAAAAATCTGTCATTAATCAGTGGGCTAAAAATATATGTTCAAAGAGCTGGGATATATTTTGGTTTTTTATGTTTGTTCTTTTCATAGTGTCTGCATATGGGTATGCTCAACAAAATATTTTAAATATCATTGGTGCTAATACAGTGAACACCGAAGTCATTTGTCATGAGTGGTGGCATCTTTGATGCAGTTCCACTGCAGGGAGGGGGACTGGTTCTTCTCTTCTATCTGTCTTACAGAAAAAGCTCAGGATGTTCATTCATCATTTGTATGAAGGGTGGTAAAAATCTATATTCTTTTTCTCCTGAAGAATCTGTCTGTTTTCTCAGACTGTGTTTTTAAAGCTCATTAATAAAAAAGGTTACACTCCAGTTCCTTCCAGGGGCTGCTACTCACAGCATAGGAAACAATGAAACTCAAGAGGCAGGGTATGGAAAGGTAATAGAATATAGGCGATTGAGTGGGATTGAGGTATCAGTTAATTATTTTGAATTACTCAAGAATGGATGAATGAAGACAAACAGAATTTAAAAAATTGGAAGTGTCTATTTAAGTGGTATGTGTGTGTGTGTGTGTGTGTGTGTGTGTGTGTGTGTGTTTGTATGTTGTGAACACTAACACTCCTGTGGCAGAAACATTTGCAGGAGGGACATTATTTTCAGCACAGCAGTCTAGATCACAACAATATGCACTCTTTGGACTTCCCACGGGAGACTTCCCAGAAACCACAGACAATGCAACATGCAGCTGTTGGAGATCATCAACATAAATACATTTGGCCTAGTAGGAAATTTAAGGCCTGGATCTGAAATATGTATCTGTGTTCAACTCATAGATCAACAGTACTGAAATTAAAAGTGAATGAGGTAAGGAAGAACTAAAATATTTTCAATGAAAATTTGGTAAATAAAGAAGCTCAAGGATTTGATGGATTGGTATGAAGTCCCCTGCTCAAAATGTAAGAAATGACCCATGTTCAAAAATATGAATATTAATGTAGGATACCGAAATATTTCTTGAAATTGATATATGGCAAATGAAAAATATGTATTAATACCATTACATATGAAATTTGTTTTATATAATGCTAATTGTAAATGTATTCTGTGAGAATTTATTATACCACATTTTAACAATTTTTATTGAAACTTGAAAAAAATTACTGATATTTTGGCTATTTTCATTTTTAGATATAAGCTACTATAATTTCTCCAGTCAAATGTAGACTTATCCTTTAATATTAAACAATTGAAGTACTTAGAAAACCAATTTTGAAGAATGGCCAATTCTGTGAACTATTGTAATGTTTTCTAAATATTGTGTCATGCCAGTAACTACAGGAACACACAGCCAAAATGCTAAAAGTCAATTACTAACTGAAACAATTTCAGAATTGATGGCTTCTTCTTTTGCCACAGGAAAAATGTAATAAGATTTTGTAGCTAAGTCCCCAAGGCTTCGATGTTTGCACATTTTTATAGGCTCAAGAAAGCAAAAATATTACATACTGTATTTTAACAACAGTTATATTTGAATTAGAGTGTTGGATTCAGGGCTAATGATGTGGAAATATCAGTCATTCCTAAGAGGTAAAGCTAATTCTGCATTTGAAAAGTCATCTATATTTAAAAATATTGATTAACCAGATACATTCTTTTTATACATTGTCCTTTCCCTTACATTTGCTCTGTGTATATGTGTGTCTTTGTGTGTGTATATGTGTGTGTTTATGAGAAAGAGAGAGAGAGAGAGAGAGAGAGAGAGAAGAATTTAATTGAAAATTGTAGAAGCAAAGCACAATTCATGAAAGTAGTACAAGTGATACAGGCATAATAATAATATATGAATATGTGTATATATGCTTATATGGCTACATGTATATATGTGTATGTATATATTTATGCTATATGTATATATGCATGTATGTATGTTTATATATACATATAGATGTGTATATATGTATATGTGTATATGTGTATGTGAGTGCACATATAAATGTGTAATATGAATATATGTTTGTACATATGTGTAAGTGTGTGCACATGTAAATGTGTATATATATGAATAAATGTATGTATATATGTGTGTATAATTACATGTATATGTATGTATATACATATATATATGTTTGTATGCATATGTGTGCATGTATGTGTATGTACATATATGTGTACACTTATATATAGATATAGTTAAAGAGAAAGACATACATATAATATATATGTACATATATACATATATATGGCAGATAGTTAAATATATTGATAGAGGATGCATAGATAGATGATGGATTGCAAGCTAGCTAGCTAGCAAGACCAACAGATAAATGACAGATAGAAAAACATAGGCGACACCAATACCATCCAAATTTTAATTATCCATCATATTTCAGACTTCAATTATTAGTGATAGCAGAGAGACAACCAATAAGGAGATTATATTTATATTTCTAATTATAATTTTTTCATGATTCCTAATTATGTTTCTTCAAATCTGGAAGGAAACATGACTACATATGTTTTCATCCATATTTTTGTTTGGTTAATTTTCTTTCTTTTTGGGTTCAGTAGAATAATAGGATTTCCTCTGCCCTCAGAAGAATGGTCATGAGCTAATATTCAGCAAATTTACATTATACTCAATTTAAAAATGGACTTTGTAGCTGGAATTTATAGTAAAGTGAGAAGGTCAAACACAGCTATAAATTTGCCTTAATAATCAAAATCTTTGCAGATTTTCACTGCATTTGGGAAAGAATAGATCATCACTATGCCAACAAATAGTCTGGGCTATTAATGAGAGGGATTTATTATAGATAATTTTAATACAGAGAGCAAGTTAAAAATGAATCCTTAGTCAGCTATTAGTCCAAGATCTATTTTAACCCATCCCCCAAAGTCAAGAAAATTCCTTAATCAGATGGAGTCTTGACTATCTACAAGCATCTGATTATACATATTCAAGGAACCGCATCAATCAAAGTGCACTGTTTCTAAGGATATTCTACAACCATGAGAAAGAATAAAGTTCAAGTTGCCCTCAGGAACTCCTGCCTTTTTCATGATACTTCATATTTATGACATTCTAGTGTTATTCTGAGAATTATAGACAGGGAGAAATACAAGAAAATCTGCCACTGCCAAGTAACTCATGAGGCCACCCAGAACAAGAAAGTTCTCAAGGGAAGAAAGTGTTTGAAGATAAAAACAAAGGGCAAAAGTCATGAGAGACAAGAAAAGCATAAATTGAAGCATTTCAGTCACACACCAAAAAATTCCAAATATTTTCAGCAAAAACCTAGGTTAAGAAGTAAACAGGAAGTATTGTTGATTAAAGCATTCAGAAAGCATAAGGTAATGCACAATTTTGCTATTTCTTCTATTTCCAGGCAATTATCCATGATCCATGATTCAAGCATATGGTATATTCAGAAACACTGCATTCAGCTACTCTTCTCTTTATATACATCAGCATTCACTCATTATATCTATGATATCATAGCTATAATTCCCTGGGTTTGACAATTGGATCATTTGGTATTATGCATTGTAATTCACAAATTATTATTTAAGAATAGTTTTGCTTTATCTATATTCTACTTACATAACTTCTAACCATGTACAAACAACAAAATGCACTTAACACACACCAGAGGAAGATTGATTTTCCTTCCTTTGCAGTAATTGATAATCTGTCATTTTCCTGCTGGTTTGATCCCTTGTAAGATTCCTGTCTATTCTTATCCTTATACTGAGACATAAGTTCAGCTTTCTCCTCTCATCCAACATGGTTCTTTTTGTAACTGATGTATATTTTCATTTAAAGAAATTTTGATTGAAACAGGATTATTTAACTTCCCTGCTTTTCACTCCTGTAAGCCTTCCCAGCAATTTTCCAATAAGTCTTTCCCTTGATCCACTAAATCTCTAGTTGTTAGCCTCTTTTCCTTCATGACTTTTTGAATACACACACACACACACACACACTAACACACATACAACTACAACCAATAAGATAAGATGAATTAGCAATTATTGGTCACCAATATCTCTCAATATCAATGGAATCAATTTCCCAATAAAAAGACACAGGCTAACAAATTGGAAAAAATATTTTATACCAGAACATGTTGGAAATATATATGTGGTTTGTTTATTATACAACGTCATATTAATAGATTGTTTTGAATTTCAAAAGATGCAAGGCTCTAGACTTCAAAGCAAGGTTGAAGCTATGAAACACTCTAAAGGCTTTTGAATTTAGAATATAAGCATTTTACATTACAGTATTACCCTGAGGTACATAGAGTCCAGGACCTATAATGTAGCAGTATAAGTAAGAATGTTCTCCATACACTTATATATTTAAGTACTTGGTGTTCAGTTGATGACATATTTATGGAGGCTTATGAGATGTGACCATGCTGGAGAAAGAAATAGGGATAGGGTTTTGGTATTCATAGTCTCTCTATTTCTAGTTCTCTTCATTTTTCCCTTTGAAATGATATACTATTCCTTCTGCCATGCCTACTCCTTAACTCCATATATCTCAGCCATGACAGAATAATACCTCTACTGAACCATAAGCCCAAATAAAGCCTACTGATTATAGGTTGCCTTGGTCATTGCAGTTATTATAGCAATGGAAATATTAAATGTCTATATTTATAATATGCCTATATTTAATAAATGTCTATATTTAATAAATGTTTATATTTAAAATATGTCTAATATTAAAATTGTTATTTCTTTATGCTTTTGTTGTATATACTTCCAAATACTACTTATTTCTACTTACATCTGTGGGAAACTAGAATATGAAAAAATAATTATTATGTTTTCAAATACAATAACAATTGTCTTAACTATTTTTTGAATGAAGTACAAAGGAGAAGAAAAACTAAGATCAACAAAGAAAGCAGTGATTGTTGCATTACTAATTTGCAACCCCCATTTTCCTCCTATGCTAGGACGTATTACTCAAACTTTTGCCTAAACAGAGCTCAAGTTCTTCAGTGTCTGGATAACAAATGCTTCCTTTTCAAAATCTTTATCCCTGAAAAGCAAAACAATTACTTTTTTCAGGATTAAAACTGTGTTTAAACATGATCCATGAGAATATGATTTGCTATGAACAATGAAGTTAAAAATCTAAGTATGTAACAAGAATAATGTCTATCCTTGACTCCATCATTGGGCATTTTATAATGAACTTATACATATCTCTTTCCTATCCTAATGGATTTAAATTATTTTGGTTTCATTCCTCTTGAAATTATTAAAATAATATTGAAAATTGTGATGCAAAATATTTTGTAAGACAGTAGTAGGAAATAGATTGCTGTGACTTGCTCTTGTAACAAAGGGAGAAAGTCATACTGGAAAGGATACTGTTTGCTCGTCAGCTAAGGTTTAGATGCCAAATTATTTAGATGTACATGCTTTGCAATAAAGAAGTAGATGTATAGAAGAATATTTTTCTAATAATGAATAATATTGTAGAAACAGGAATGAAGAGACTTGAATATCAAGTGCTTGATTTAATAATGGACAAGAAACAGCAGTAAACTATTAACAAAGCATTATGTAACTCAGTTGAACTGCTTTACAGGTGGAACTCTGGTACATCAAGGTATACTAGTATGCAAAATGACTGATTTTAACATGATAAAGAAATAAAATTTAAAGCTATGTTTTATGTGTCAGAGAAAAGAAATTAAAATAAATCACTGAATACAGTGTTGTTCTGTCTTACCTTATTTGGGAACTAGCAGCTGTTGTACTTGCAAAAATAGATTAGGTGAAAAATATATTAAGATGTACTAATTATACCTTTATGGTGAAATTAATCATCAGTTAATCCACCATAAAAGATAATTTTACAAATGAAATATTGCATCATTAATGGTAGCATTTATACAACCCAACTGTGTAGGACCAAATGATCATGACTTTCTCAAAGTAATGCTGCTCTCTACAAGCTACATGTAATTTAAAATGAAATACAGCAGTTACATTTCTGTTCTTTTAAGGGTGACACAAAAGATGCTGGTAAAACCACTTATCCCATTATAAGAATGAGGATTTTAGTGTTCTTTAAAATCTTATAGCAAATCACATTTAAATTTCATTATTATAGTACACGATACCAAAGTCATTCGTTAATGCATTAAAATTATGTGGTACTTATAGTAAGGTAGTTTAATTGTGAGAATAATTGGTATAATTATATGCAGATGATTTAATTTATGACATATTAAAGTCCATGAATACATCCTTGAAAATCTGAGGACTCACTTCATTCAGATGAAATAGACCTGAACTATTATTCTATATTAAAACTGATTGAACCTGTTTTAGTGAACCATGTCCCTGTCAAAGTTTTCAGTTGGAATTATATATCTATCATGAAATACAAAAACATTACAGCCAATTTGTCAAGAACTTTAAAATAATAAATGAAATCAGTCATTTACTTTACGTCAGAACCAAAATTCAAAGATGATTAGATGATTAAAGATCCAAGCCTAATTATGGCTACCAAAAGCTTTTGCACATTTTACTTCCATTATTTTCAAACAGTTAATAATCTTCTTATTTACTCTAATTCCAGTTCATTAATTAGAAATCACAATTGCACTTTCTTCTCCTATTGGGAAGTTATGTTTATATTAATAGATACACTATATTTAACCCTTGAGAAATGTGAGGCTTACTAGAATGTAAGTTTAGAGTTAATGTGAAAACGAAGATTAAAGATAGCAAAATAAAATGTTATTATAGTTGGATGTATTGTTTCTACATACATGTTTTAGTTTTATGAAAAATCTGAGCTTAGTATTCACCCCTTTTCATCTGTTATCCATAATAGTGTGCTGTATACAACTTTTTCTTTCATTCTTTTTATTTTTATTTATTTATTTACTTTTGCTAATCAATCTGACAGAAATTTTTTAAAGGAAGGACTTTCTCTGTGCACATTTCTAAGGGGTAATTACATCATTCAGTAGAGACAAGTCATCAAGCTGGGGAAGCCATAGAAGTGCTGAGCAGTAACATTGCATCCAGAGAAAGAACAGGAGAGAACAGGAGGTGGAACCACCACCTTCAGTAAGTCTCTCACTCCTCCGAGTTCCTCTACATCCCCAAATATTTTCATCAATTAAGACCAAACATTCAAATAACTGAGCCCAAGAAGCCATTTCACATTTAAAACCAGCATCTTCTTAGGAGTAGTCAACAGAATTAGAAGCTGTATAAATGCCAATTAGTTATTTGTAAAGAATACACAATGTAGATATAGTGGAGGGATAAGAGGAAAGGAGTGTTTCAATGAAGTGACTATTTAGTTATATGAAAGGTTGTACTGTATCTCAGCAACATTATTGATAAAATAGGACAAAAAAGTATAAAACTTTTGGTGATAATAAAAGCATGTATATTGTAAAGGACGTTTAGTGAAGATGGTGTTACCAAATAACAAGGCATAGAGCAATTTTGGGGGAATTTTGACATCAAAGAGACAAAAGACAATTAAAACAAACAGGGTATATACTTCTATATACTGCAATAAGTAAAGTCATATTTATACCATACTCCATCACTTTTCAAATAGATATAATAGCAGTTTGCAGAATTATATCAATCAACATGGCATGTTATCAATGGGGGATAATATTTGAAATGTAAAATAACAAAATGATTAATAAATTAAAAAAATTGGTTAATTAGCCTGTAGTGTAGTTATACATCTCATGCTGTGGACAATTTGAAGCACTCAGAAAATGTTATGAATTTTTATGCTGTCATCCCATTTTGAAATACAATCAATATTCAATGTAAAAGATGTCTAAACTATATACATTTTTACATTGTAGCATTAATCATCAAAACTTAACATTTAATAACTAATATACTTGTTCATAATAATGACTGTGTTTTTATCAATATCCATTAAAAATTTGTGAATTATATATTTACTTTGCTATCATCTCTCATCTTTTGTCTACCCATCAATTATATGCATAATATATTTATATATACATATATATAATATCTCTTTATTTTACAATATTTTAATGTATTTGGAAACATATGGCTGATTGAGTGGTAAAATTACTCAAGCAAACATATTAAATGTTCCATTTATATTTGTGTAATGATTATATCACTTTGTTTCTTTGTAATCATTTATATGCATGCAAAGATGAATTATGTCTTTTGACCTTTTGAACCTCAAAAATATAAGAAACATCACTACCTAGTATATCTTATATCTCAGAAAGTTTGCCTTATTCTACATCATTATAGTTATGAAAGTTAGAAAATAAATCATCAAAGTTTATTTGATGGGATTTCTCTTAGAATAACTGGAGATCGGGCAGAGGAGAGGTGCCAGAAAGTCTATGGGGGTGATCCTAGCTGATCCTCTAACCAGCATTTAGTATTCAGACGTGGATACTGAATTGGCCAACTCCTGTAGCCAGGTGGGACTTTCTTTTTTTTTTAATTTAATTTTTTTAATTTGATATATTCTTTATTTACATTTCAAATGATATCCCCTATCCTGGATTCCTCCCTCCCTGAAAGTCCCATAAGCCCTCTTCCCTCCCCCTGTTCCCCAATAACCTCCTTCCCGTTTCCCTGTCTTGGTATTCTCCTACACTACTGCACTGAGCCTTTCCAGGACCAGGGGCCTCTCCTTCCTTCTTCTCAAGCATCATTTGTTATGTGAATTGTTTCTTGTGTATTCTGAGCTTCTAGAATTGGAATCCACTTATCAGTGAGTTCATACCATGTGTGTTCTTTTGTGATTGGTTCTCCTCAGGATGTTATTCTCCAGTTCCACCCACTTGCCTAGGAATTTCATGAATTCATTGTTTTTAATAGCTGAGTAGTATTCCATAGTGTAAATATACCACATTTTCTGTATCCATTCCTCTGTTGAGGGATCATCAATCCACCCATAAAGACTTAAACCCAGAGTTTGTCCTATCTCCAAAAGCAAACAGGGATGAAGACTGTACTGAGTCTGAAGGAATGAACAGCTCACCCAACTTGAAACACACCCTATGTAAGAGAGTCAATTCCCAATGATATAAATAACATTCCTCTATGCTTGCAGACAGAAACCTAGCATAACTCTTTTCTGAGAGCCTTCATCCAGCAGTTGATGAAAACAAAGTATTATAGCCAAACATCAGGCACTGTTCAGGGTGCCTTATGAAAGATTAGGACATACAATATAGTGAGCTACAGTGTTCAAGGACACAAGAAAATGGACAGCATCAATTGTCCTGGTCCCTTTGGGGATCACACATACTGATTTACTAACTAAAGAGCATACAGAGGTTGTTCTTAGGCCCCATAAACATTTATAGCAGATTTGCAGCTTGATCGTCATGAGGGTCCCCAAATAATTGGAGCTGAGAATGTCTCTGATTCAGTTGCCTGCCACCATACCCCTTCCACTAACTGTACTACCTAATTTAGGCCTTAGTTAAGGAGGTTGTGTTTAGACCATTGGTAACTGGATGTCCCAGGGAGGGGTTGTACTCCAGGGTTTCTTTATCTTCTCTGAGGAAAAGGTCAGGGGTTAATGGAGAAGGGATTTGTAAGGGTGAAGCTGGGAAGAGAGGAGCTATAGGAGGCAATGATTGGGATCTAAAGGGAATAAATAAATAAAATTATTTTTCATTTATTAAGAGCAAAACCTTATTATGTAATGATAAATAATTTATCTTTTTATTTATTGTGGGTATATGTTTATTCATATGTGTGTGTGTGTGTGTGTGTGTGTATGTGTGTGTGTGTGTGTGTGTGTATGTTTGTGTAGTCCTGAGTGTGAGTACACATGTAGCATAGTGCATAGGTAAAAGCCAAGAGAAATTTGGAAATAGATTTTCTCCTTTTACAGTTCGTTCTATGGATCATACTAAGCCGTCAATTTTTGTAGCAAATACTTCAACATGCTGAAATATTTTCCAAGGCCATCAAAACTATTATGAAATATGGGAAATATGGAAGATTTCATAATGGGTAGATTCATGCATATTCTGTACATTATTTTTCACAAGATCCAAAGCTAAAATGTGATGAAAAATATTAATTTACACAGAAATTTTAGAAAAATTTCCCAGCCAGATTCATCCAGAATATTGGCTAACTACTCTATCTGAAAAAGTAGGTATGAGGTGAGATTTTTTTTGTGGTTGGTCATCTTCCAAATGTTGCTCCCTGATACTAAAGCTCTAAATTTCATCACATATTACTATTTTCTTTAAACCTGTAAAACTTTAAATCTTTATCAGATTGGCTTTGCAGCTGAGAGATATGCTTTGCTTTTGAAAAGTCACCTATAATTGTATTAGATTATTATAAGTGCCTATTCTTATTGAAAATGGATTTTTTCATAAAATATATTGATTATGGTACCTCTTCCACAACTCCTTGAGACTCTTCCACATCCCCTGCCAACAGTGTGCACACACATTCTATCTTTCATTAGGAAAAGCAACAACAATCCACAAACAAATAAACAAATAGAAAACCAGGAATCTTAATAATAAAACAAAATAAGATAAAGAAAAATGAACCAGAATAGTAGAAAATATTTGTGTGTTTTGAAAATGTTTGGCTCAGGGAGTAGCACTATTAGAAAGTGTGACCTTTTTGGAGTAGCTGTGGCCTTGCTGGAGGAAGTGTGTCACTGTGAGAGTGGGATTTGGGAACATCCTCCTAGTTGCCTGGAAGAAGTCTTCTCAAGTTTGCATTTGGAGCAAGATGTAAAACTCTGAGGTCCTCCAGTGCCATGTCTGCCTGGATGCTGCTATGCCATCATGATCATGGACTGAACCTCTGAACTGGTAAGCCAGGCCCAAGCAAATGTTCTTTATAAGAATTACCTTGTTCATGGTGTCCCTTCACAGCATTAAAGCCCAAACTAAAACAACATTCAACAACTTTAGATAGTAACATGTGAATTTTATGCATAATATCTTTGCATGTCATTCTGTATACTAAATCACCTGTGGATTAATTATAACTTAATTCAATATAAAAACTATATAAATAGTTCTTATATTACATTGTTTGAGAAATAGAACAAAGAAGAGAATTTCTGCTTGTGGTCAGAACAAATGCAATGCTCAGAATTTTGAGGGGGGAAAGGGGGTTTAGATTCAATAGTTGAAGATTGATACTCAAATTCCAAGTGCTGGAGAGTCATCAGATACCTGTGAAAAGGTCACGATGCTCTCATGGTTGTGCATGCAGCACTTCTTTGTAGAATTCCATTACACTGTCCAATGCATGGCAAAATTCAAGGTTTTAATTTTCAATTTTCTGAAAGTGTTTCAATAGTTTTGATACATTCTTGTTTTAAATTCTGGCATGAAACCAATTAAAAAGGAGTTCTATTTTACTTTTATAAATTACAAACAATTGAGGAAAGAAATATCCTTCACTAAAATAGAAATGCATATTTTCATTAAATAATGTGCAAGAGTATATGAACAAGAATTTTGTTAAATTCTTTTAAATTAAATATCATATACATATGAAATAAATTAGCTTAAACAATTTATAGTTGAAAAACAACTATGATATTGAGTGCTGGTCTTACTCTTTAAATAATGTATGTTAAAATGATACATAATTTTTCAAATTTTATTTCATATTGTGTTAAACTTGGAATAAAATTGTATTGGATTTTTTAAACTGGCATGACTTAGATGAAACATACTCTAAAATGGCTCTTCTCTCCCCAAATATTATGTTTGTTTCTAGCTATGTGTACATGTCCAATAACAAAAAGTGAGAAGTCTAGCACTCTACTTCAAGATTGGGGATTCTGAAAGGGCATGTAGGTTCCAAATAAGGATATTATTGACCACCTGTTGCATTATCCCTGGACACACCACTCCTCTACTGCCCAGGAATATGCTCTATCTAACCATCCTCTCTCAAGAAGAGTTAACATTGAAACCATTTTTCTATCATCAGTAGAAATATCGTACACAAGGTATTTAATATTTAATAAGTAATAAAATATATTCTCTCATCCTCTCAAGATTAATGTACTGCTATGCACTTTGGCACTAGTTATCTCTACCTATCTGTAATAAAATTAAGAAAGAGTATTTTGCATTTATTTTGAAGAAGACTGCCTAACATGATTTGTCCTTTTTTTTCCTTCAAAATACTTATCACAATCCACCTGTAAATTTTATACCAATTCAATTTTATAGGAATATAGATCATGCACTGTGACTTTTCTCAGTAGAAAGGAACCCATATCCAAGCTAACTGAAAGAATTACCACTGTCTATTCTGAGGTTTAATATCAAGAGGAAGGCAAGATCCCCTGGGAAATATCCAAATGTACTTCATTTGAGCTGAAAAGAACTTCTAACTTTTTAATTTCCTTTTGCTCAGAGAAATAGAGTATCATCAGCTTTCATGACTAAAGACACAGCTGGCTGACTCAAGCCTCTTGGACTTTGGCCAACAGCAGTCCAGTGAGCACTGCAGCTCAGTGCTTTGCAGACAAAACAGCTCTGCTTGCATTGCCAGTTCTGTCAGAATGATCTCAACACTCATACATAACGATGCTTTTTCCATAAGTATGACTTTAATCATTATACTATTAGATGTACATAACTGATGCTTTGACATTCAATATCCATGAACACAGAATATATAACATTAAAGTTTTAAATGATTCATAACGTAAAACCAGAACTGTCACACAAATGAAAGAAGTAATTTTAAGGTATGATTAGTAAGTGATATTTGGAGCCTTTATAGTTGGTTATGTTTTTTTACTTTATTTTTATTAGATATTTTCTTTATTTACATTTCAAATGTTATTCTCTTTACAGGTTTCCCCTCTATAAACTCCTATCCTATCCTCCTTCTCCCTCCTCACTAACCTACCCACTCCCACTTCCCTGACCTGGCATTCCTGTACACTGGCAGAAGGAGCCTTCACAGGTCCAAGGGCCTCTCCTCTCATTGATTTCTAACCAGGACATCCTCTGATACCCATGTGTCTGGAGAAATGGGTCACTCCATGTGAATTCTTTGGTTGGTGTTTAACTCCCTGGCAACTCTGGGGGTACTGGTTTGTTCATATTGTTGTTCCTTCTGTAGGGCTCTAAACCACTTCAGCTCCTTGAGTCCTTTCTCTAGCTCCTTCATTGGGTACCCTTAGTTCAATAGTTGACTGAGAGCTTTGCCTTATTTTTGTCAGGCACTCTCAGGAGACAGCTATATCAGGATACTGTCAGCAAGCGCCTGTTGACATCAACAGTAATGTCTGGGTTTTGCAACTACATATGGGATGGATCCCCAGGTGGGGCAATCTCTGGATAGTCTTTCCTTCTGTCTCTGTTCCACACTTTTTATTTCCTCCCATGGCTATTTTGTACACCTTCTAAGAAGGACC
Organism: Apodemus sylvaticus; assembly: GCF_947179515.1. Lineage (NCBI taxonomy): Eukaryota > Metazoa > Chordata > Mammalia > Rodentia > Muridae > Apodemus > Apodemus sylvaticus. Next base: position 23,331,068 of record NC_067487.1, read on the forward strand.
CAGGTATCCACACTTTGATTTTCCTTCTTCTTGAGTATCATGTGGTCTGTGACTTATATCTAGGGTATTCTGAGTTTCTGGGTTAATATCCACTTATCAGTGAGTCCATACCATATGTGTTCTTTTGTGATTGGGTTACCTCACTCAAGATGATATTTTCTAGTTCCAACATTTACCTAAGAATTTCATGAATTCATTGATTTTAATAGCTGAGTAGTACTCCATTGTGTAAATGTACCACATTTTTGGTATCCATTCCTCTGTTGAGGGACATCTATTGTCAAGATGATAGAAAATATTTTTACAAAACTAAGATAAAAGAATCCCTCAAATATTATGATATATCATATACATGAATTTTAGTAGATATAAATTGAAATTGTGTGTGTGTGTGTGTGTTGTCTCTATGTGCCTTGAAGGTTGACTCATGGTCAAGGGGTCTAGCTGTGACCCAGACAAGTCTGTAAGTAAATTCTATAGGATCCTCACTAATGCAGTTGTAGATGAACACCATAATTTCTATCTAAAGAAAATTGCTTTAAAAAACTTGTTCCAAATTTGAATTTGATTCTCTTTTCTTCTTTGATATTTATTTTTGTTTCCTTAATTTTTAATATTTTAATTGCATAATTTCCCCTTCTATTTTTCCATTCAAACCATTTTACACACCTCTTCCTTGAATTTGTGACCTCTTTTTCATTATTTTTTATTACTCATGTATGTACATATGTTGTATATTTAAATATGTCAAAACTATAATTTTGTAATATATGCCAAATACATGAAACAATCTGTTCAATCTCCATAATATTTCTTGTATATATTTTGGGGGCTGACCATTTAATAGTGGAAAATAAATTAGTGTCTCTTGTATGGGAAAGACTATTTTTTCCCCACTCACAGAATTCCTTAGTTACATTAGTCGTCTTAGTTTTTTCTAGTTGTTTTGACAACTTTGTCCAATATTAAATGGCTGAAGTTATATGTACTCGTTTTGTCTTCATTTTTTGTGTTCTTAGTGTTCATTTCTGTTCTATGTCAATACTATACAATTTTTATTACTATCCCTCAGTAATATATCATAAGGGCTGGAACGTTAGTCTATCCCGAACTGTTCTCTTTGCTCAGGATTATTTGAATATCTAGGATTTTGTTATTCTATAAGTATTTTAGAATAGTTTTACTTTTCTATTTTTATAAGGAATGGGATATAGACTTTTATTGCCATTGCATTCCTAAACATCTCACATAGCCAGTCTTGCTTTTTTCAAATTCACACCCTGTTATTTTAGCAATTATTGTTATATGCATACACACAAACACACACACACACCACATATTGTATATTATAAATTATAAAGCCTCCTTTATGTTACTAGTTTGTATGATTTAGATCTGACTACTTGGTATTGGATAAGCTGTAGTTTTGTTTTCCCTAAGTAATGCTATGTCTCTCATCTCCCACTCTCAGCAGTACTTTTTGGCCTATTGTTCATTCTGTAAGGGTGAAGCTTATAAGGCCTTTGCTGTAAATTTTGGCATGTCTGTTGTTCCTTTCAAGCTCATGTTAATGCAGTTATATCATTGGGACTTTAAGAAACCTTAAATGGCAAGCAGATGCATAAGAACGTAACAATACTCTAAATATATCCAACAAATAAAAGGACAATTTCACATTACATCAGGTGTAGTTCATATAGGATTCTGTTGATTGATTTGATGTCAACAAATTGTGTCATGAAAGTAAACAGCTACAAATAACATCATCATTCTAAAACACACAGAAAAGGAAGAATAAAGATAATATAAGTTCAAGATTTAACACCTAGAACAAGTAAAAGCAACATTTTAACCAAGTACTGACCACTTAACAATATATAAACAAATATCATAACTAATGTCATCACTATAATAATGTAATATTTCTTTTCCTGTGAATGTGAACAAGTTAAAATTATTTTCACCTTGTTAATTATTGACGTTCAGAATGTAGGATGATAAAACAACAGTAAAAATAATAAATCTAAAGCAAACTAGAAAAACTTGTAAAACTGAAAAAGGAATTCAAGTTTTTTTTACATGTATATACACACAAATAACACAAAAACTATATTCTAAGTAATATAGAAAATACATACACACATGCAGAGTAGAATGATATATCATTTGAAAAACTAGAAGATATACTATATATATGTATATATACATGTATTTATGTAGTTAATGAATTACAAAAATAATGGAGTTGAAAATAAAACTATGAGTCAAATATAAATTTTCACAAAATATTATTCATGTACAAGTCAGAAAATAGAATAACAGGTTTATAAATTAAGTCCAAAAATTGTATAACAAACAACAAACTACAGAATATTCATAAACTCCCAATAAATAATAAAATATTCAAAGTTTGGCGAATAAAAAATCTCAAGACTATTAAGATATCAATCTCATGTTGGTGTGTAAACTGAATGTTTTTAAATTCAGACCTCGGATTTTTTTTAAAAAAGTAGAATCTGAAGATATGATACTAAAATTGTTGTGAAAATTCAAGACATCTGGAATCATGGAGATCATTTTGAATCAAAGCATTTGGGAAACTCATTTGCGGGAGTTGTTGGCTTGTTGCACAGCTGCAGCCATCACAAGGCATGTTGTTATCAAAGTGATCATCAAACACATGAAAGGACATAATCAAACCCGTAAATAGTCACATTTTTGGACAACTGATTTTCTGCCGAAATACCAGAAAATTTAAGGGTGAAGAAACAGAATTTACAAAACAATATTCTAGGAAAATTAGATATCTATAGGAAAGTAAGTAAACTAAATATGCTAAACAAAAATTTAGATTAAAAGATGATTCCAAACTCAATATAGAATTAGAAAAAAAGGTAAAATTAAAAAAGAAAATTGGGAAAAATGTTTGAAAAGGCTTTCTGATTTGAAATTAGCTGTATGGTCTTTAATCTCCTAAAAATAACAGGAAAGTTTTATCCATGATAACGTTCTTTTATCCACAGTGCACAAAGGAAGAAAAACAAACTTTAAAAGACAACATATTTTTCATTATGATTCTAAGTTTACATTTCAATAGACAAAGTTTGAGAAGCGTAAAAATAAAAACAGAATGATAGATTGTGGACTTTTCTATTTTACATACTTTGATTTTTGATAAAATATACAATAAAATTATTGCCTCGGCTAGGGTTTCTACTGCTGTGGTAAGAGGCCATAGCCAAAAGTAACTTGCAAGAAAAAAGTGTTTATTTTCACTTACAATTCTCAGGTCAAACTCAAGTCACCAAGAGAAGAGGCAGGCACACAAGGGAGGCACTGGGAGCCAGGGACTGAAGCAGCGTTCATGGATTAATAACCACTTACTGACTTTCATACAGTGCTTGGTTCAGCTGGTTTTCTTACATAACTCCGGACTCTCCACACAGGGAGTACCCTCCCCTGTTTCCACATCGCTTACCTGGCTTTCATATATTCAGTGGTTGGCTCAGCTGGTTTTCTTACACAACTCAGGACTCTCCACACAGGGAGTACCCTCCCCAGTTACCACATGGTTCACCCATATCAAGTTCTGACTACAGAAACATTTCTTCATGTTTTTCAATGTTGTGGCCCATTGGCCTTAACATTCCTTGCTCCAAGTTTGCCCCTTTGCCTGTTTAAACTTCAGGAGTTGGAGGTTTGAGAAGCTTCCCTGTCTCCCATGGCTACTCATCGTCTTACACATACTCGGAAAATTACACGTTAATGTAGAGTCCTGCTCTGAACTCTTTATAAAACTACATTCTTTATATGTTATAGAAATATCCTCCTATTAAAGCACAAACTGTAATTTTTACCTTTTTTATTGAATATATTCTTCATTTACATTTCAAATGTTATACCCTTTGCCAGTTTCCTTCCTCCCTGAAAACCCCCAACCCATCCTCCCACCCCCTGACTCCAAGAACATGCCATTCCACCCAACCCACTCCCACCTACCTGTCCCCTCGATTTCCCCACGCTGGAGCAACTATTGAGCCTTCACAGGACCAAGGACCTCTTCTCCTTTTGATGTCCAACAAGGCATTCCTCTGTCACTGCCACTCGTTTGGCTGGAACCATGTGTAACAACCCTTGGTTGATGGCTTAGTCCCTGGGAGCTCTGGGGTGTCTGGTTGGCTGACAACTTCATTCTTCCCATGGGGCTGCAAACCCTGCCCCAGATCCTCCAGTCTGCCCTCCAACTCCTCCATTGTGAATCCCATGCTCAGTCCACTACTCATTACCTCAGAATCAAAGTTTGGAAAACAATTTTCCAAGCAAATGCTCCCAAGAAACAAGCTGGATTGGCCATATTTATATCAGATAAAATCAATTTTAAATTATATTTAAAGGAATATAATTTTTACCTTTGTTCCCTCAGTCTTTTCCTATATGTGTTCTATTTTACTGTGGAACACTCTGATATATATCAGAGCCTTTGATATATATATATATATATATATATATATAAAATACACACACACATATATGGTTAGGTTTTAGAGTTAGATTTAGTTTAGGGTTAGGGTATATGTGTGTGTGTGTGTGTGTGTGTGTGTGTGTGTGTGTGTGTGTGTATTCTACTAGGAAGGAGAGAATTAGAACCTCTATCACATTTTGATCTCCCACACTCTAATAAATATTTAGTGAAAAAGAGAACTTATCTCTTTCTGTGCATCGTCATATAAAATCCTATACTTGAAATGTGAATGAGAAAGAACTATTACAGTAGAAGTCAGAACTCTCAGGACAATAGACAACTAATTAATCACTTTTGTACTTGTTAATTAATTAATTAATTTGTTCATTCATTTATGTTTTTTTGGATAGGATTTTACTGTGTAATGCTGGACATCCTAGAACTAACTTCATAAACGAGGCTGGCCAGGAACTTTCAGAGATCCACCTGCTTCTGTGTCTCAACTTGGGAATTAAAGGTGTATACCACCACCAGAATCATGGTTTTTTTTTTCCTTTTCTTTCATTCATTCATTCTTTTTTTTTTTTTTTTTTTTTTTTTTTTTTTGGTTTTTTGGATTTGTTGCTTTTCCCAGACAGGATTTCTCTGTATAGCCCTGGTTGTCCTGGAACTCACTCTGTAGACCAGGCTGGCCTCGAACTCAGAAAGCTTCCTGCCTCTGCCTCACAGAGTGCTGGGATTACAGGCATGCCACACCATCGCATGGTTTTCTTTAAATAAGTCAATGGCATAAACCTCATTTCAGTCATGTATATTAAAACTGAGTAGATAATATGTTTTTATTTTATGTAATAAACAAAACTTGATTTCTGAAATGCTAAGCTAGTATTAAATGATTTTATTTTTAAGGCCATGATAATTTATAGTAGGGGTGCTTGTCCTCCCTGGACAACTGACCATACAACAGAGATACCAAATAGATTATCATTTTCCTGATCTTACTTTTAGTGGGAAGGTAAGATTGAATTCATAAAACATTTTGTGTGGTACACTTTTAGGGAAAAAAAGTTTTGATCTTCTTGCAGATATTAGTTACAGTTTAGTATTTATGTAATTAAGATAAATAAATTTATATGATTAAATGGTAAGTTTTGTGTTAAGTAAGCTGAAGATCTCAAAACCTCCAAAGAGACATCAAGAATAAAACAAGGACCCATATAAATGATTTTACAAGGCTGATGGACTGATTAGGAGATCAGTATTGTAGATTAGAAGATTAAGATCTAGTATAAAAAGTATATGGGGTTATTTTGTATCCCCTTAAAAGTTACTCCTTGTCCATCTCTGTAAAAGATTTAATATGTATTGGACTATCTAATAAACATTTCAAATGTGTTGATTTATTAGACCTATGGTTTCTATCAGCTTAAAACTAGGAATATTGCAAAAAATCAGGATCTTGGGGAAGATGGTTTCCTAATTTGATGCAGCTTACTATATTAGTTACTTTTATTTTTGATGTGTAAAAATATTTTATAAGAAACATAGAATCAGGATTGTCAGACAAAGGGTCACTTATTTCTGCACCCAGTTAGCAGAGGGCAATATCTCACTCTTCTTTTTATGAAGTCTGGGACATCAGCCAAGGGAACAGTGTCATCCACATTCAGTAAGAGTGATCTCTCTCCAGTTAAACTTTTCTATAAAAAACTTTTGGAAACACACAGAACTGTTTCTCTTGCAATGGAATGACATGGAAGATTATACAGCACCCAGCTATATAAAGTCCGGAACAATGCATTTGATTAACAATCTGATTATCATGCTTCTTTTGTTTTGTTATTGTTGAAAGTCTTTGCATAGCCAAGCATGTTACTTAGAAAAGTTTGAGTCTGTTCTATCATTTATATTTTGTAAAGGCTCTATTTTGTATCAAGGACTATATTATTTATACACAATAAAAAATAAAGAGAAGAACTCATTTCAGTGGTCAGTGCTACCTGATGGAAAAGAGTATGAAGTTTAAATCTAAGATTATTGAATTTTCCATAATATCACATATAAATGGCAATAATTATAACTATGGAGACATCAAATATCTGTAGATGAACTAAAGAATAGACTTGGAGAGGCAGAAGTCCACCATAAGGAGAAAGAGTCTCCTGAAAATGTATGAGTTGGAGAAATGATGGCGAAAAAACAAAGCATGGTGTTTCAAACAGACACCGTGGCTTTCATTTAACAGATTTCTGGTTCATAAACAATGTCTTGCCAGAATGTCATATAAGATCAAAATTAAATCCCTAGAAGTCATTAACTGACTTGAAAATAGACATGGCTAGATGTGGTGCTTATAACATGTTCCTTGTGTTATTTTTCATGAAATGTGCTAAACATTCTGTAATGGTTCATGATAAGAAAAGGAAGAAAAAACAACCTATGACACTATATGTAGGGAATGGTGGTTAATCTCAGTGGCAAACTCCATGAGATTGGAATCAGCATTGAACATTCTCTGGATATGCCTTGAGGGGTTATCTATTAGAGATTAATTGAGGTGGTATGACCCATGTAATTTGTTTGATGTCCCATTTATTTATTGGGTCCCATTTGTCCAGGACCCAATAAAAAGAAGAAAGCAATCTGAGTTCCAGTGTTCATGAATAAAATGTGAATAGTTTTCATGGATCCTATTGATATAACTTATCAAAGATGCTTGACTATTCCTTACGATAGTGATTTTCAGATTTTCTCAACTACTTTGGGGTCAAATGACCCTTTAAGAGATCTAAGATCATCAGAAAACACAGATATTTTCATTGTGATTCATATCAATAGCAAAATTACAGTTAGGAAGTAGCACTGAAAATAATTTTATGACTCGGGGGTCACCATGACATGAGGAACTGTATTAAAGGATAACAGCATTAGGAAGGTTGAAAACTTCTACATTAGAACCAAAAGCAAACATACACCTTTATTCTTTTATGTGTCTCTTTCAGGTATTTTCTCACAATGAGAAAAGTTACTAATACATGGGGTATAAGAATTTCTAAAGCTTTGCAAAGACAAAGCTAAAATTATTAAAAAGCAAAGAACATCTCTCTGTTGTGGGAAATACTAAATGAATGGCAAATTTCTGTGCTATACCCTGCTACTCTCAGCCCCAGTGGTGTAGCCTGCTGATTCTTATCTCATTGAGACTCTGACTCAGAGCTCCCAAATCTCTTCACCCAGCTTGCTATGTTCCCACTGGTGGGTTGTTTCTATGCCAACCCCATGTTTCAAAACCCCCACAGCCTTTGTGGTGTACATCAGGCAAACCCATGCTTCCCTTCGCTTTCTTTCTTGAACCCAGGTGCGCATCTTTGTGAAGGAAAACACAACACAAACTTAGTTCAGAAACAAGGGTAACTCAGTTGCTGGATGCAACAACTAAAATCCTAATTAAAGCCTTATTAAATATAAATCCTCTGGTGGAGAAACCTGAAGGATCAGACATTGAAACCAGGAGACACTCTTTGTTACATCTGGTCCTCACACCATTCCAGTACAAAGGAGACCTCTCTCCTCCTTCCTCTCTTCCCCTATCCCATCTGGACAGTGATTGGCTCCTTTGTTCATTAGGGGATGGTTCACAAGGATTCACCTGAGTACATCATTCATTTTTCTTTTGCAGACCCCTCCCAGGAGAACAGAATTAGCATCAAAATACAAGCAACCCCAGGCCTATCCACAACACCTCTCCTCCCCATATTTCTCCCAAATAGGAAGGGGTTTGGATAATCTACTTCCAATGTTGCCTGATAGTCAATGAAATGAGAATATTATAAGGGATTGAAATGCATAAAAATTGGGAAAATATGTTTAAAACTGACATTATAAAGTTATTACATGGTTGGGCTACAGATATAAGACAGTACATTCCTTAGTAGAAATGTGTTTAGATATAGAATTGAATGTCTTCGAATTAGAAGAACAATGCTTAAATTAAAATCTGAACATTATAAATAAACAAAATGCTGAAATTTATAATTAGCATTGGGAAATGTTTGAGACATAAATAAAATATAATAAAATAAAACAAAATATAATAAAATAGTATGTTATTTTCCATCATAATCTTGAGTAAAATGGATGGAGATATTAAGTTTCTGATATTAAATGTATATATTTATATATTACATAAATTACTATAGTGTAAAACTTTGTTTATATATATATTCTAATAAGTTATGATTTTAGAAGTTCTTGATAAATATTAATAAAGATAAGTTACATAAACCACAGAGAGCAATATGGGTAGAACTTTTGAGAATCATATCGCTTCATAGTTTTAAGAATATAAACTTTTATATATAGTTTTTAGAATATAACTTAAATAAATATAGTTTAGAATATAACTTAGTTTTTAGAATATAACTTAAATAAATATCATGTACATCTGGGTTTGTAAAAGTCCAGAAATCTTGTTACCTTATTCACAGAGATTACAGAAGGCATATAAGATAAATTCTTCTTACCTTTGAAACTCATAATTTCTTTCTGCCAACATAGTCTCAGAATTGTTCAGTATTTCATGTATTCTCAGACTGATGTCATCTGAAGACACTTCCATGCAACAACAACAAAAATTTCCTCATAATGTCAGTGACACTAAGGTTCAGAAACCATTACCTGTACCATATGCTTTTACTAAATATTGTTGAGTAAAGCACTGAATTTTTATACTCTACTCATAGTCATAATTTCTACCTTGTAATCCTTAGAAAAATTATCAGTGTACGCCACAGATTTTTTTTGCCATATGTTTCATGACAAAATCTTGCTTCTCTTCTACTTTTAATTCTCTGGATGTTAATTAACCTTTACAAATGCAAGTTAATGCAAATATGTGTTAATTGCATATTTTTCTGCTGTACTATGTGCTATACTTTTAGAAGCTTATCTACCATTTCCAAATGTAAGTGGGATTAAGGACAAAACCAAAAAAAGTATCAAAAAAAAATAAACTGAATTGTTTGCCACTATCACCTTGTTAAAGTGCCTAAATATCCTCACATTACTACTCAATTTGCTACCCTGTTGTAATCCAGAAGAGACAGTAAGGGCAGCATTGGCAGGCAAGATTTTCAAAACTAACACTACTAGTCTCTTAAGATTATGAGCAGTGTTTACATACTGTGAACTTAAGATATTTGAAAAGATAGGCATATAAAGAAATATAATCTGTACCTTTGAGGAATTCCTTCTGAGATACATACAGTGACAGTGGTAATGTGACAAAGGAAATGTTTATTCCAGCTAACAGTTCAATGTGTTGTGTATAGTGATGTAGATTGAGAGAGTGCAAGCAAAAGAGAATCCTAGCACTTTTGCGGAGAGGCTGGCAGAGTCACATCTCTGAATTCCAGGACAGGCTGGTCTACAGAGTCTGTTTCAGGACAGCCCCGGGCCTACTCAGAGAATCTCAGTCTTAAAAAAAAAGAATAAAGCAAGAAAGAGGGGAGGGGAAGATTGTAGCAAATTGTCATATTACATATCCGGTTGAAAGCCAGATGACATTGCATGGGTGACGATGCTCAAATTCTTTTCTGCATTTATTATAGTCCAAGCTTCAAGTTAGCATACAAAATCAGACATATTTTGTGGACATTTTCACCAAAATTAATTTATCCTAGTTATTTTCTCAGAGGTATACCCCAAAGCCTTTCTTCAAGGTGATGCAATGTTCTTTCAGGTTCATATGAACTTCACCTAATTTCAGTCAAAATTAAACAATCCTCTGTAATTCCCAAGTAAAAGAATGCTTTCCCTTACACAAAACAGATTTTTTTTTCCAATTGTGTTGATACTCCTACTGGTTCTTTTTATGCAGTTCTCTAACACTACATAATAAAAAGTGTAGGAAATTTTAGTGATGTTTGATGTAAACGAAGCCAGCAAATGAGACAGTCCTACAAAGCGATTTAATTTTTCCCACTTAATGAATTCCTGGAAATTAATCTATTAAAAAAAGCATACTTGAAAATGATTAAGCATCAAAATAAAAAAAATATTAGGGAACAACTCTTAAATTAATCTTGAACTTTTGCAATAGGTTGATTTAAAAAATGAGCAGAGAAAAGCTTACTGTACAGACTGATACACCAGTACAAATTATGTAGAGCAGAAGAAACACCTTTTACTAAAGGAGACACTTATCCACACATGTAGAAACTGAAACCAGTAGCAAGAGTGTTATATGCTGTGTATTTCGTGAGAGATCTCAACTACTTCTCAAGTGCGTGTAGTTTTCTATTGTGATCACTTGGAGTAAGTAATAAACTAATTAAAACAAGTTTTTTCTGTCTGTCTCTAAGTCTGAAAAGACATAACCAAACTGAAACAGAGTTCTGGCATTTTGAAGGACTGTGATTATGATCATGAGTACATATAGAAACCTAATATTTGGATAGATAAGATGGAAGTCTACAACAGATATTCAAATGTCACATTAGGTGTCACTTGCAACTAGATATCTAGCAAGAACATAAGAACAGAAGCAAAGAAAGTTGGATGATAGCAAAATATTTTGGAATAAAATAATATTGTTTGGTGGAGTGGGGGTGGGTGAATGGGGGCATCTTCTTGGAGACAGGGTGTGGGGAAGAAGTATGAGCTGTGGAACAGGCAGAGGGTGACCCAGGAGGGGGCTAAAGTCTGGACTTTAAAAAAATAAAGAATAAATTAAAAATAAATGAATAAATATTTATTTATTTTATTACAACAAAACATAATATTGAGTGTTTAACCTAGCTATGTCCTAACACTTACTAGTAAACTCTGGAGCAAAGTAGAAAAACTGAAGAAATTCAGTACAAAACCTTAAAATACATATTATAGTATAGTAATATTTACAGAGCCATTCATGGGTGAACCAGCATTTTGGGGCAAACCTACACGGCTCCTTAAAAATAAGGTAGAACAATTTTATAAAATATGTTTTCTACATAAATCATTTTGTTAGTGTTCAGAAACCTTAAGTAAAAACATGACAGAATTTCATAAATTCATTGTTTTTATTTGCTGAGTAGTATTCCATTATGTAAATATAACACATTTTCTGTATTCATTCCTCCATTGAGGGACAAATGGTTGGATCTGAAAAATATTATCCTAAGTGAGGTAAGTCAATCACAAAGGAACACAGACGTAATACAGTCACTGATAAGTAGATATTAGCTCAGAAACTCTGAATACCCAAGACACAATTCACATATTAAATGACTCCCAAGAAGAAGGAAGGAGGGGTCCCTGGTCCTGAAAAGGCTTGTTCCAGCATTGTAGGGGAGAACCAGGACAGAGAAGTAGGAGGGGGTTGATAGGAGAATGGGTGGAGGGAAGAGGGCTTAGAGAACATATGGGGAGGGGGGTAACCAGGAAAAGGAAAATCATTTGGAATGTAAACAAAGAATATAGAAAATAAAAAATTATAATAAAAAAGAAAACATGAAGAAATATATAACTGGAAAAGGATTATGTTTCTTCCTTTCTTCATATAAAAATTAAATAATCATACTCTAGGAAGAGGTCAAGTGTCAAATCTAGCTCATTTTTACAGTATTAGTTTTATGATCAAGAATTGCAAGATGAACACATCTTTATTACAAAAGTAGAGAGAAATAGTAATGCCAATGGCAATGGTGAAATTCTACATGTTGAGTAATAAATAGGCTTTCTGGTCAGGTTAACTCACAGAAAAGGACACTGCAAGTTTCCATAGAAGAAAAGAATTTCCTTCTGCAGACATGCTGTTTCAGAAAGGTTTCTGATTTCACTCCAAACTGCTTTGGGAATAATATTCACCTTTCTACTCTTCTAGTTCTAATGGGAAGTGGTAGGAACATACACTCACCCCTTACAGTAAGCTTATTCTCTGGAACCAGCTGATAATGAATATCAGCATGAATAACACATCTTTATATAGACTGCAAAATACATCCAAGGAAAGGGATGAGGATTTATATTTATCATTTTATGGTTGCTTTGAAGTCATAACCAGTGCTGTACTTAGTTACATTTATTATTTTGATAAGCCCCTTTATATGCTATTTATCATTGTTGTGTTCTCCAGGTATAGAAATGCAGCTACTTTGGTGCAGAAATAATACAGAAAGTACTGACTATTTAATCTGGAATAAATCTCAGCTAGGATAAAATAATGCTAGAAGTTACTAGATTTACATTTATTACATATAGTTCACCAACCCAAAAGTGATTTAAAATTATCACTATTTACTTTATCTGTCAATTTTAAAACGAGTGTTTTCAATTTATATAACTGGTAATGTTCTTTGTGTGTTTGTTATTACCTAGGTGTTCCACTTGAAAAGTCTGATGCTTTTTTTGAATCTAGCAAGGTTGATACTGTGCTGGTAACACATTTTGGTTTGCTTCCTAAATACTGTTCTATGTAGACTGCTTTCTTAATCAGTGCAGGTGACTCATTCTGTTCCTTTGTAGACCAGGTATGACTTATCTTGGGTTAAGATATTGGGGGTCTTAAAGGGGACCAATGTGGTGTTTTACAGCTAACAGAAATTTCTGAGTATTTTTTTCTTTTTTTCATTTTGTCTCCAAACTGTACTGTTTAATTTCAGAACATTACTTCAAAATCAAGTTGATTCTCAAAATAGTTATGTGAGGAAATAAGCACATTAAAAAATATGTTAACTAAGACCAAGGGTAATTAAGCAACTCAATCACTTGGAATTAACTTTCCCCATGACAAGCTGATATTAGATGTAAATGAAAGTTTTAAATAAAATCAAACTACACCTTCAAGTAGAAAAGTTAAGGGAAGATGTTTATAACTGTTAAAGTGATGTTTTAGTACTTCTTAAAGAAAATCATAAAAAAATACTGAGGCATAGCTCTCATCCTAAGAATCAATCATCTATGAACATTTATTTTATTTTTCTATTGCAATAAAAGTGCAATTTTGATATTGACATGTAAAGTTATTTCTACCTGAATGCAAGTCTTTTTAATTGTTAAAGGGAAAGAAATTGCACACAACTTTGCTGCTGGAAACTCTCTGTCACTGTTATTTCTCATTGAATATAACTGATACGTGTTTGAATATATTATAGAAAACATACTTTTAGATTTGTTCTTTGTATGTGGTTGCTGCACAAACATTAAAGAGTGCAACCAGTGATCTGGACCTGTGCTGAAGTTAATATTACAATAATTTTAATATTTAGGAATGGTACTCCAATTGTATAGCTATATACTTAATATTCATTGCTCTTTAGATTACTCCACTTTCAGCAATTTTCATATTCATTATCTTGTGAGTATCATGTTTCATACTATTTTTCTAAGAAAAATCCAATTTATCAGAAAAGTGCATTTCTGGAATCTACTGAGAGAGGTTATATTTGTGTGCTCTCAGTAAAGAAAAACAAAAAAACAAAACATGTAACTGCAGGAAATAAAAGGATTACTCTAATTCTATGCTGGATTTCAAAACAAATACGAATTATTTGTAGTGTGTCATTGTTCATTCAGTGACCCGTTTAAAAGGAAATGATTGGGCGTGTGATTAATGTTATCAATGGAAAGTAAGGATCCCTATTCATGTGTCTGAGGCTAAGAATGTGATATATTTGATAAAAATCTGACAAGCTCAGCTTCATAGAGGAAGAATCTGCAGATTTCTTACCTAGAGAGACTATAAATGCTACCCTTATAAGGTATTCTGAACCTACACTTAGCGCATTGGTTTCAAAAAGTTGTTAGCAACAAAATATGTTCAAAGCTCATTATTGGTTTTGTTTTTTTATATATGTTTTATGCCTTCAGGAAATTCAGTGTTTTGTTACCATCTTTGTCTGCTCCTTCTCACAATGTATATCAAGTTGAAAATATTGAGGATATTAATTACATAATTAAAGTACACTTACAGTAAATAAGGACCATATGGGGGTCACTTCCAAAGCTTTGGTTTCCTGAAGTCAGATAAGATTGATTCATTGATCTGAGCAGAGAATTCATTTCCAAAAGTAGTAAAAGTGCCAGAGCTGGAATGGATGAAATCCCAGAAGCTGGCCCCCATGTTCCCACATATATCCAATACTATGGAAATCAAGCTTTTGCTTAACTTTGGGGAAGATTGTAACATTATGGGGGGTAGTGGCCATTTTATAATTACTCCATATGTTTGTGGATATTTTCTCAGTTTTTATATGCTTGCCTGAATGGAACTATGTGACTGTGATGTCTCTTACTTCCCAGAACCTATGAAAAACAGCTTAAGTGTTAAATTTATAAATGCTTATATCATATAATTTATTATTACACATTTATTTTACTTGTTAATATAAATTCATAATTGGTATACATTAATTGTACATAATACCAAGTTATAGAAGTCACTTTTCCATAAGAATTAAAATGTATTGAACTTTATATTTCTATTGTCATCAGATCCCGAGAAGAAGTTGAATGAATGTAAGAATTGCATCAGATTCCAACAAGCTGAAACATTGGAATTAACTACATGGGTATATGTGATATTTTTTTTAAAAAAGAATACCTTTAAAGTATTTAAATAAGTACTTTATTATTTACATTTTAAAAATAATATTTTAAGAATATTGATATTAGAATATTATTAAAAGATTATTTAAAGACAGCTAAAATTCTGAAAGCCCACCTCAGGAGATGTGATGACTATTGAAAGCTGAAAAATCCTAACTCATTACCCAACTTGAAAGCCATTGTCCAGCTTTGAGAGTATCTCACCTTGTCTGATCTTTATTTCTTTCCAGCAGACCTGATAGTCTAGGCATGACTCTTAAAACTTCTTACTGATGATGTAAGCCTGGCGATGGGAGAAGACTTGGATCTGGTCAGTTTCAGGTAGTTTCTGTAGCCTTTGAATTGTCTGCTGCCTGAGTTTAAGGAGCTTCCCTCCAAGATGGAACGCTTCAATTTGGACAAAGCTGTTATTCAACCATCTATATTTCTCTTTCTCTACCCTCTCTTCTCCCAGTAATCTGCTTCCTTCCCCTATAAAATTCTGCTTTTACTTCCATGTCAGGCAAAGTTCCATGATGATATGTGACTTTAGAAAACTTAAAAATGATGAAATAAAACTGGATATCTTTCTTACTATGACTTTATTAACTTAGGATGCTTCATAATTGTGATAGTCTTAATGGCAGAAAAATTGACTTGCACACACACACATATATATATACATATACATATATTTGTATATAGATATATTTGTTTCTTCTTGTTTCTTGTTTTTCTTGTTTTAATCATGAAGGTTGGTTCCATATTTAGCTATTATGAATGCCTAAGTAAATATTAATGTGCAATAATGTGACAGGGTTGTGTTGTAATGTGTTAGATTGCCATCCAGAAGAATCCAGAAAATTTGAAATGCTATGTCATCTGTTAGATTTATTTTAGGATTTGAGATATCCACACTGGTTAGATAAGTTTATATTCTAATTGTAAGTGTGTAATAGTTCCTTTTTGTTTGTATCCACTTTAGTATACATTCTTTTGTGTCTTCTTAATTAATGACTACAATTTTGCCTGAACTTGACATCAGTATAGACAAAACTGTCTTGTTCAAACCCCATTAACTCTGGTAATGAAACCAGAGAGACAAATGAAATCTTACAATGATTAAAATATTCTGCACAAAAGAGAAACCATCAATTGAAGAGATTTTACAAAAAGAAGAAAACCTATTTTGACTATATATATCTGAAAAATAATTAAATTCTAGAATAGATGAAAAAACTAAAAATTATATAATATTAATTTGAGCAGTCAAACAGTAATCAGTGAAATGAACAAATCTCAAATGATGAAATGAAAATCCAATAAATAAGAAAACAGCTTTAATATCGTTATCTATCAGGAAGTATAAATAAGATTATAAATCTCCTTCTGAATTGAATATTAAGCAATAGATAACTGTTTTAAAAATAAATCTTTTTAACATTTTTAATTAAGATTTTACATGAATACTGCATCTAGCACCATAAGTTTGAACAGAAGTTACTTTAAAAGCAATTTTCCAATGCTAATATCCAAAGTTCACCTAATAATAAAGTTGAAGTGGCTGTTTACTCATACACTACCAAGACAAATGTGATTTCATTTGGGTAGGATGCGTGTTGAGAAGATATTTGAGTTCAAATTCTGTGCTTATAGAGGCAAAACATAGTTGAATAATGGCCAAAGAGTTTGTTGACAATAGACACCTTTAGGTGGTCTCTTGCTTGATTGTCTGTGAACTGTTAGGAAATTTTTTAAGATTTATTTATTATTATAAATAAGCCTACTGTAGCTGTCTTCAGACATACCAGAAGAGGGTGTCTGATCACATTACAGATGGTTGTGAGCCACCATGTGGTTGCTGGGATTTGAACTCAGGACCTTCAGAAGAGCAGTCAGTGCTCTTAACCATTGAGCAATCTGTCCAGTCCCCAAACTGTTAGTTTTTGATCTACATGTTAGTGTTTTAGTTTACAGAATGCATATGCTTGCTTTTTCTATGTTCCTTCAGGTAGCTTTAGTTTAAACAGATGCATGTGACTGTACATCCTGAATTCAATATTTTAAGAATTTCATGAAAATGGATCTGTAAAATTTTGGCATTGTTTTACCATAATTGTATCAAGCTCAGTTTTATAGGCATTTGGCTATTTACTGATTTGGATTATTTTGAAAATGAATTTACAAGAAGTTTTATCAGTACATTTATTATCCTTGATTCAAAACAGAAGTAAAATTGATATTTTAAAAGTTTGAACAACTCTGCATAATATTTTTGTAGGAGACCAGCTCTCCTTCAGTAAAAAGGCCCTGGAAGTGACATTCAGCTTGCACAGATGAATTTCATAGCACTGTCAGTAAATATATAATGAAAAGGATACTGTGGTTAAGTGAATAATTCTAGAACTCTACCAGAAACCAGAAAAAGCATTGTTTTGGGTGTTTCTGAGAGAGTGTTTTAAGTGGGGTAAGCTTGTGATTCTCAGAATTGTATAGCAATATTTGTGGGCCCAACAGAACTAGACTGGAAAAATGAATTCAGATACAAATAGCTTTTTTTCCTCTTGCGTGATGAGGCTCGTCAAATTCCTGACTTGTATATCAAAACCTTAGACTTTCTGGATAGATTCTATGAACTATACCAGCATATCTAGACTTTGAGCTGATCTTTACCATTGGCCATTTTTTTGTTTGTTTGTTTTTGAGTCTTTTGTCTCATACTGGACCATGCCCTTGGCTTCCCATGATTGCAATCTCCAGATGACCGGTTTCAAATGTAATGAGGGTATATTTTGTAGGAGGGAGAAAGGCATTGCTGCCAGTGTGGTGGACTACTCCAAATAAATGTAAGTAAACAGGAATAGGGCCCTATAGCTGCAGTGACAACTTTTGAATGAGGGCCAAACTCATTTTTAAAAAGTAGATTGTAGTGGTGGTAAATGAAACTGCTTGGAAGTTAAGAGCATTGATTGCTCTTCCAGAGGACTTGGATTGACATATCAGCTAACAGCTTTCTGCAACTTCAATTCCAGAAAATCTGATACATCGGGAATCCAGCGATATTGTTTATATGGCTTGCACATATACATGCAGGTAAAAGAAGTATACACATAAAATACAAATTAAATAAATAAATGAAAATCTTTTAAGGAGATAGTAATCTTCAGGGCCAGGTTTCTAATAAGGCTAAATTGGTTCCACAAGAACTATAAATTATTCATGCCTCAGGATGCATGAATTTTAGTGCTATATTAGGTACTAGGTGAATTTAGTTATCACTATCCATCTACTCTGTTTTATCCTTTTAAGAAAGTAAATCTTATTTATGTGACATTACCAAATAAATGTAAAATTAACAGTAATTTAAAGCTTTATAGGATTTTTCTGTGAAATATATAAAGACATATTCCTAAGCAGAGTTGAGATTGAGATGGATGCTCCCACCTATGGCAATCTAATTCAAACAGCAAATTCTTTTTTACCTGATGCGTTGTAGGATTAAAATCTGATTGGGAGAGAGTAGTCAGGAATAAAGGAGCTTTGCACACTCCAAGCAACTTAGATAGGGTTTTTGATCTGGGTGAAAAGTTATAACTTTCCTTTATCTTTGTAGTACTATCCTTACAACCTTAAAAAAAAGTCATTTCCATGTTGATTAAATATGCTGTAACCACTGATGTAGAGACGTGAGTGATAGATAAGTAACTGAGAAACCCACAGTATGCTTGTGTCCTATTCTTCATTTATTTTTACAGGGTTTTTTTTTTTATATATATATATATATTTGAACAGCACACTCTTACAATTTTGAGTTCCCTTTGAGATGAAAGAGTGAGGTCAGTAAACTTGAGACAGCGGTCACTGTCACTTGTATAGTGGAGGAAAGCTATGAAAGCCCTAGTATAACACTTAATCATGTCAAAATAGTTTGTAGCTTTGTGGTTCTCATATATTAGCTCACATCAAATAGTATGCTAAGACATCTTGTATACCACAGAGAAGAAAGGATTTATAACTTATTGATATAGAGAAGTAATCATTTCAGATAATTATACATGGAAAATAATTCAGAAAAAATATTACGACAAAATAAGTTCTGGAACAATGTAATTTATTATGAATACTTCCCACATTAAGGAAAATTAAATACAAAATAAAAGTTTTACTTATAGTAGCATGCCAATCACACATTCACATTAGCTTTAGTTACAGTAGACAAATTATGAATTAATATGTTGATTTGAACTCTGTCCAAAATGCAAAATGTCTTGACTAAGAGTAAATAAGCATATAACACCACATGGTAGGACATGACATGGATGAATTCATCTTTGATGGCAAGAGATGGAGAACCTACAGGATGTCTGGTAGGGCTTACTGAGTCTAAGTTTTGGCACCTATTATAATGTAAAGTTGAATAAATAGTGTGAAGTTGAATGAAAGCTTTAATAATGAGAGCAATGTCAGTTGCTCTCTTGACTGAAAGCCATTATACCTTCCTAGTCTTTAACAGGAACAATATCTTATTACCAGTTCAGCTGATAGTAAACTGCAATATCAATGTGATGCTAGGTATTCTCAAAGAGATGGTGGATTGAG
This sequence comes from Apodemus sylvaticus, assembly GCF_947179515.1. NCBI lineage: Eukaryota > Metazoa > Chordata > Mammalia > Rodentia > Muridae > Apodemus > Apodemus sylvaticus. The sequence continues at coordinate 23,350,695 of NC_067487.1, forward strand.
AAGGAAGAATTCAATAGCTTTTGTGTGTACTCTCAACTATATAATGTTATCAACTAAATGCAAGAATAAGCCAGACTTAAAGAACATAAGCTTTCTGTGTCAAGACATGGACCAGAGCAAGATGGATATAACTCCATTCAAAGAGCAGATACAGTACTCAACGTGCTGTTACCCTACATAACCTGTATATCAAAACATAATGCTCAGTAATAAATTTTAAAATAAAAATATCTTCTTGAAATATAGAATATCTAACGAGAACATGAAAAGCTAGTTGGGCAATTCTATTCCTCTGTCTTTACAATACCTAAGTGATAATTTGGAATAAATACTCCGTTTACATTTCCAAGAAATGCTGCATAGGATATGTGTCCGTAAGCATAAAAGTGACATTGAGAAAGAATGTAGTCAATATCCTTAGCATTACTAATTGCTAATAATCTAATACTATACTATCTATAACACGATGCTGCTTGTGCCCTGGACTGCCTGCTGTCCAGCCATAATTGCCTTTGAGGGTTGGAGATGAGGTAGCTCAGAATCAAAGACAGACTCTGAAAACAGGTGAGACTGCTTCAGCAAGTGCATATGAATGTGGCTTCAAGCTCCTTTATTACTCTCCACCTGTGCCTCATTGGTCTCAACCAAGTGTCTCTTCCAAACAGCAGCTCCTGATTGGTTGGCATTGTCTGCATCAGCAATCCATGATCTCTCAGACAGTGCTCAGTAAGGTCCTCCTGCAGGAGAAGCCTTTGCAGCTGCCTGACCCCTGGTGTTTATGCAGAGGCGGCTACCTCCATTCCTCATACACCATGGCTCTGCAGTGGTCAGTAATATAAGCTGAACTGCACTGGATTTACATGTTTTTGTATAAGAAATAACAAATACATGTTTTTGTTATCAAAATACATATCAGAAGAATAAGTTATAGAATTGGACAGAAAATATTAAGTTAATTAACAGTTTTCACTTTATATAGGATTTTTCACTTTTTATAGGATTATATCCTATGTTAAAATTATATTTTTATATTTAGCTCAGTTACCTTTACAAATTTGACATTTATGGAGAGATAAAAAAAATGAAGTGTCAAAACAAAGATAGAATATTTGGATATATTTTCCTGATTTGCAGTGCCTTATCTAACAAACAAAAACATTTATTTTTATAAAATACCTACCTTCATCCTACAGGTGTGGGCATATTGGATTATATTTACATATAGTTAATATAAATTTCATGAGGTCTCTATTGTATATATCTTTATAATATAACAGTTTACATAATTCAAAATCCAATAACTCTGACTTATATAAAATATATCAAAATAGTTGTGAAGAACAAAGAAGAAGAATAAAACTTGAGATTGCTACAAGAAGTTACTGAAACTATGAAAAATGTCATGACAAGCAGAAATGGCAATTTATGCTGGACTTCAGTAACTTTATGACTCTGAAAATGATGTCTAATATCTTCATAACTCATTGACAATATAACAATAGTTGTATATTGTTGTTAAAGTTATTGAAGTGATAAGAAACTAAATCAACTCCTCACTGCTATCATCTGTAAAATCTAGAGTGAATGCCGGTATGAAACATGTCAACCAGGAAAGAAGTAAAGTTATTGTTTGTATCAATTTTTTCACATTTTCACAGTCCATGAGTTCAATATTTTCTTATAGACAGATATTATCAAATCCCTTGATGAAAAAAATTTCAAATGTAAGTGAAGCTTCTATATCTTATCCCACTAGGCATAGTGTAAACTAAATTATAAAATATTGATTTTAAATGTCAACAGCATTTTGTAAAAGAAGAAAAGACTATGATACACTAACCTATAACTTGTAGAAACACATACAACTGTATTAAGAAAAATAGAAGTGAATTAATGTACTAAATATTGTTGAAAAATAAACATGAACAAATTGTGCAGAAATATAATTAATGGCAGTGAGTATAAATTAACATATGCACTCATTATAGTAATAAAAGGTTTGCACAGCTCATGTGTTCTTACTTACAACAACCAGAAATTGACATTCAGACCCCAACTGCTTACTATAGATAGAGATTTCTGCTCCTGTGATGCTCACTAAGAAGTCTACTGTCTCCACTAATCTGCTGTGCTGTTATGTTAATCTATAAAGTAATCCCTTGCTTTTCTTTTCCTCAGCTAAGTGGATATGTCAGAAAACTCAGTAGTTCTGCTTTTCCCACATACCTTATTCCTGAGAAATATGTATGTCAGCAATATTTATTTGGAGGTTATTGAACAGTTTTGTAAAATAAAAACTTTGTAATTATAGATATATGTATAAATAAGTTCCTTTCACTTATTGAAAATAATTAAGAAAAGGAAAAAATATAACTACATATTCATTTAGCTCCAATTTATAATACTTAATAGAAACAGAGAGAAGAGAATAGGGGGTTGCAAGTTGACAGATGGGCTGGAAATTTTCCCATTAGCTTTTCTCCACAATTGTTATTAAACAGTTAAGAATTCATTAAGTTATGCAGAAAGCAGAATTCACAAAATAGCTTATTCCAGATAATTCAAGTGGAGATGTAGAAAAAGATATTAGTGGACAGAAACTAAGAATATGATTCAATAATTCTCAAAAATATTATTTCTGTACATAAGTTGCTAATGACAAAATTAAGTTCCTTGGAAATTATTATGTAAAATTAAATAAATCAGCCTCAGAAATAAATATATGAAAATAAATATTTCTCTATCTCTTGTCTCTCTGTCTCTTTATCTCTATTTCTGTCTCTTGTCTCTTGGTCTCTCTGTCTCTCTGTGTCTGTCTATGTATGTATGTGTATGCTTTTGTGTGTGTGTGTGTGTGTGTGTGTGTGCGTGTGTGTGTGTGTGTGTGTGTTAAAAAGTCCTAATATGTGCCATGAGTGAGAGGCGATTATCATAAGTGTATTGTGATGGTGATAGAATAGTCAACATGAAAGTAAAGGAGGGACTTGCGAGAGTGGAGCATAGAGACAGCGATAAATTAGAACAAGAAATAATGATGCACGTGTATGGATGGGATTTCCATAGTAAAAACCAATCACTTTGCTTGAATATTGAAGGAAGGAAGGCTGGAGCAAGGGATAGAGGGAGGGTGGGAGGGAAGCAGGAAAGTACTCAGAATAAAAACCCAACAACTTTGGGTAAGGATAGGGTTGGAGTTATAATGGAGAAGGATGGGAAAAGTCTGAGGATACGCCTCAGTAACTAATAATGTGTTTGTTGCATAAGCACAAGATCAGAGTTTGGCTTCCCAAGAGCCTCCTAAATGCTGGGTCATTCATCATTGTTATATGATGCTACTACTGGGGAGATGTGAGCAAGTGTCTACTTACATGCATAGAGAGCCCAGTACTGAGCAAGGCAGTCCACCAAGGACCAATCTGGTCAATCAGTGAGCCTATCGAATTTACTTATGCAAGTAGGCTAAAGGGACTGGTTACAGGATAATAGATCGGTCAGTCAAAAGCAGGGGATGTAGTGATTTATGTTTGTCTATTTATAAAAGAATTCATTAATAAAAGGGTCAAGTGTGAGTACAAATTCACTTACTTCCCAATTATAGGATAAACTCAGCAAGGAGAATGACTCCTGCAAGCAGGGGCACTGAGTGTACCTGCTCCACCTAGAGTCAGGAAAAGAGTCTCTCCTCTGCAGCATACCTTGCTGTTTTATATAATTTTGGAGAGAAGGGAGCCTTGTAGTTTTCCTATGTTTTAGAGACTTCCCACCTCTATAGCGTACTTTAGTGGAGTCTCCCTTTAAAACTCACTGGGAAGTAACAAGCTTTCAGCAGATTTCCCCAAGAAGTAGGGAACATCCTTTGTTTGACTACAGTAAAAACTGTATAAGCATCTATAGACCCAACATGGGGAGCTTGAGGCACACAAACCCCTTGGGTTCCTTGGATTGCCAGAGTGGCAGAATAGATGTGCTTTAGATTCAATTAACATGTCAGAATTAAAGTTTAAGGAAACCGCTGGACAGTGCTGGTGTGAGTCTTCTTCAGGTGCAAATACAGAAGCCAGCATGAAGGCTGTTGGGGAATAATAAGAGAAGTTAGGAAAGAAAGAAATGAAAAAATAAATTGCTGAGTTAAGTAAGTATAAAGAGATTACCTGAGTAAGTGCTGCCCCTGCCAGCATGCTCCTGTTGAAGACAGAATCTTCCAGAGCTTAGATTTCTGTGAGTTTAAAATAAGCATTTAAGCCCCAGAGGGAACCTCAGCTCCTGGTGGAGCCTGAGAAGTACCCTGCCATTCCTAGCATAGGACCCTAGCAAGTGTGAGCAAACAGTGCACAGGCTTCCTTTTCTACATTTGATATGCAGCAAGATGATATCAATGCCCAAACTGAGACTCCAGGACCTTCACCACTAAAATTCCCATAGAAAGCTCTGATATGCTTTGCTTTTAACAGATTTTAGGGCCTTAGGCAAGTGATTTCAATTCTCCATGCCTGAAGGTGTAGTTTGAGGCTAAACTTATCCAAACCCCCTACTGTTTTGAAGGCTGATCTTATTTTCAAAGCACCCACAAATTAAAATAGCAAAAGAAAGTCATTGCCAAACTTAAAGGAGCCAGGCTCTTTCCACATATCAATTAGTAGATTAATTAATTACCTAAGGATACATTCATTAAGAGAGCAATATATTAATCATTGTTAGTGTTGTCTGAATTTTTAGCCACATAGCCCTACATAGACCAAATAGAAAAAAAATAAATTAATAAATAGGCATTACTTTTTATTGTACATTGGATAATCTCAGCCAGAGGCAGGTTCACTCCTCATACTGTGTAAATAAAGAATGCACCTGTGTAGTTCAGGACCTCAAGGATAGAAGTGCCATTCAGAATATGGCTGTTTTAGGGAAGAAGACATGGAGAAAACCTAGGCTGGGAATGTACTTGGTAATGAAAATAAATCACAACTGTTTCCTGTTATTTAATTATGGTTGAAAATAAAGGTTCATACATGTAAAATAGAGAATAAAGAACTACAAAATATTGCAAGTTTCTAGAGAAATAGAAATATTCTCTTATTGAAATGGATTTTTTTCACACAGTATTGTTTTATTACAATTTCTCTGTCTCGTCTCTTAAAGGATTCTTCCCAAATCCAATTTTATGTTACCCATCTACTGCTGGGAATCTAGCCAATCATTATGAATGGTTTGTATTCCCAGTGAAAATATGATGGAGATTACTGTTTTTATTTGTAATTGGTTATTAGTTGGATGCAGCATTTGGCTTAGGGCCAAGGTCTTGTCACCAACCTTCCTATTAGTACTGGGCCCCCCATCTGCTGCAGAAATGTGTATCCTTTGCATGCTTCCAACATCTCTCTTGAGTTGATGGGTGCTTTGGCCACAGTGTGTTTAGTAGTTTTTGTTTTATAGTTACCTCCTCCCTCATTTGCTCTTAAAATTTCTCTGCTTCCTTTTCACAGGAGGCCCTGGGACCTGTTGGAGAGGAATTTGATAAAAAATACTACATTTATTATTGAGTGTTTCGGGTTCTCTTA